>NC_140945.1:410966-420966 GCF_014529385.1 Adiantum capillus-veneris
TCTTTGTTAAGACTCAAAGAAAAATGAATAACTAAGGACAAATATATTTGTGTTGTCTTTTAAAAAATCAAGTTTTCTAGATGCAGGTAGCTCCACTTGCCACTAGGCTTCCCAACCAAATTTGTTTCCCCCTCTTCCCTCTTTGTAAGTGTTTTACAATGTAAAGTATAGTGCATTGGTCATGCAATGCATAATTATCAATCACTTTCATTTGTGCTCTTTCTAGAGTCGGCTCCTTTGAAACGGCTTCTATCGATTCTTCAAGTATGTCAATGATGACATATTCTCGTGGTTGCTCTGCTTTCTTCCTTTACACTTTGGCACCATGCTCCATGACGTAGCTATCTGTCTCACCTTTTTTTCTTTCATGCTGACAAGCTTTGTTAGCTTATTTCAACACCTTTATTGTAAATAAGGTAGTTATATCATAGCCATCTTCATCCCAAAATTTGGTGTTGGTCATCTCATTTACGCAAACATCAAGAGTGGCAAGAATTTGCTGCCATCCAAATGGTTTGAAGATTTCTTCAGGAAAAGGTTCCTTAATGTAATCTTCATCTTTTACTGAACACTCTAGGATACAATCTTTCTTTCTAATACTCCCATATTTTGATGGTCCACACATCCAAATATGTGCTTTGCTTTGCAACCAAGCAGGTACCTCCTTTTCCTCTTCAGTAGAGAGAGAGAGAGAGAGAGAGAGAGAGAGAAACTACTTGTCGTTGGGCTGCTTGGTAATTGCTGGCTCTATCACTCCGCTGCTTGCTGGTTGCTTCGTTACTCGTTAAGGTTGGTGAAGATTTAAAAAGCTAGCTTTGTCAGTGATTTAAAAAGCAAGCTTGTAAGAATAGTGGATAGAGCAGCCACATGGGTTAACGAGAGGGCAGCATTGCGATTTTGCCTTCTATGCTAACGAAGTAAAAAGTGTATTAAACAACAATTAAAAATACATATGAAATTTTTCACCAACAAAAACACTATGGCCTTAGCCATGTTAGCATGTCATCTCTTTGTGTCTGAAGTAGATATAGTCATAACCCCAGTCTTGTACCATTTTGAGCTAGCGCATGAATGGTCTGCCCAATATGATGTCAAAATTGCTTCTCTTGTCAAAATTTATTACGGAAAAGGTGTGCTCATACTCAATGCCACATGAGGATACAATGATTTGTTCTAATATTCCTATCGGTCTCTCCACCATCCATCTGCTGATTGAAATTTCAATTGAGTTTTCCTAAGAGCTGGATTTCCCCATTTTTCCCATATACTCTTGGTTGAAAAGTGGTAAGGTGGTGTTTCCTTCTTCTCCTTCACAGTAGTCACCCACCGTATTTACTGGTTCTGGCTTTGTCTGTGTCTTCTTAGGCGAGGTGTCATCCATGTTTTTGTCCGCAAGCTGGTCATGTGAAGGGATTTTCAACCCAATCTTTTCCAAGTAGATGCATTTTTAGCAACTCTGAGAGATAAAGTGTGCATTGTATAGGAGAATACGTCAATTCATGCAAGCTTTTTGTATCTATCATTTTTTGTGTGGCTTTCCACTGAGAAGGTACCATTTTAACCTTCGATTTTGTTTCAAGTTCTCTTATGAAAGATGGAAAATTCTGTAGAGAGCATGGTTTTCTCTCTTCAGATGCTATAGACCCAACATCCCCATATAAAGATCTTATATCCCTTGGGAAAAATTTGTGGTCCATGTTTATCTCAGGGATAGGTGCTTATTGTGAAGTAGCACTACCATCTTTTTGGTTTTTGATCGATTCCCATAATTATTGTGGCCACGGTTCTTCTACCTCCCGAATAGGCATCACTGCTTGTGAGCCCATCCCATCTGTGGTATTGGCTACCTCCCTTGTATCTAAAGGTGCCTCGACTCTCGGCTCTGCTTGGTCTCTGTTTACAATACCGTGCCTCTCCATTTCTTGGATTTTTTTATGGATTAGCACCTCCATTTTTGGAGTATCTGGAACATGTGGTTCCATAAGAGCTTGGGCCATCCGGATGAGCTCCTTTCACATTTGCAACCTCTTTTTTTCATACCTTGGATGAGGATACGTCAGCCATCTATGCTCTTGGGTTTAATTGGGTTTTAGCCTAGCTTCATAGGCCTCCAAAATTGCATCTAAGGGTTCAAAGACTTTGTCCACCAAGACTCAACCTTCCAAGTTAGTCTTTGACTCTTTAGGTACCTTTGCATTTTTCTTGCTTTCTTGCTCTTGTCTAAGCTGTTCTTTTGTTTGATTCATTTCAGTTTCCAAAGCAGTCTCCTACAACCTCTTTGCTTTCATTTTGTCTCGTTTGTCTTTCCATGATTTTCTTGCAGTTCTCACCGATATGTTCTTGATTTCTATTTGAGGTGGCAATGTGGGTTCCTTGGTCGATTTGTTTTTGGCAGCTTCTCGAGTCATCACCTTTAAAGCATTTGTGTGTTCTACCTCGAATCTGCTTGAAGAAGGAATCATGTCTACAGTAGTCATTGCTGCTTTCCCCCTGTAGTTTGGATTTTTAGCACAGGGTTGGCGTAGATGGTCTCTCCCACAATACAAATAATTCTATTTGTGGACCCTTATTATTTGGACAACCTCATTCCCACAATACAAATAATTCTATTTGTGGACCCTTATTTGGACAACCTCATTCCCAATGGTTGCCTCCACATTCATAGCATGGACTTTCTTGTTTCATAGCCGATGATCCAATCAATGGTTGTTTTTGCTTGGTACGAATGTTCTTTGACCCATACTCATGATTGGCTATGAACATGACCCAAATTTGTTTTTTTGCTTCCTTTGACCCAAATTTGATCATTTTTTTTCCAAAATTGGACTTGGGAATATGTTTCCTTGTGTATGCACTACTAATCTGGAAAGTTTCAAGTCAAGTTGTCACTATAGGTACATGGATCGCGATCCATGTTTAGAGCCCAAATTGACTTCTCTTGGTACCATCAAATTCAGCATGATTAGTAGATCCTATGGTATCAATTTTTTTGAAAATGGAACTCTGGATTGAAATTTAGGTCAATTCTGACACTTTGTCAGAGTAATTGGTAGTTTTGGATTTTTAGACTGGTTTTTGACTTCCAAATTCACTTTTGAAAAGACCACTAGACTCCTTGTGATGTTCTCTAGCTATGGTGCAAGTTTAGTATCAGTCTATGACGGAGGAACATGGATCGCGATCCATGTACCTTTGTGTCAGATGGTACTAAAACTTGGCACCCGGCTTGTCCTTGGTCTCCTGATATATGGTTTTTGTATGATTTGGACTTGTTTAGGTTAGGAAAAAGTCAATCCCTAAGTCTGTTTTAGGGTTTTCACCTTGAACTACTTTTGGCTCTTTTCACTCACTTTTTGAGCTTTTTTGACAAAAATTCTTTGGGAACTTTTGTTCACAATGGTCTCAGCAACAGGCTGGAAAAGTTTCTGTCCAAAAAAGTTTCAGGGGTGACAATGTTCTGTTTTTGGCTCTTCTGACCACTTTTTGCAACTTTTTTGCATATGGTTCCTTTGAAAAAAGTGTTTGTCTATGTCTCCACTACCTACTGCTCAAATCTCAGCCAAAACAATTTTATGAGGTACATGGATCGCGATCCATGTTCCATCACATCTAAACACCAAATTTGATATGATGATTAAAGCAGTATCAGTAATCTTTTCCACCACTTCTTTTTGAATTTAGACAAATTTCTCCCAGTTAAAAGTGAGTTTTTTCTATTTGCCTTGCAATTTTTGGCTATGCGGTAAAATTTTGGTGTTTTGATCAAATTTTTTGTGATGCTCCCTTTTGGCAAAGTTGTTCCACTAGTTATCAGGGATGTACTTGTCAAAAATCAACCCCAGATGTCAAAAGGTACATGGATCGCAATCCATGTTTGATAGCATTTTTCATGAATTTTGTAATGCAAGTTCCTTATTCCTTGTAGAAGCCAAATCTCACCCCCTTTTGAATTTGGATCTCAAAAAGTTGAAAACCCCCCAATTTTATGTCTACAATGTTTGTTTTATTGTTTTTATGCTAACAGTCAATTTTGATGTGATTTTTGAGTTTTTCTTTCAAGCAAACTTGATCATAACAACATCCCGCTGATGCACAATTTCACTGATCACTTTTTTGTCAAAATAATCTCTGGGGTACATGGATCGCAATCCATGTTCCTCCATAGAATCTGGTTCAACTTCTCAAATTGCTTCTAGAGAGTATGTTGATGCCCTTGATCCACAATTTGTTGAATTTGGATCACTTTTGAGGTCTCTACCATCAAAATTTCAAAATTTCAGAGTTATGGTCATTTCGACCAAAATATAGGTTTTCACTCATTTTTCTCTCAATCTTTTAGCCCAAATTTGATGGTGATAGTTTCTACTTACCCTACTCTTAAGTACTGAAATGAAACATGAAACAAAAACAAACAGAAAGATACAAAATAAAGTCAAAACAAAATATGGAACAGCACTCTGAAAGCATAGAGAAAATTGAAGAATGAAATGCTTTCGACTATCTCTCACAACCCTCTTTACCTATTGAGAATAGATCTAGCAAGTCCTCAACTTCTAGAGTCTACCAAACACTAAACCTTGTGTCTAGCTGCTTCATTGCTAAGGTGTAAATGGAATGGAAGACAAATCTTTGAAAAAGAACGCTCTAAATACGCACTAGGTCACTCACCATCTAAGCATCATATCCATGGCAACGGCGTCAATGTTAGCGGGTTATCGTCGCGACGCGATGGACGTCTATAGCATAGTGATCTGGCACTAACCTAATGTCAATACTCAAGGTTTGGTAGACTCTAGCAAGTCCTCGATTTCTAGAGTCTACCAAACACTAAACCTTGTGTCTAGCTGCTTCATTGCTAAGGTGTAAATGGAATGGAAGACAAATCTTTGAAAAAGAACGCTCTAAATACGCACTAGGTCACTCACCATCTAAGCATCATATCCATGGCAGTGGCGTCAATGTTAGCAGGTTGTCGTCGCGATGCGATGGACGTCTATAGCATAGCGATCTAACACTAACCTAATGTCAATACTCAAGGAAGTGACTCAGATGGGACACAGAAACTCTTTGAGATCGTCAATCTCAAGAAGTGAACTTTAACAAGCAAACACACCAACTCAACAAGCAAACCAACACTCAATTGATTAGGGAAATATGCCTATGTCCTTTCTCACAACTCTAGGTCATCATGCCATTTTGGCACTCAAACGGACTTGAAATGCAACAAAACTTTAGGAGGAGGTCTATGACACCTAGAGGCACTATTCTACCAAGTCTAGTCACAATTGGACAAGGTACAAAAATCACAATCCATCATGAAAAAGGTCTTGAAAACTGCAACAAAACTATCCAAAAGGGGCGCCCTATGGTCTTGGGACACTCTCCTATGTTCAAAAAAACTAAGCACTCAAATTTGCAATTAAGGTTCACAAATGCGTAGTCATGAACCACAACAAAATTGACAATGCTTACACTTGAATGAAAGAGCAAAGAGAGAGGAACACAATGCATATTTTGGAATTGAAGACTGATTACCCAATCAATAGAAAAGTGGATTACAATTTGGAATAACTTAGTAGCTCAAGCGTACTCACAGCAGAGCTCTTTCCTCTCTAAAGATAAGCCCCCCTGTCACATTAAGGTTATTGACCTTTATACCTAGGGATTTCTAAATGGCCAGTGGCCGACTCACATGAATCTTCACAAATATCATTATAGTATTACAACTCAAAGAATCAATTCACTACTCTAGAATCACGATTTACACAATGTATTACTCCACTAGCTCGGAGAACTAATAGAGTACAAATGTGGTGTCCGGCTACGTGTCCGACCAGATGGGCGCCCGTTCGATCAATTTTCAATCTCTCTCTCTCTCTCTCTCTCTCTCTCTCTCTCTCTCTCTCTCTCTCTCTCTCTCTCTCTCTCTCTCTCTCTCTCTCTCTCTCTCTCACACACACACACACACACACACACACATACAAAATGTGTGTGAGAGCGCCAAAACTCAAATCTGAGATTTGAATTTTTGGCGCTCGTCGATTATTTTTTTACAGGTGCAACATCGCTATATGCATTGCAATGAGTATTACTATAGTATTTGTTGCATAGAGATGCTAATAGCAATGCGTATAGCAACGACGTGAATTTTCACATTTGAGCGTCGTATTGCTACCATCGATACTATGAAGAACCTCTTGTAGTGTTTCACTCCATGAAAAAAAAACTCTCATTGCTCATCAAGCTACACTTCTCTTTCTAAAAGATGTCTTTTCTCATCATGGTTTGCCAAAATCAATCATATCTGACAAACATTTCAAATTTTGTAGTGCTTTTTGGACTACCATTTTTACAAACCTTGGTACTACACTTGATTTCACTTTTGCATTCCATCCTAAGTCTAATGGTCAAACGAAAGTCACTGATCGCACTATCATTGATTTATTGAAAGCTTAGGTGTCATCTCATTCAAAGAAATGAAATTATTACCAGATACTTTAGAGTTTGTTTATAACAATACCACTCACTCTGCTACAGGTAAATCTCCATTTGGGATTGTGTATGGTTACTCTTTTCCTACTCTTGCTTCATGTCTTTCTAGCATTGTGCTTACTCTCGATTCTTTCATTGCAAATTTTTATGACATTTATGAAAGTATTCACTTTGCTATAAGCATTCACAAGAACTTTATTGTTAATAAGCATTGTAAAGCACATTAATTAAGGAAGGAGATTATGTTACGCTTTGAATTGAAAAGAAAAGAATTGAAAGTGTTGATACAAATATTTTTGTAAATCTTTCTCCTCATTTTTATGGTCCATTCAAAAATTTTGTTATGATAAATAATGTTTCATTTCGCTTAGAATTACCTTCACACTAGCACATTCACAATGCATTTCACATTAGTTTATTATGACCCTTTAGAGGACCCCTACCAACACATCATATATATAAGGATCTACCCATACTTGTAGATCAAGAAGAACAAACTCATCCCTAACCAAATAGTTGATCATGAGACCACCACTACATGCACTACCATGGTTTACAATTGTTTTCTTTTGAGTTTTGAAGGCCACGCTATAGGAGATTCTAAGTGGATTCTTGAAAAAAAAAATCAAAACTTTTCATATCTTCTCCACAGATTTTGTCACTTACAATCCATTTGATTCTTTGTTGAGAAATTGAGGAGAGTTGTCATCCCTGGTGGGAGGCATGTTACAAGATTGGGCTTACTAATAATGAGTTGATGATATGTAGATTGGAACTTTGACAATTGAGGAAAATGTGCCAACAATAAATAAAACTCTCTCCATTTTCATTTGCATAGTTTTATACTTAATTTTTTCAAAAAGCCACTATGTTTCCCTTGTAAATAATTAGTAAGAATGCACCCTAGAGGGTCTTACAATAAGTGATAGCCACCACTCATAGACTACAATGGAGCTAAGTGTAAAGAGGCACCTTCAATTTTTGGCACCAATAAATCGATATTAAAAATTCAATAACAAACTCCACAAAGAGGTGCCGTGGAGTTTGGGGCTACAATCTTTCGGCCATCCATGAATCATGTCTACATCTCCTTCTATTACAATATTTCACTATCAAGTCTACTTTGTGTGTGTGTGTGTGTGTGTGTGTGTGTGTGTGTGTGTGTGTGTGTGTGTGTGTGTGTGTGTGTGTGTCCTAGTATAGGTGTGTGTATTTGGGTTTTGGAAAAGATGGTGAGAGGTTGATAAATATGTGTGTGAGAAAATTTGAATTGTTCAAGAAACCGTTCGCCCTAAATTTTATGTAGTTAATTTTGACAATAAGCCACTATGGATCCCTTGTAAAAAATTGGTGAGAACTCACCCTATAGAGGTTCATTCTATAAGTGATAGCCACCATTCATAGAATAAAGTGGAACTAAGTGTAAAGAGGGGCCTCAAATTTTTGGCACCAATAAGTCAATAATAAAAGTTAAATACCAAAATCCACAAGAGGTGTCATGGAGTTTGGGGCTACAATCTTTAGGCCATTCATGTGCAAAATTCCTCTCTCTCCACTCTTATGTTGTGTTGTGTACTCACAAATAACGTCTACATCTCCTTCTCTTACAATCTTTCAATATCAAGTCTACTCTATGTGTGTGTGTTGTTGGCTTTAGACTAACGCTTATACACAAAAGAATATATCAACTCAAAAGATAGTTGGCTTTAGACAAAGGACAAGGATTAGCACAAAAACAACTCAGTCTTTGATTCATTTTAGTACATCGTAGTGAGAATGAGGTATCATTCTAGTGATTTGTACATAAGATAGTTAAAAACAATAGATATGAAAGTGACGGAGGCCAAGTATGTCAGTGAGGATAGCAGCAAAGCCAAAAAGATCCTAAGTAAAGATAGAGTCCTCACCTTCGTAAAGAATTTTCATCATTTGAATAAGGCTAGCAACGATTATCGGCTCTACTCCAAGAATCAGCATAGAACCACAGAGACTCAATCCTCTCCTTAGCGAATAGTAGGAATTGGAAGCCCCGGTCTGTTTAGCACAGAAAACATTCCCAAGGATTCTTATACAAGATCAGCTACAAGATCGAGATTACAGCTTCATGTGTAGTTTGCAAATACATTGCAATGGCGCAGGTGGGGGAGATGAGAGAAAAAGGAAGAAGGAAGAGGGAGACCAGGGACATAGTTTTCATGCAATAGGAGGGGTCAATAGCTTGCATCAGAGTCGGCTCACGCTTAAGATGATAGACTGCCATTAAGAGTGTGCACAAAATGATGACAGGGGTAATAAACCCATTAAAATCCACTTTAGGGTATTGTTCTCTCCCACGAGTCTTGGCAGTTTAGTCAAATGTAGTTTAGGGATGAGTTCCATTTGATGTACACAAGAATGATGTCTAAGCCAATAGAAAGGTTATACAGATATGCCATGGGGATGACATCAACCCACGATCGACTAGCACACATGACTTAGATCCCACTTGATGCATATAAACCAAAAGGGCTATGAGCCAAAAAAGGGGTCCGACCCACAAGTGAGCCATATTTTTGCTAACCCCAGATGCTCCCAATAGGAAGTGTTGGTACAACACAAGATAGTATAACCATCCGATCACACTATTGAGACCAAAGTAGAAGTGAACGTGTGTGTGAACTCATGGAGAAGCATCCCACGTAAAGCAAAGTGACCAATTGTGTTTGTATGTGTACCTTGTCCTAGTTTAGGTGTGTGTACTTGGATTTTGGGAGAGTTGGTGAGAGATTGATGGATATGTGTGTGAGGAAAGTTGAGTTGTTCAAGCAACCATTCTCCCAAAATTCTCTAACCAATGTTATCAGATCATTGTCATATGTTGACAGGTGGAAAATGCATGATTGAGCTATGGTTTATGTGAAAGGATATTTCTTTATATAAATTTTATTATCCAAATGTCTTTATGAGCTATGAATATTATTATGTCCGATTGGGAAGTCTATATCCATTTTGAGCATTCAAGAAATCTACAAATAAATACATGCAAGAAGAAAATGTTCACTCTTGCACGGGGGGAGATTGCACCCAGTGCCTATGTCGTTCTTCTCTCTTCTCTTCTCTCCTCTCTTGTCAAGCCGGTGTAGCACTCCACTTTAGGTGGTGCACTTGCACGTCCTCCCTCGATTTATCTTGCCCCCTCTCTCTCTCAGATAGTGTATCATGTTGATTGCATGCTTGTCATATTTGCAAGGTACGCATATCTATCTTTTATGACTTCTAATATGTTATTTTTCTATTTGCAAGCCTCTTCGTTCTCTCATCTGTAGCAGTGGTATTAGAGCTCAGGCAACACTCTTGGTAATGCATAGCTATGAAGTTCAAGAGTCAAACCCATGAACACCACAAAGGAGATAAGTATATTCTTATTTCAAAAAAAAACTATAGCATACATGAGTTTTTAACAAGATTTGATTGTTCATATATAATTAAACTCTTGTAAGTTTTTGATTGACTGCAAAATTATTTGTAA
>NC_140945.1:423466-478466 GCF_014529385.1 Adiantum capillus-veneris
ATATATGGTGATTGCATCTCAAGAGAAGTGGGCCTTAATTTATTTTCATTCAATATAAACAGTCAACAACTATCTCACCCTTGTCTTGATGTACATGCCCTCTAATCAACATAATCCAACAAAATTCATCCCAAAAGGAATCAAGAAAATGCACAATGTCCTAGCATCCTAAGTGTAGAAAGCGATGAAAACATACCGTGTGCATACAGAAGAGAGAGAGAGAGAGAGAGAGAGAGAGAGAGAGAGAGAGAGAGAGATGAAAATTGGATTTTCTTATTGCATGTACATTTGAAACTTTTTTGATTCCACAAATCTTGTCACAGTACCATGCAATCATCAAGATGGGCAAGCAAATTTTGGAGGGCATCTCAACAAGCAGGAATCAAAGAAGAAAATAGTAGCTTACATGCGCATAATCAAACATATCCCATCGCTTGGTGTGACACCTCCTCATTTTGCATCTTGTCGTCTTCCCTTTAAAATCTATTTGCATCTCTCAAACTCTATTGTATGTGCTCATCTTTGCACTCCATGCTTCCTCCTCCAACCTTGACATGTGCATGTGACTTGTGATGCAACCAACCTTTGTTGTACTACCTACTCATGAGCAGGCATTATTCATGCTTGCACATAGTTGTCCCTCCTCATCAAGGCCATGAAGTACCCATCTGATCCATGTGTTGTTACAAAATTAGTAGTTTTTAGAGAGGAGTTAAGAGACATTCAATAGATTGGTCCCAACTCTGTTTTTCTTTGCCCCTCTCTCTCTCTCTCTCTCTCTCTCTCTCTCTCTCTCTCTCTCTCTCTCTCTCTCTCTCTCTCTCTCTCTGTCTCTCTCTCTCTCTATGTGTGTGTGTGTGTGTGTGTGTGTGTTTCAATAACAATATAACATATACACCAAAGAATCCTTTCAAATTACAAAAGACACTAGAAACTATGTCAGTGAAAAGGTGGTATAATTCCCATTCATAGTACAGAACAGTCTTTATACACAAGTGTTGAAATCAAGGGCCAGAAGATATAATAGTTTGCCATCTTTAAGCCAAGAAACTTTGAAAACCATAGTTGAGAAGGTAACCCTCACCTGGACCCATGGAAACAACACAACATGTAGTTAGCATTGGTATTGTATGTAGGTGATGCATGGGTAACCCACATGTTATAGATGTCACCCAGCTAGATTGCTTTCAAAGATAAATAATAAGAAATGTCAAGCTAATCATATATTCAGAGATGAAATCATTTATAAGGTGAAAAACCATATGAAGCCCCTTATACGTTACAAGATCTCATGAGATAAAGTTCAGTAGAAGAAGCTATTCAGGTGCCTCTACCAGCATATGCATGAAGAATAATCACAACCATCAAGCAGTTTGGACAGCAGTCCATTTCAATGCCAAAAGTCACCTGAGAATGATTTGGAGCAACCAACTCCACGATAGCCTGCTAGTCCTTGCCCTTTGCCATAGATCCGACACTTAACAAAACCCCTTTGCAAGTAAAATCCTCACAGTCCTAATGTACAGACACATCTCCCAAGTACACACACCACCAATGCTAAGTGAGCATGTAAAACTCACCTTTTTATAGGATTTGGAGCAAGTCGCCACCTTCCTTCTTAGCCGTATGGTGGGCTCGGCTTCAAGAAGGGGATGGTGTAGCAGCACCGCCATGTACAGAGAGATAGAGAGAGAGAGAGAGAGAGAGAGCACTTTAGAGCGTAGTATCTCATACCTATCAAGAGGGAGACACCTCGCTACTATTAAGCAGAAGATGACATCATTTACAGAGCCGGGTAGCCCGCCCATAGCCCTTTTAGTATCTAAGGGTTAGGTACCATTAAGGTACTATCTTACAAAAACTATGTAGTGAATGTAAGCGAGTTATTCAGTAAAGGTACCCCCAGGTCAACAGTCCCAGAAAAAATAGGGAATTAGCAGCACGCTATAAACAGCCATATGTGTCTGTCTTTAAGGGCTGTGTCTTTAACTCCATCTGCAAGGGAAATACCTTTTGTTCTTGCCACCAGAGATGAATTAGAGCACTTGTTTGAGTCTATGAGAGCCAAAGAAATCTGTTGAAGCTCAAAAGATAGATTAGTAGACAAAAGATGTTTAGCTTGTAAAGTTATGGCTCTATAATGTTCTAGCACTTCTATAGGAATACTGCAGAGTAAGGCCAAAGAGCTGATCGAAAAAGGTGCACAATGGTTGATAAGCTCAAAGTTCCAAACCTGGTTGTCGAGCCGAATAGAATCCAACTCATCTTGTCTAGGGGGAATGAGAGGGACAATACGAGAAAAAATATGTGAAATAAACTTTTCAGGCTTAAGAGATGATGGAGTACCTGCAAGGGCAAAAGGACTTCTTGTTCTTGTGGATCAAGAAGATAAAAGTCTAAGAGGAGGTTGATGACATTATTAGATTGTTTAATTTCTAAAGCAATACGGGGATGTTATAGATAAAATAAAGTTTGTTTACAATAGTAGGGAGAGATGAAAAGTAGAAATCTAGACCAGAGCTATCTTGAGTATGAATAAATGGCACATTAAGTAAGAAATTCTCAAATAGAGAAAGAAGGCTGGCAGGATCTTTTCTAGAGGATGCAAGGAGGGAAATCCAATCATTGACAGAAGCAATGTTAAATATCGATAAAGATCCACTAGATAAAGCTTCCAATTCAAATTCTAAAAGTCTTTTATAGAACTCCGGTGCTTTGAAACATTAGAGAATACACTATGTGGTAGTAGGTGGAATTGGAATCCTCTGTTTGCTAGTATAGCCCAGTTTTGTCAGAGAGGAGATCCATCCTACTTGCTGCTATGACAAAAATCATATTAGTAATCGTTTAGTTAATATTTAGGTACTTAATATAATTTAATTATACAAGATCACTCGACCAAGAGTGATCTAGGAGACAGTATGGTGTGTGTTTATTATGGAAATCCCTTTTGATATACAAACTGTATAATTAAATTACATACCAACAAAGTACAAAACATTTCTAATATACGACAAACCATTTTTATTAATAATGATCCAAATACAATATTATGGTAACAAGTTGTGGCGACGAATTCTTTATGGAACAATACTGAAGATTATACATACCGCCATCCAACAAGACAGATGTATTACACTCTAACATTGCGGGAAGATAGGTACAATGCAACCTTAGCCACTAGAGTTATCACTGTCAATCCCCAAAAAATCCTCACGCACTAAATGATAGTATATTTTATTCTGGATATTGTACAACCTTCTTGGCCAAACGGGCAAGATATGGTCTATTTCAATACAATGGTATTTTATGATTAGTTACAAGAAGGTAATCAGTTCCTATTTTTTATGCTCTAAGACCATTTTCTTATTGATAGCTGCCATCTTGGTTGGGTCTGTACAAGTATGCATCCTAGTTGTAAGTTTGTAAGTAAAATCCATGGTATTAGTTTTTTCCTGAAACACACATCTATTCATGAGATATTGGCAACCACTGTAAGGTGTTATAAAGGCAAAAATTAGAAACATATCCTATGTTCATTGCAGAAGCCAATGAAATATGAGAAAATTAACTTTTATGATCAACAAAGGACTCTTTAATTATGTGAAATACTTCCAGCATGATGTTTTCTTCCACTACAGACCAAGAGTAGTCATATGCAGCACACTCCAAGCAGAGAATATGTCACTCTATGTGAACTGGTATAAGGGTCAAATCTATTAGCATAAGATACCATTACTACGCATGTATCAACAAAAAAAAAAATTACAACACTTTGTTTGTAATTAGTATATAATCTCAATAAAAACCATATAACAACAATATGACACATCATGTGTTATGTCCAATCCACATCAGCAACCTCAATTTTCTCATGTATGTTGTAACCCACATTAAAGTAAAAATTTCATCAATCCGCTTTTTTGTCAGACCATTTGTAATATACACCTCTTCTGGTAATCCTTGCTAGAGTGTCCTAGGTTATGTCATACTTTGCTTTCATGCCAAATTACCATATAAATACAAGCATCCCTTTATATAACGAGCCAAAAAAAAACCAGTAAATAAATCCCAGAAGCTTCTAGAACGGCAATCATTCTTATGACAAACCCAACTATGATTTTGAGATTCACAAAAACTAAGAAGTGTATTCCTAATAGTTACATACCTTTACTGTATTACTTAACGAGTAATTCATAAATCCAAAAAATGTCTCAGTAGGCATAGTGACCAACAAGGATGAGTATATGTTTGTGAAACAAAGTACACATTAAGAGCCAGAAAAAATCGTATGCAGCTTTACATGCAGACTCTAGCAATTAAGGGAATTAGACGACCTTTCTTGCTAGCTACATTTATGAGTTCAGAGGCAGAAATCTATGGAAAACGCCATGTGTGTGTATGTGTGTGAGTATAACTTACTTATATGATGTATATCTATGGAAAACGCCGTGTGTGTGTGTGTGTGTGTGTGTGTGTGTGTGTGTGTGTGTGTGTGTGTGTGTGTGTGTGTGTGTGTGTGTGTGTGTGTGTGTGTGTGTGTGTGTGTGTGTGTGTGTGTGTGTGTGTGTGTGTGTGTGTGTGTGTGTGTGTGTGAGTATAACTTACTTATATGATGAACACTAAGCAAACCAATTTCCAAATGATCCTAGTAGATTAAAAAACCTACATGTTGATTCGAAACAGCAGCCATTTGTATGTATGACAATGTACGTAACTGGATTCAATAGCCTTCCATACCGGATACAGAAGGGTAACCGCAATTGATGAGCAGGCTAATGCTTGAAAGGTGAGTTTTGTTGTAGATAGCGATGAAAACACCCAAGTGTGTGTATGTATGTGTGTGTGTGTGTGTGTGTGTGTGTGTGTGTGTGTGTGTGTGTGTGTGTGTGTGTGTGTGTGTGTGTGTGTGTGTGTGTGTGTGTGTGTGTGTGTGTGTGTGTGTGTGTGTGTGTGTGTGTGTGTGTGTGTGTGTGTGTGTGTGTACTCTCGCTTGCAAGTGTATGTATGTGTGAGAATAGGTGTGTGTGAGACTATCAGTCTCGTAAGCGCAGATGCTCTGCAACCGTGGGTTTTGCATGCACAAACTTTGCAAGGCACAGGTATGTAAACCCCATCCTGTATGTGTATAAATAACAAGAGCAAAGCATGCGCCCGAAGCATCTACCAAATGGGTAGTATTAATTACACCTGCTATTTTTAAGTTGGGCACCACTTCCCACAGCAAGCCATCACATTTTGAGAAATCCAAAAACAAGGAGTATGGTAAGCCTTAACTTATCATAGCTATATTAAGTTGGAGACAACTTGCACAAGGTTAAGCCAGCTAAGTATCCAAAACCATCTTAGTTAAGTAACAAACCGAATAGGGAACACTGATCTAGGGATGTAAAAAGAACATTTATTTTATTGGACTGCATATATTCAATTCCATTTACAAGGTAGGAGCGGTTGGGCCAACAAGTAAGTACTTCTCGTGATTTATCATTTCTCCGATCCCGATAACTGTCCAATCATATGCTGACCAACAGATTTCCCGTGGACCCAATACTTCTTGAGGCAATTTTTGCTTGTAGCTGCAATTAGTTCATGTTAGATACAAGATATCCGAAATACTACAATATATTAAAATTGTATCTTGTTTTTTAGGTCAAAACATGTATGGTACTAATTGTGTATGCATATGTTATTCCTGTAGGTAATCAAATTCTACAAAGTGTTATGAGAGTGTGTGTGTGTGTGTGTGTGTGTTTGAATCATGTTTGGATTTTTAGAGTCTTTTATGCATTGTAATTGATAGGAAGCACTTGTGATATGCAAACTTTTTCAGCCATCCGTTTTGGTATGTTACTATGTGCATGAATAAAATTCACATGGCTGCCTGGTAATATATCTTTTTTCCAACATATGAAAGTTTCAAATTCTCCAATAAAGGGACGAACCAATTTAATTGTAGTACTTAAGTATGAAGTGATGTGTTGTCAAAAGTGGGCTTGATATTGATAGTATGAAGTGGGTAAATAGTGGGGTCCTCTTCTAAGAGAGGCCTATTATGGTTTAAGCACTCCAATACATATCGATTATTAGTGAAGAGGAGATCATCCATGTAGCATGCCTTTATGTAATGCACCAAAAAAAGACAAGTAAATAATCTAAAAAGCTGCCAGAATGGCAATCATTCTTATGAAAAACTCAGCTATGACTTTGAGATCCACAAAAACTAGGAAGCATATTCCTAATAGTTACATACCTTTGTTGTATTACTTAATGAGTTATTCATAAAATCCAAAAAATGTCTTAGTAGGCATAGTGACCAACATGATGAGTATATGTTTGTGAAACAGAGTACACACTAATAGCCAGGAAAAAATCATATGCAACTTTACATGCAGACTCTTAACAATTAAGGTAATTAGTTGACCTTTCTTGCCATCTAGATTTATGAGTGAAGAGGCAGATATCTATGGAAAATTCCATGCGTGTGTGTGTGTGTGTGTGTGTGTGTGTGTGTGTGTGTGTGTGTGTGTGTGTGTGTGTGTGTGTGTGTGTGTGTGTGTGTGTGTGTGTGTGTGCACGCGCGCACGAGTATAACTTACTTATATGATGTACACTGAGCAAACCAATTTCCAAATGATCCCAGTAGTTAAAAAAATCTACACGTTGATTCAAAACAGTAGCCATTTGTATGTATGAGAATGTACGTAACTGGAGTCGATAGCCTTCCACATCGGATACAGAAGGGTAACCACGATTGATGAGCTGGCTTCTGCTTGAATGGTGATTTTTGTTGTAGATAGCGATGAGACCACCCGAGTGTGTGTGTGTGTGTGTGTGTGTGTGTGTGTGTGTGTGTGTGTGTGTGTGTGTGTGTGTGTGTGTGTGTGTGTGTGTGTGTGTGTGTGTAGCTGTTTAAATCTTAACTAATAAGACATAATTGAATTTTTACATTCAAAAGACAGCTGGCCAGGGAACAATGAATAGATAAGTACAAAAATAACTCAGTATTAGAATTATTTAGGTACAATGATTGTAGGAAAGAGATCCTCTTCCAGTTAAACAAGTAGTAAAAGAACTTCCCCCATCCTCAGTGAGTGCTTCATTAAAGTAGGGTAGCTTGCCAAAGAAAAGAAAACCCTCCAAGATAATATAGAGTCCTTACCTGCATCCATCCAAACAAGACAACAATTCAGTTAGCCTTGGATGTGTTTTATAGGTATCAATGGACCGTATCAGTTGTTATCCATGTCCATCTTATAGGATTTAATTACTTTAGACAAGCTAGGTTATTTATTAGAACTTGTATGTTAGCAGTGTTTTCTTATTACTTCAAAAATGAGTGGTACAATCTACTTTCTAATCTGAGTGGTGAAGTCCACCAAGAATCCAAACATTTCAAGAGCCATAGCTCGATAGCTATGCTTAAGCCCAAAATAGCAACCATATACTTACCTTCAGAATTAGCAATCCCATGGTATCATTGGTATCCCTTTAGACAAAGAGAGGTCATGTCCGACCTTTTCTGTATAAGATTCCTAATCATTTAATTTCTATTTTTTGACAACCAACGGTATCAAATGAGGGTAATGAATACCTCCTTTTTATAACCAATAAAACACTAGTATAGCCAGTCAGCAGAGTAGCAAGACTCCCTCTTTTCAATATGGAACCTCATTTTACGAGCCATAGCTTAGAAGCTATGCCAAAGCCAAAAATACCAGCCATATACTTACCTTCATAATCCCAATATATCCACAAGTTATTAGCAACCCTTAAAGAGATGTAATGTCCGGACCTGACTGAGTAAGATATCTTACTTGTCCAACAACCAAAGGTACTAGATGAAATAAATAACACCCCAACCAGTTGCTTCATATGAAATTTCAAGTGCCAAACTTGACTTAAGCCCAGCAGATTATAAAGCCAAGCTAACAAAGACTGTTTTAAACAAATATCTTCCAACCCTGCAAATCATGCAACATGTCATATTGCTTAATAAAGAGAGTAAATTAACGTCCTGCAGTGGCTAAGAACAGAGCCCATATAACAACCACTCTGCACACAAGCGCCAATATTACAACCAGTAGCGCACAACTTGCAATGGCTGAAAATAGAGCCATAACAACCAGTAGCTACAAACCTGCAACTGCTTGAAATAGAGCTAGTACAACAACCAGTAGCAAAAAAACAGTCCGTGCACGTGTCTAAACATGCCCCAGCACAGTAGTTTTAATTCAAGACCAATTAACAGTGTTTATACCAATCGGCTCCCAATCAAAGCCAACCATGCATAGTACCACAATTGAAAAACTAAAACTGGTAAAACAAGGCACCTAAGATGTTTGAGCAGCAAGCTCCATCGCTCAACAAGTTCAGACAGTAATGACACAAAGCAGAGAGAAAAGACCTAATCCAAGGCTAAGTGAGGGCCAAGGTGTGCCCTCACCTCTGTTTAAATATGTAGGTGTGCACGGTTCCATAGAGGTGGAGATGAATGCACCTGGCCGCCCCTTACTATGAGAATCCCACACTCGGCCCGCGATTGCCATCACCTGGGAGGTCCATAGTCAGAGAGTAGAAGAGAGTAGATGGGGCCGCCTTCCCCGTATAATGATATCAATAAATTCACGCTTCGATTATGCAAGGGCTTAGCCCCACTATAAGGAAAGTATTTATAATGGCAGAGCAAAGAAAGCTCTACAATCCCAATAGGGGAAGAAACCGAAGTGGGGGGAGAAAATTGAAATATAGCAAGCAAAAACCAGTACTTTAGTGTGTGTGTGTGTGTGTGTGTGTGTGTGTGTGTGTGTGTGTGTGTGTGTGTGTGTGTGTGTGTGTGTGTGTGTGTGTGTGTGTGTGTGTGTGTGTGTGTGTGTGTGTGTGTGTGTGTGTGTGTGTGTGTGTGTGTGTGTGTGTGTGTGTGTGTGTGTGTGTGTGTGTGTGTGTGTGTGTGTGTGTGTGTGTGTGTGTGTAAATCATGTTTGGATTTTTAGGGTCCAAGCATTGTCAGGTTATGTACACTGATTATGTACAATGTTGCTCCTCTGTTAAGTCATCAAAACCCACCAATGGTATGAGTGTGTGTGTGTGTGTGTGTGTGTGTGTGTGTGTGTGTGTGTGTGTGTGTGTGTGTGTGTGTGTGTGTGTGTGTGTGTGTGTCTGTGTCTAGTGGAGAAATTATGCGAGGCAATTCTCTGCACTCTGTCGCAAACCTGTCTGCGGGTTTCTCCAGCCCACTGCACCTGCGTCAGCAGGTGTGTGTGTGTGTGTGTGTGTGTGTGTGTGTGTGTGTGTGTGTGTGTGTGTGTGTGTGTGTGTGTGTGTGTGTGTGTGTGTGTGTGTGCCCTTCGTAAAAGCCTGCTCGTGCGCCACTCTACCTAGCCTGTGAGGGCCTCAGTGTGTTCGTGTGTGTGTGTGGGTTTGAAAGTGTGTGAGTGTACGTGTTGCAGTCAGCAGCAGCGCAAGTAACAAGGCTGCACCATTGCAACCCTGGCAGTGAACAAATTCTCTGCATCATTCTGTATATTGCACGCAGATAGTAAGTGGAGAAAGCCTGCTACCAAATTGCGTTCTACAGATTTGGCCTTACTTGTTGCTGTCAGAATTTAGTCGAACTATTGCAGTATGAGTGTTAGGCAGTTTACAATTACGCACAAATTTCAGTATTACAGGCAAAGTTTAAATTACAGTATTATAGGCAAAGTTTTTAGCAGATGTATGAGTCCTGTGGGAGATGTACATGTCAGGACAAGGGTAGGACCAGTCACGGCCAAGGGCAAGGATGGACATGTAGTCAAGGGGATCCCTATATTTAGAAGGCGAAGGGCCTATATAGGGCATGGCTGGGTGGAGATTAGCATGTTCCAGTTCCCTTTGTCTTACACTGGTATCGAGCTCAGGGGGGGAGAGCTATGGAGGAAGGAGGCCTTGCATAGCTTGCATCTATCTCTCTTTCCCTCTCTCAATCGTTCATGGAGAAGATCGCTCTCTCTCGCTCTCAATCGAAGAGGAAGGCAATCGGAGCAAGGAAAAGGCATGGCCGTGGGCACTGTCCCCTGTAGAGCCGAAAGGGGAAGGCTACAGGAACGCCTACTTGCAAGGAGGCGCGGAGATCAAGGCCAATCTCTACGCATGGGCAGCAGCTCTTGCTAGGCAGGGAGGTCGAGGTCGAATCGACTCGTGTGCGCTAACCCTAAAGGGAGGAACGCGACCTGCGTCAATTTTCAAGCAATTCGGGTTGGCGAGATCGCCATGGCCTGCTGAGGAGTTTATGCTTCTTGAGTTGGGCCAACGGAGCACCACATGAGGCACAGCCTTTCTCTGTATCTCCGGGCTGTCTGCTACAATGCGCCATAGCCAAGTACCACCCTCGTTAATTTTTTTAATTTTTTCTTGACCTTTTGGGGATTGCATGGGTGCGTTCCCACCTCCCTCAACACATACAAACGGCGACCAAGCCTTCGACCTCGGGAGGCCACCATTCAGGTACTTTGGCACGGGAAGTCCCTAGGAGCAGGAAATCAACACGATTATGAGCAGGTGCATGAAATCGACACGATTATGAGCAGGTACACACTCATGCAAAATTCATGCATGGCACGGTGAGATCGAGTAGATCCGGTGCCAAGGCGACACCTATAGATCGATAGGCGAGTTTCATCATTCAATTGGTATTTTTGGATCGAAGTCATGGTCATTTCCATGGAGGTGCAAGGTGCAAGTACTATGTGGTGTTCGAGCATACCAGGGGCCGCCATGAGCACTGTCTTCATTGTCGGTCTACTGTGAATTTATACACGTCTTTACCACTCAGCAAAGATAACAAGACTCTCGGATTTCAAAGAACGATGTCGAGACCATGATGGATAAAGGCCATGTCTTCCAGCATGGAGCAATCCCAACAAGGAGATTACGACAAGGATGATGTTATTGGTTGATTCAAGACGCGTTGATTGAGCAAGGCTGCAATCGACAAGGATATACCCTACCATGGTAAGGACCATGGTTATGGCTACAACAAGTCCTCAAGCATGACTCGAGAGTGAAAAGAGATCATGTCCAAGGTATGCAATAGCTTTTGTTTTGGTTTGATCACGCTTTCAAACATGCTATGTAGCTCTTGTATGCACGCACAAGCATAGCTTGTGACAATTTCCGTACACAGTCAATTTTTTTGTTCCCCTGCTTTGTTTACAAAGCACCACTTTTTGGTTGAGGGATCAACATCGAGCATGGCTTGAGTACACACAATCTTGACCAGCAGCATGGCTTCTCTTGAGTACCTTGCTAGAGCACGCTCGTCCAAGGTTACATTTTCCCTCAAAGGCAGGGCCAAGGACCAATTTTTTAGTATCTCAAGGAGACAGGCATGGACTATTTTTAAACTTGTTAAAGGCAACAAGTTGCTCAGCATGGCCGACTCCTCAGCAAGTTGCTCGGCATGGCCGACTCCTTCTTCCTGTTACTTGAAGCTGGCAGAGGATGCTTACTACACAGTACTGCTCAATTTCAATTGAAATTGTTCGACACAGTCGATTCTTTTTTGTTATGATATGTGCAGCCACATTCGTTGGCTATCAGCACAAACATATTTATATGAAGCACGGCTTCAATTTACAACTCTTACATTACAATTTTTCCCGTTTGGGGTCTGCTATGAGCACACGCCCTTGGGGAACTTCTTCATATACAGCAGGATATTTCGGGCCAATTTTCTCTTGCGGAACAGAGAGGGTTATGATCTACATCTGAGCGACCTTTTCTTCCGACATCTCCAAGGAACTGGTTTCAGCAAGATGACCAGGTTAGACCATATTTAGTTTTGTTTATTTTTCCATGTTTACACATTTCATTTGGAAAATATTGTCGGTTGTGTAAAGCAAAGTGCTTTGACAATTTCGCATGAAGCAAGGCTTCTCACGCGTGCCACGCTACTGCCTATTGATTTGGTATCAAGAGCATTGGCACGCCAGTTGGGGAACGGTTACAATTAGAAATTTGTTCCCTTTTTATGTGTGGTGACATCACGTTATGATGCATCACTACCAATGCACATTGTGCAAGGCACTTATGGCTTCGGCTCTCACGCTTGAGGCTATCATAGCAGCCAAGGGCTTACAATTTTGCATGCAAGGCATGTTGGTCAAGTGGACTCAACTCCACTGCCTCATAAATTACGCTTCCGCTATAACACCAGACACTCTGTCAAGGATGAGGGAGCTTCTAGATTCTTTCGACATGCTTTTTGGTTGTTGTCAACACACAACAACACTACAAGGAATCCAAATCTAAGACTTAAGACTTCATTCACATGCAACGAGCCATTGTTAAGTCATTTTCATACAGTCACGATCCCCTACACGATAGGTGAGGCAAGATGTGACTTGTGTTACCTCTCTCGATGCGAGCATTATCCAGTCAGATTGTTGCAGGCTTATAGGATAAGCTGCACGCTACGCATAAGATGCACACAATCATGGGTGCAGTACATACAAGGCAGTAACTTCAGGAAAGTTCCTCAGCCCATCATACTCTCTATCTCTCTCTCTTATTTCTCTCGAAGAATAATGCACCCTTTCTAAGAATCTTTTGCTACATGTTTCGTTGGTGAGTCCTCTTGAACCAAGGTGCTCTAACTCTCAGCTAGAAATTGGGCAAAATGCCATCTACATTAATCTTCATCGGTTTGACGATTGAACACTAATTGCCATGAAGGCTATGATCCACACACGCTAGCTAAGAGCCATTGTTCAATCTACGGTAAACCCCAATTGTTGGTATTCATTGGATGATTGTTCTCAAGATCGAACAGCTCTACCCAGTGGAGTACACATTGACGTTAATTGACAAGCAAGAGTCTTGTCATTGATGTTTAGTGTGTCATTTTGCACTACATGTTTTCAGTGCGACGTTCGAGTTGACTTTTTGATAACCTTAAACTCCCATCAACTGATCTCTACCATGGAGTATAGATGCAGCAATAGGTTGAGACAGCATGGCTGTCCATAAGAGCTAGGCATTTCACTTGTGTGGATCTCCAGCTCCCTCTATAGCATTACGGATTGTCTATGGATATACTGTTGTGGGGTAAGACTCAGCGGGTGATTGCTACATCTCCCCATAGGCATTGAGGATCATAGTTGGATCTATCCCAGTTCTACTTTCAAGGAAAGAAGCCAGTAATCTACCATGGGGTAGCGGAAAAATTCAACTTGGTTCTATTTTCAAGGAAAGAAGCCAGTAATCTACCATGGGGTAGCAGAAAAATTCAACTTTTCAAGTTGATTCTCATCATTTTGTACAAGGTTAACTGGGTTGGTTACCGTTACCTGCTAGTTGAGCAGTTTTTACAAAAGTTCTTACCAAGGGGTTTGACTACGTAGATTCTACCCAACGGGTTTGGATTGCGAAGGCAACACCCAGGGTTTCTAGTGCAAAGTTGCTTGTTTTTTTTTCACAGGTGGGAGATGTACTCCTGTGCATTTGAATACGGGAAACTAAACTTTCAGTTCAATCCCCAGGGCCATGCCAAGGGCATGTAGAAACAAGTATTTTGGGCCAAAGTGTCCAAAGTCTATTATGCTGTTATGAATCCACTTGTGGCACATGTTGTCACATGGGATACAAGATGGTCTAGAAACTCAAAGAGTTTGGTTTAGCCAGTGTGGAGCAATGAATGAGAGTCCCTCTCACTCTTGTCGCAGAGTGTTTAAAGTTACCTCCACACACAAGTACATCTTGTACTTGCAAGATGTTCTTTTTTAAACATCCTTACATGAGACATATTCCACATGTGGAGAATATGAGTCTCTGGACTGACACTAGCGCCCACTATTTCAAATATGTGTCACGACAAAGTCCCTAGGTGTTGGTCAAATTTGTTTTCTAGACCATTTTCAGCATGACGTATCAGGAGCAATTTCGGTGGCCAAAAATTTTCGGATCCTTAGAATGACTTGTTCAGGTACAAGTACTACTAAACAACATTACAGATGGTTGTTTATACATATATCAAGGCTCTAAGTTGTTGATGAAAAAGTCTCATTGTCTGTACCTAGAAGTGATCAATGTTTCACCTTCTATTGTGATTCAGACCTTTCAGCAAGGCTTGCAAAATATTGCAACTGAAAGTATTTAGTTTCTTTTTATAACTATTTACATTCCTTTTTAATGTGTGCTAGGCGCATCACATTTGCCATAAGTATTGGCAAGGATGATCATGGATATGCAGGTTTGGATCTATTTTTTGCTAAATGCATGCACACTAGGTGTTATGGGCCCTAGTGTTTAGCAAAAGCTGATTTGGAATGGCATGCATATTACTCAAGTTGTTGCTTATGAAGCATTTTGCACTCTATGTGCAATATCTCTATGAGATTACTTTTGGTCTACCAATCACCAATAGAGGTCATGGCTCGGTTTGGGTGCTTGTGGATCTCTCAAAGTTCACCACAATGGTTATTCAACCAATTGTTGATTCCTCAGCAATGTGGTATGATATTGTGATCCCTGTTTACCGGCCATTTGGAAAGACTGTCTATAAACCGTGGTGGAAACACACCTCAGTATTGTCAGTTATTCAAGGGGATATGTACATTACAAAGTGTAATATTGTGCTAAAGGATATGCCAGTGCATACGTTAGCACCAAGCGATCCAATCAGTAAGCATTTATTGCTCTACTTAGAGTTTGCTTACTATAAGTTAAAACATGTTTGCGACTAGGTGTAGTCTCTTCATGTATAGCTCAGGTTCTCAACCTTGAACACTCGTTAGGGTGGGGTTGTTTACTGATGATGAAAATTGAGAACAAGTCAAGGACTTAAACTTGGCTGATGAGTTATGTCAGCAAGTTACTTTCATGGAAAGTGACAAGAAGTACTCTTTTTGGTACATCTTTCTGTGATAAACTCGTTTACCACGCTCATGAGTGTTGTAAATGGAGTCTACACACTATGTTTGGATAGGAACCGGTACCATCAGATGGTTACAAATGGACAACAATGTAGAAAATCAAGATGTTACTCTTGGTTTCATTGAACCTCCTACTAAACCGGGTTCTGCTCAAATGAATCGTTGGATCCATGAGGGATGTTACAGTAGAAAACATTAGTGTTCTTATGAAGATTACATCACTTGTGTTTTCGCGGATGAAAACGCTTCTCCAAGGGGGGGGTAATGTCAGGACAAGGGTAGGACCAGGCACGGCCAAGGGCCAAGATGGACATGCAGTCAAGGGGGTCCCTATATTTAGAAGGCCGAGGGCCTATATAGGGCATGGCTGGGTGGAGATTAGCATGTTCCAGTTCCCTTTGTCTTACAGTACATATCTCTGCGGTCTTTGTAAATAGATAGTGGGAAAACTAGTATTGCTTTAGTTCTTGATCGTTGTCCGGTTGATGCAGTCAGAGTTCCCGTGCGTCTTCAAGCGTCGTAGAGCCATGGAGAGTGTTTCGGAGAGTGTTTCTAAAATCAAAACTTGTCTGTATGAAGACTTCGAAGAGGCCCAAAAAGCCTGGAATGGTCAGGCACCTGCCCTTGAGGTGAGAATTCCAGTACAGGACTCGATGGATCCGGTAGCACAATATGCCATGAATGCGGTCATTTTGTTTTTCCCTGGCAAAATGCCTGTTGCGCAAGATGTCGGACAGAGGGTTGATTTCCTACTCAAATGTCAGGCTATCCGAGGCATTTATTTTGGTGCTCGGGGTTTCTATGAGGTATTATTGGCAGATACTGAGGCTAGAAACCTCTTGTTAGAGATGTCTCCTCTCTTTTTTGGCACACAGATTACTCATGTTTTGCCTTGGGGACTTACGAAGGACTATCAAAGTCTTATTCGTCACAAATGTCCTGTGTGGGTAGAAATTGTTGATTTTCCCCGCACGTGGAGGCATTTTCTTCCTTTGTTGGCTGCTCAACTTGGCAAGGTCATTTGCCCGCTGAAATTGGATGCGAACACTAACAGGTTTTGCATTCTGTGGGATACGGATAAGCAAACCCTAGATGGAATTATGGTGGATTCAGGGGATCCTTGGGTGGGCAAGCGCCCTTTTAAACTTAACTAGGGCAAATTTGCTAACTCCTGTTTTCGATGCGGTAAATTCGGTCACATGCAATCTGAATGTCCTAAACCAATTTTGCAGCCCCCTCTTTCGGTTGTTCCTTCCTCTGCCCCTGCCCCTATAGGAAAATCTGTTGGTGAAGCTAAATCGAATGGCCCTGCAATGAAGGTGGCTTCTAATGCAGATAAACAGAAAAACAAAAATCCGTCGTCTGCAGATGTTGGGAATGTAAATGCAGGGAAAGGAAAAAATGTTGCGTCGACTGATGTTGGCTCGTGAGTGATACCTAAAAAGACAGTAAAAATGCGTACTCCACCTTCATCCCGTAATTATGTTCCTCTGGTTAATGCCAATAAGAATGTATCATTTAAGCAGCTTCCCTGTAATGACAATCGCACGTTGATTGACGCTTTGGGAAAAAGCAATGCACTCTTATAAGGATGTACTTTTGGGCGAGGCTTCCACTTCTCAGGCAGTCTCTATGGACAAGTTTCCTGCTTTGACTCAGCGGATGGGTTTTGGCATGGATGTCGTGGATGGAGATGTCCATATGGGCATCTCGACTTGATCCTTCCGTTTCGTGCCATTGTAAATATGGTTTTAATGCGGAGTCGCATTAAATGCATTTCATAAAATGTGCATGGGTTATGTAACCTGGACAAATGGCGACTGACCTGGCACTATGTACATATATGTAAGGCAGATATCGTGGTTTTGCAAGAACACAACCAGTATGACTTTGTTGGTCAGTGTTCTTATTTCGCAGGTTACTGGATTACATATGCTGGTTTTCATGATTACTCGGGTTTATTGATGTTGGTTCGGCATGAGCTTCAGCCACTTCTCTTGTATAATGATCCGAACGGCCGTTGGATGGTGATTCAATGCTTATTGAACGGTCAGGTGTATGAATTTGGAGGTGTTTATGCGTATACATCATCTGGACAAAGGGCTGCTCTATGGCGAGACATCTCTTCTCGCTCATGGACCTCAAGTGCATTCCTTTGCGGTGATTTTAATAATACCCCTGAGATGGATGATAGTACCACTAGCAATTCCCATATGTTGTTTGCAAAAAGGCAAGAATGGGATAATCTCTTTGCTGTTACTCAGATGACTGATATATGGCGGCATTTGCATCCAAATGCATCTGGTTTTACTTTTCAGCATGTTGCCTATTCTTTTTATCGAGCGCGGTTGGACAGATGGTATTTGCTTAATTTGCAACAATATGAGAAATTTGTATGTGAGGTCAACATCGATTACACATTGCAATTATCGGATTGATGGGGGCTTTTCACAAGCCAAGCTCCCATACCCCTCTTCTCTCGTCCCCACCCCATGCAAACCCCCTCATAGGGAGGGAGTGATAAAAAAGCATTGGAAAAAGTAAGAAAAAACTAAATTATGATTATATAAATATATAAGAAAGGTAAAATAGGCCACCTCATGCCTGCGGGGCAGCCCATCTCCACCTTGCCTCCTTTTTCTTCACTGTTGCCCCGCCGTGTGTCCCTTTTCCTCTCCTCCACTCAAAAGGTCAACCCCCTCTCTCTTCCCCTTGTCCTTTCTCCTTTCTCTCTCCCCTCAAGCTACCCCCACCTCTCACCAATAATGCATTCTAACTCACCAATAATTCACCCTAACTCACATGCAACTTACCCTATCTTCCAAAATAGTATACCCCACCCCCCCTTTCTCTCTCCTATCATATCCCATGACCCAAATACCCCCCCCCTCTCTCTAAACGGCGCCATGTCTCTTGTCTTGTAGCTAAATAACCTCCCCCACACTCACACACACTCAGTTTCACTAAAAAAAGGTGCCCACAGACCCATCCCCACCCGGTGGTTACCTGATTTTTCTTGTGTTCACACACATCTGCACACAGATTCACCTCTGAACACACTCCTCTCTCTCCCCTCTTGTAATTACTTTATTCTCCATGTCACCTCTCACTTTTTTTCATCAACCCATCTCTCTCTCTTAGTCTCTCTCTCATGAGACTGCTGTTCTGGCACATATACACACAGCCAGACAAGTGGGGCCCACAGTCACATGGCCTATGTAGATAATGATTTCTTCATTTCTAAATTCTAGAATTTCTCCCCCCCCTCCTCCCCTATATAAAGAGGGGTCACCATCACACAAAAACACACACAACATCACCAAAGAACACACTATGCACTGTGTGTGCCTAGTGCACACACACACACCCACACCATCACCATCACCATCACCGCAATCACCATGCTTGTTTTGAGCATGACCTCTACACCCTTGGCTATGGAAGATGAAGGGCAACTAAATGAAGGATGATGGCCATAATCCTCGTGCGAATCTTCGCCATCAACTCCCACCTATCCGCCATGTGCTCTACCACTCTCTCCCTTCTCATTCCCCTACCCTATGCTCCCCATTTCATCGCCTAATTCTCTAATTAAAGCTTGAGGTTTTGTGAGTATGTTTTCTTGCAAAGTTTTGCCCATGTGAGGTGTGCGGAATCGCCACCTAGTCTTGTGTTTTGGAGTGAGCTTGTGTATGTGTGAAGGATGGCGGATTCGCCATCCTTTTGTGGTGCCTAAGTACTAAGCCGCTATACCCCCTCCCTCACTCTCTCTCACTCTCTCTCTCTCTCTCTCTCACTTGATCTCATTCCCTTTCCTCTTCATCATTACTCCCAAGCATCCATCTCTCTTGGATGAAAACTTTGTTATGGTGGTGTGTTGTTTGCGTCCTAGCCGCTGAAGCTAGGTGGTGCCCCCTGTTTGCTTTACCATGACAGGCTCGAGGCACGCCATTCGGTCCCCAGTGTTTTAGAGGCCGTCGGGGTTTGGGGTTCGCTTTGCTCCCGTCATTTGGTGCCCCCACTGAGGATCTTTTCATGAAACCCTTCAGTTTACAAGACTGAAAACCCCTAAACTATTGTGAATGCATGAATGGCTAGTAGGATTTGGTAATTGGACGACAGAAGAAGAAGAGCTCCAAGCACAACTAGACGAACTCCGCATCTCCATCGAAGCTCGAGTGCCAGGCGTAACGGTAATCGATTTGCAGTGGGAGAGTCAACCAACACGCCAAACCCAGTGGATATACATAGGCCAAGTGCCAAGAAGAAGAAGGAGAAGGTCGAAACCATGTCCGCAACCTACAACCAACCCACAACAACAAAATGGAAGGAGCTCTACACAATAGAGAATCAACACTATTCTACTTTGAGAATCGGGTAACTCAAGTCACCGAGGTAATTATCATAGTCAGTTTTCAAGTCGCACCTGATGCTGCAGCACAGATAACGGAAGCATTGGCTCACACTCTCACTAGAGAAACTAGGGATCTATTGAGTTTGTTTCAGGAAAGAACACCACCCTCTCCCACAAGCTTGGACAGTGACTAAGCACCTCTAAGCTTCACATGAATCAGTACAACCTACCTCAAGACAGATCACACATACCAACACGTGTACGCTCAATCAAGGTAATACTGGATTTGAAGGCTCACTACCAGCACGTCATTGACACCATGCCGGGTGGGGAGCGGTTTTTGGAGGTTCTGGCATCAGATCAACCATTTGTCTTACCTTTGGTACAAATAAATGTACCGTTTGAAGTTTTAATCTATGTCCTAGTATAAGAGGGTATACACGCCTCCTTGTAAAGAAGAAAAAAACTTTTGCAAGTTAAGCAGTGTGTCTTTTTAGCTCTCTCTCAGTAATCATGGCAAGTGTAGCATTTCCAACATTTAAAGGAAAGAAGGGGGAGGATTTGGTAACAGACTTCCTAGATGACTTTGAAGTAGCATGTGTAGTGAGCAACAAAGATACGGATGAATCCCGGGTTAGAATCTTTAAGCATCTCATGAAGCTAGAAGCTAGATCATGGTACAATGCACTTCCACAAGCAACCAAGGATGACTGGGAACCCTTAAAAACCGCTTTTAAGAGGTGCTTTGGGGGAGGTACCACTTCAGAAAAGTTGTGGGACAAGTTGAGAGACTTGAAGCAGGAGGGTCTTTTAGAATATGCCACCTATGAGTCCAAATTTGTGGATTTGTGGGAACGGTGGGTTGAGTCACTGGCTAGGGGGGAAGCTGCACCCGATTTCCTAAAAAAAGATCGGTTCACGCATGGCTTATGGCCGCTTCTCAAGGAGAAGGTGAAAGGTAGATTCCCGGCTACGTACGAGTTAGCCGTTGAGATTGCTCGCCTTAAAGACAAGAAGCTGCGAATGAAAGCCAAAGAAACCGAGTCAATAGAATCAAGAACATCGCGTCGACCGGCAACTACGACAACCACCATTCCACCACCACCACCGGCTCTTGGGGTAAGAGATGACCAACAAGATATGTTGGCCCATATTACTGACCAACTGCAGAATTTGTTTGTCCACTTAATACAACAAGGGAGGAGTCAAGAAAGAGATCAAGACCCTGGAAGTGCACGACGACAAAACAGGGAGTATCATTGCTACAACTGCGGAGAAGACGGTCACGGTATGTACTACTGTCCCAAACCACGACAAAACTATAATAGAGGAGGTAGGAGGAACCAATTGTCACCCCCTAGAGAAAGAACACCCCCACCCCGAGCACCACCCCCACCAACACAAATTCTACGTCCACCCCAGACACCACTACAAGCATCCATCCCACCTCTTCCACCAGCCCCACCACCTGATCGCCCTGTAAACATCATAAGGCTAGAACAGAAAGGAAAAGCCGTAGTAGTGGATCCACCCAGAGCAAAGGAGAGGGACAAGGGTAAGGAGAAGGTAACCTTTTTAGAACTACTTGAAGCCATGATTGTGAAAAGAGCTAGGAGGGAGAAAGCTACACAATCAGATGATGAGAGAAGCATGAGAGGAGAAACTAGCAAGAGGCCATCCAGGCCACGATGGAAATTGGGCATCACCGACTTCCAGCTAGGGGAAAGTTCTAAGCCCTATGATCTAACATTGGATGTGGCAGAGCAAGGACCGAAGATTACATGGCCACAGCTGCTACATCTTGCACCAAAAGTAAGGCGACAATGGTCTAAAATGGTAAGTACAAGACACTCCAAAACAAAGGTAGCCGGAGCAATTTCGGGATGCAACATGGATGATATCCTTCCAATTGTCAACGTAAACATAAAAGGAAAGAGGGTTGGAAACACCTACATTGATGGAGGTGCACAAATCTGTGTAATGAGCGAAGCTATGATGCTTCGATTAGGGCTCGAGGTTGACAGGCCTTCTCCATGCAAGGCAAAGATGGCAAACAACGCAAAAGTAAAGTGTGTGGGTGTGGTAAGTGCCGTGAAAATCAAAGATTTCAACACTGAGGTAGAGGTAGATGTTTTTGTAATGCCCACTAAGGGGGAGGGCTATCCACTAATTTTGGGAAGGCCATGGTTGATGGCCATGAAGGCAAAACAGGACTGGGGTACTGGCCTTCTACTCATGACCGGTAAGAAAGGGGAGAAAATCTACTACGACATGAGGATTGGCAAGCAGAAGCAAATGAATCTGGAAACATCGGTAGATGAAACCACTTGCGAATCTTCCAGTTCTGAGGAGGAGACCACATCCACCGACGAAAGTGACAGTTCCATTGATGTGATGGGTATCATTATGAAGGATCCACAAAGGGTAAGCACAACTCGTGATCCATCACCAAAAGGGAAACCCAATGAAGAGGAGAGAAAATCACCTGGCCTAGGAGGAAGTAGGTTGAAGAGTATGTTGTCTACGGAATTAACACTTGAGGAGAAAGATAGTTTTTTGCAAATGTTGATGGGATTTCCTAACCTGTTCATTGACAACTATGAAAGAATCACAGGCATTACAATGGTGGAACATCATATTAAGCTGAAGGGAGGGGTAAAACCAGTTGTGCAAAAGCTACGACGATTGGGGGTCATACAAGAAAAGGCACTCTTGGCCGAGGTAAGGAAACTGCTGGAGGCGGGATTCATCTATCCTGTAGAAAACTCAGAATGGGTGTCACCCGTAGTGGTGACGCCTAAAAAGAATGGTAAGTGGAGGGTCTATGTTGACTACAAACCACTAAATGCAGCTACAAAGAGAGACCACTTTCCTCTCCCTTTCTTGGATGAAATTCTGAATGAAGTAGCGGGTTTTGAATGCTATACCATCTGTGATGGTTATTCTGGATACTTTCAAATACGCATAGCCTTGGAAGATCAGCTAAAAACCACTTTTATCATGCCATGGGGTTGTTTTGCATACAGGGTTATGCCATTTGGTCTCACAAATGCACCTGCCACATTCCAAAGATATGTCACATATGTTTTTCAACCGTTCTTTGGAACATCCATAAGAGTGTTCATTGATGATTTTTGTATATATAGCTCCCGTATTTCACATTTAGAAAAGGTAACTGAAGGTTTGGCCAGGTTGCAGAGCCTAGGTGGGCAATTAAATGTGGATAAATGCCACATTGGGGAGAGTAAAGTCATTCTACTAGGCCATGAAATTTCAGCAAAAGGTATCAACGCCGACCCAAGTAAGGTGTCCGCACTCATAGCCCTACCTTCACCAACGACCGCACGTCAACTGGTCTCTTTTCTACAGAAGGTGAGGTACTTAAGTAGATTCATACATCTACTATCACAACTTGTTCTACCACTGCAACAACTCACTCAAAGATCTCACTCAAAGATCAACTTTCACTTGGGACGAGGAAAGCGAACATCACTACAACAAGGTAAAGGAGGTCTTAGCCACTCTGCCAACTATCTCACCACCTAAGTGGGATGAAAAATTCTATGTCACCTCAAGTGTTGGTGATGACTCATTGGGGGCTGTGCTACTCCAAAAGGATACGACGACATCTTTCATGAGTCCAATCTACTTCTCTAGTCGAATGATGACAGCAGGAGAGAAAGGTTTCACCCATGTGGAACACTTAGTCCTAGCTCTTAGATTTGCAACTACAAAGTTTAGGTCATATTTGCTGCCTAAGCAATTTGTGATTCTAACCACGGATGAAATATTTCCCTATGTTGTACAACACATGGATGTGTCTGCTAGAATTACTAAATGGCTAGTTCGTCTGCAAGAGTTTGACTACACGGTACAGGTAGAAAGCACGACAAGGGCAAGTTTGGGGGGACTCATGACCTACCAAGTCTTTGAAAGGAAGGAGAAGCAATCTAAGGAAGGAGAAGTCCGATTACCTCCAGTACCACCGATGGTAGAAGGAGCATACTCTCTCTACTTTGATGGAGCCTACAAGCGAGTGTCCGACAAAGCAGCTGCAGGCATAGTGGTCTTTGATGACAAAGGGACAAAGGTATTTTCGTTGGGCCAATTGTTAGATTCACATTCTAACAATGAAGCTGAGTATGCAGCACTAACCAAGGGTCTACAATGGTGCGTCTCGCAAGGTGTACAACGCCTTAATGTATTTGGGGATGCTCTACTTCTGGTAAGGCAAGTAAATGGAGCATGGACATGCAAGAATCCTAGTTTAAGGACTCACTTAAGTGGTGTAAAAACCTTGTTGGGTAATTTTGAAGAAGTTCAAATACACCATATCCCAAGGGCTCAAAACCAAGAAGCAGATGCCCTAGCAAGTGAAAGACTACAGGAATTGGTGATTGGAGCAATAAAACTAAAGCTCCCTCTATTTCAAGGAAGTGATGCCTTGCCTGACATCATGCATTTTTTGGAAACAGGGGAATGCCCATCAGATTTAACAAAGGGACAGAAGCAATGGCTGACGCAGAAGGCCACAAGGTATCGACTCATCAATGACGGTTTGTACTGTAAGGGTAAGGACCAAATACTCAGGAAGGTCCCTCTCTCTCAGGAAATCACGGGAGTAATTGCTAGCTGTCACGACGGGGTTTGTGGTGGTCACTTTGCCCTAGACATAACAAGTAGGAAAATCTTGCAGGCAGGCTTCATATGGCCTAGCCTCAACCGTGATGTACACCACTGGTGCAAAACATGTAAGTTGTGTCAAAAGGCCGGCACTAGGTCACTTATGCCTGAACCACAGACACCTATTCTCTCATATGGCCCATTTGAAAAATGGGGTATCGATGCCATTGGGCCATTACCTAGGGCCAACTCAGGAAAATTCTACATTATCATGGGGGTCGACTACATGACTAGATGGGCAGAGGCTATAGCCACCACTAGAATCACAGCGGTAGAGGTAGCTAAATTTATCTACGAGCACATATGCTGTAGGTTTGGCACACCTTTAGAGATCATCTCTGATAGAGGGCCAGGTTTCAGAGCAGACTTGGTAGGAGAATTAATGCAGAAACTGGGCATTACAAGGAGGCACTCTTCACCATATTACCCTCCATGTAATGGCCTAGTTGAAAAGGTAAATGGAATGGTTTCTAAAATTATTACCAAGCAGGTAAACAATCATCCTGGAGACTGGGATAAGTATCTACTACCAGCTTTATGGGCCTACAGAACTTCATTTCGTACATCCTTGGGATTCACACCGTATCATCTAGTATTTGGAAAGGAAGCAATCTTGCCCATTGAAGTGCAACTACAAAGTCTCAGAGTAATGGCAAGCCAGCTTCAACAGCCCAACATGCATTTGAGAGATCACATCAATAACTTGGAAAGACTGCAGCTGGACAGAGAAGAAGCAATAAATTATTATGCAGCACAAGCAGAGCATAGACGGCTTAGCTTTAACGAGCATCTCCGGAAAAAAGAATTGAAGAAAGGAATGTTGGTGCTCCGCTACGGCAATCGCTTCGACACGCGCAAGGATAAGAAACTCCTACTCCAATGGGAAGGTCCTTTCATCGTCAGGAAAAAGTATGCCAATGGAAGCTACCAGCTTATGGACGCTGATGGAAAACTTCATAAAACCAGGGTAAATGGTTGGCGACTTAAACCTTATTTTCTTCGATTTGACCAGGCTCCACCTATTGACATTCCAGATGAGGACACACCATGAGCCGCCACCTCCGACGATAATGATCAAACAGATGAGCTAGAGACATGAATGCCTCTAGCCAAAAGGGGAGGGCTAATGATGGGGGCTTTTCACAAGCCAAGCTCCCATACCTCTCTTCTCTCATCCCCACCCCATGAAAACCCCCTCTTAGGGAGGGAGTGATAAAAAAGCATCCCACCTCTCACAAATAATGCATTCTAACTCACCAATAATGCACCCTAACTCACATGCAACTTACCCTATCTTCCAAAATAGTATACCCCACCCCCCCTTTCTCTCTCCTATCATATCCCATGACCCAAATACCCCCCCCTCTCTCTAAAGGATGCCATGTCTCTTGTCTTGTAGCTAAATAACCTCCCCCACACTCACACACACTCAGTTTCACTAAAAAAAGGTGCCCACAGACCCATCCCCACCCGGTGGTTACCTGATTTTTCTTGTGTTCACACACATCTGCACACAGATTCACCTCTGAACACACTCCTCTCTCTCCCCTCTTGTAATTACTTTATTCTCCATGCCACCTCTCACTTTTTTTCATCAAACCATCTCTCTCTCTTAGTCTCTCTCTCATGAGACTGCTGTTCTGGCACATATACACACAGCCAAACAAGTGGGGCCCACAGTCACATGGCCTATGTAGATAATGATTTCTTTATTTCTAAATTCTAGAATTTCTCCCCCCCCCCTCCTCCCCTATATAAAGAGGGGTCACCATCACACAAAAACACACACAACATCACCAAAGAACACACTATGCACTGTGTGTGCCTAGTGCACACACACACACCCACACCATCACCATCACCATCACCGCAATCACCATGCTTGTTTTGAGCATGACCTCTACACCCTTGGCTATGGAAGATGAAGGGCAACTAAATGAAGTATGATGGCCATAATCCTCGTGCAAGTCTTCGCCATCAACTCCCACCTATCCGCCATGTGCTCTACCACTCTCTCCCTTCTCATTCCCCTACCCTATGCTCCCCATTTCATCGCCTAATTCTCTAATTAAAGCTTGAGGTTTTGTGAGTATGTTTTCTTGCAAAGTTTTGCCATGTGAGGTGTGCGGAATCGCCACCTAGTCTTGTGTTTTGGAGTGAGCTTGTGTATGTGTGAAGGATGGCGGATTCGCCATCCTTTTGTGGTGCCTAAGTACTAAGCCGCTATACCCCCTCCCTCACTCTCTCTCTCTCTCTCTCTCTCTCTCTCTCTCTCTCTCTCTCTCTCTCTCTCTCTCTCTCTCACTTGATCTCATTCCCTTTCCTCTTCATCATTACTCCCAAGCATCCATCTCTCTTGGATGAAAACTTTGTTATGGTGGTGTGTTGTTTGCGTCCTAGCCGCTGAAGCTAGGTGGTGCCCCCTGTTTGCTTTACCATGACAGGCTTGAGGCACGCCATTCGGTCCCCGGTGTTTTAGAGGCCGTCAGGGTTCGGGGTTCGCTTTGCTCCCGTCAGGATCATTACCCTGTTTTGTTGGATGTGAGTTTTAGGTAGACTCGTTGTGATCAGGCTCTTCCTAGGAAACATCTGCTACTTGTCAATAATGCTTATCTCACACATGAGGTTTTTTGGGGAATGATCTCTGAGGTTATTCCCCCTGTGCTGGTTCATATGCATCTTGATCTTGATGCCGCTTGGTATCGTTTTGTTATGAGGGTGCAAAGTGTTATTTGTGACTATGGAAAGCACATGCATTGCACTCGAGGGGAAGTCAAAGATGCGAAGCATGCTTGTCAACGACTGCAAGAGTTGGCTGATTTGCGGCCTCTATCTAATTCTGAGATGTCAGAGCTACGTAAAGCCTCTGTGTGTATTCAGCGTAATGACAAGTGAAAGCTTGCTAAATGGCAGACGCGTGCTTGCCTACAGGCTTTCATGGACAAAGGTTGTGCTTCAAAGCAATTTTTTAAGCATTTACATCATTCAAGAATCTCATGTGCAATCAAGCATGTTATGCTTTCCTCAAGTGTTTGGACTTCTTCAAAGCAGGAACTTGAGGATGCCATGATTTTGCATTATTGACAGGTGTTTGTTGCTCCTTCTCAGACATCTTTGGCTGCTCGCCATGCGCGTCAATTAATGCTTTCCTTTGTTACTCCGATTATATCTCTGCAGGATGCATGTGGTCTTGAGGACCCCTTCACTGCTTCAGAATTGCATAGTGCATTGCTTGCTTTGGGCCGCTGGCGGTCTCCCGGCTGGGGTGGGCTTACTGTGGAATTTTTCCTCTCCTTCTGGGAGGATCTTGAGCATCCACTACTTTACATGATTAATGCGGCATGGGAGAAACAAGATTTGCCAATATCTTGGAAAGAAGGTTTACTTAAATTGCTACCTAAGCAAGCGCTTTGTGAGCGATTCTCTCATTCGCATGCAGTTACTTTGATGCCAGTGGTTTATAAGATATTGGCTAAGATGTTGGTGCACCGCATTAAGGACCATCTTTTTGCAGGACTCCATCAGGCTCAATATGGTTTCGTTCCACGTCGCCAGATTATGGATAATCTAGCTAATGTTTTGATTGGCAAGGAGTACGTTATGTACACTCAACAAGATGTGTTTGTTATGCAAGTTGACATTGAAAAGGCCTTTGACATTTTACAGTGTGACTTCATTGCCGCCACCATGACGTGTTTAGGGTTTGGTCCTAAATTCGCCAATGTGGTTTATTTTTTGTATGCATGTAGCACGTCTTCAGGGATATTAGAAGGTGAATTAACTGAATCTTGGCCTCTTGGTTGTTCGGTCAGGCAGGGCTGCCCCCTTAGTGCTCTGTTGTATGATGTTGCTACTCATCCGTTGTTGACTTATCTTGATCACTTGACCTCTGTTCAAAGTCTACATGGTCTGCAATTACCTTCGGGTCGTACATTCGTTGGTCAGGCTTACGCTGATGATTTTTTGTTTATGCCTCGTAATCAGCACGAGGATGTCAAGGTGATTATGGAAGCCTTGGAACTATTTGGCCTTGCAGCTGTGCTTAAAGTCAACTTTTGTAAATCGAAGCTTCTGCCTCTCCGTTCTTGTGATTGGCATAGTATGTTGTGGCCAGGTGATATTGTGTCTTTAAATGCGATCACTAGGCATTTGGGTTATCCAATTGGATGGAATGTTACTCACTCCCAGAAAGTCGATTGGGTTATGCAATGCTTGAATTTAAAATTGCATTACTGGAAGCTTTCTATTTGGCCCAAGCTTTCTACTTGGCCCTTGCATGTTCGTCTGCGAATTGTTCAGAGTATCCTGTTGGCATATGTTCAATTTTTTTTGCAACTAATGCATTGGCCTCGCCAATGTCTTGATTCTCTTATGTCGGACATTATGTCCCATTTGTGGCAGACTCATGCTACCAAAAAAGGCTTACACTTGCTGTCGATGGAGAAGTTTTGCACTCCTAAACGTTTTGGTGGACTTAATATCTTGGATTTGCGCAAGCATGTATATGCGCGGAAAGCTATGTTGTTGCCCACTCTTGTGCAAAAAATTCAGCCTTGGACTTTGATGTTTGCAATTCTCGGTCAACACGTTGTTACTTTTGCTTTTGGCCATTGGCAACCCTCTCTCTGGGAGGTGATTTTTGGCAAGATGGAAGGGCACATCCTGGATGTCCTTTTGCTTCCTCTCTATTATCTTCTTGGAAAGAGGTTACGATGCATTTATCATGGAATCCTCGGCAAGAAGGTGATTCGATCCGATTGGAAAGTCTCCATTAGAGCCGAGCATTCTCTCTTACTTTGGTCGATCGCTCACCCCGTCATGCTTACTTTCTCTCTGGTTGTGGCATTCGTGTGGTTGAGGATGTGGTCGATGAGGCTAGATATACTTTTGAGTTTTCCTTTGCTACTCGTCGTTTTGGGTTGGGCATGCATTACCGTCAGTTTTGGAGAGAGCTTCAAAGCATGTTGCTCGACTTTTTGCATGTTTCACCTTTGCCTGATGGTGATCGCATGTTTGATTGGGCCTTTCGGGAAACGCCTTTTCGAGTTATTTCTGCAGGTCAAATTTATGTTATTCTTCTACCACGACCATGGCTTAATGGTCATTGTAATTCCATTTGGTGCATGCACAAATCTGACCTCCGGTGGAGGAGGCTCCTCTCTGCCTTGTGGAAAATCCATTTACCTTTGAAGGAGTGTCTGTTTCTTTGGCGCTGTTTTCTTGAAGTGCTTCCCGTTGGCACTTTTCTTCGGGCGCGTCATATTCGTCCTTCTTCTTGTGTTTGTTGCTCGACTGTAGAAGAGGATATTTGTCACTTATTGGGGGATTGCTGCGTTACTAGAGACTTCCTTTGCCATGTATCGGCGTGTTTGCAGCTCCATTTTCCTAGGGTTTTCTTTTACAAAAGGTTCTGGGCATTTGGCATTTTCTCACCGACGTTACAGCGTTTTGCGATCTTCTTCATGTGGGTCAAATACTGGGCTTTCTGGATCGTGTGGAGTCAGCTTAATGCTTACATGTTTCATCGTACTCATGCGGATCCATTCCCTCTCTTTAGGCTTTCTCTTAGGCAATCGTTACGGTTTGCTTTGGAAGTTGGTGATATCACCTTAGAGTTGCATCAGCTTTCATATGAATGTTTTTAGCTACGCTCTACAGATGAGGAGTTCTATGCTCTTCCCCTTGTATATGATCTTTTCACTGGGTTTTCCTCGCTTTGAGGTTTCCCACTAGTAAATTAATTAATCAACTTACAAAAAAAAATGTGTGTGTGTGTGTGTGTGTGTGCGCGAACCCACCCTTACCCAGGCACCATAACTAATAAGTTTAGTAGGCCCATTAGTTATGGGCCTACTTCCTCAAAAAAAGAATAAGTAATGCAACATCAAACTTGACACCATGCCATTCTTTTTTTACTCAGAGTAGCCGTTAGGGTGGAAACCAAAACTCATTTATGGAAGCTTTTAGCTTGAAACTTCTTAATAAGGACCCCCGTTTCTTCTAGAGCTAAAAAACTACATTAGAGGAAGAGATGCAAAACCAGTCTGGCAAAGACAGACATCAACGTTTTGTTCAATTCTTGTTGAATTGATAACTCCAATTGGAGTTTACTGACCAAGTCGGCCAAACATTCAATAATTGTTTTTAAAGGAATATGAGGATTAAGTGGTTGAGGAGGTATGTGATTGAGGCCTTTGGAAAGGAGGAATCTCACAGAGCTATTCTCAATTATAGAGAGATCCGTGGTACATACATGCATTCCAAGAATGCCAAATTCCATTGTAAACCCATTCCATAAATGATAGTCACATGACAAGGGTTTTCCTTTTCTAAGAAACTCATCAAAGTATACCAAGTGGAGTATAGATTTAGTAAATCTTTACCCTATCCTAACTTGGCTTACTAGATCCAAATTACCAAACGAAGCTCAAGGCACACAATAGAGAGTGTATTACTTAGTGTGCAATGGAAAGATAGATAGCCCTAGAGTGATGGGCGTATATACAATGCACGGGGGGAAAAACCTCCTAAAGAGGGAAAAATGCCCCGGTGGTCCTAGTGTGTTCACACACATCACTACCACATGTATATGGTAACAAATCCCCCTTGGAGTGATGCGGTGAACGAGAGCTGGCACATGAGTAAAGGGAAGTACCATGCCCTAAGGACATGATCAGTCCACAAAGGGAAGTAAGCCCAAAGCTTTGCGGAAAGCTTCAACATATTTTGCCAAGAACTTATTTTGGGTAGTTACAACTGTTTCGTGTTGGATACTTTAGGGGTTGAGGCTATGCCTTGTAGAAGGGTATTCATGGTCATGTAGTTATATGTATTCTCTTGATGAATCAATCAATCAATGCTATGTTTGTTGCTCTGTTTGATCTACTTTTGTGTTGTATTCTACTGACTATGAAGTCACTACTGTGTGAGTTTTGATATTCTTGAAGTGTCTCTTGAGTTGTTTCTATGTAAGAAATGGTGTGACGGAGTCGTGTGTGATGTAAGGTGTGAAGAGATCTGCAAGGTTGTCCTGTGTTGGCACATAAGCCAAGCTGATCTCTCCTGTTGAGAGCCTCTCCCTAACATAGTGTTAATGCACCTCAATGTGCTTTGTGCGAGCATGAAAAATTGGGTTCCTCGCAACTGCCAATGCGCTCTGACTGTCAGTGTAGATAGTGTTGGCAGTGTCCTGTCCAACACCCAAATCAGCCAGAAGGCGTCTGAGCCATACACACTCAACCGTAGCTGTGAAGACAACCCTGTACTCATCCTCACAACTAGAAGTGGCCACAGTACGTTGCTTCTTGCTCAACCATGATATACATGAACTACCAAGCATGAAACAGAAACCACTTGTGGACACTCTCGTGTCAAAACAACCAGTCCAATCTGAGTCCAAAAAAGCATGTAAGTCTGGAGGCAATGATCCCCCCTTGGGATAAAACAAGCAAGATGTAAAGTGCCACTAAGGTAGCGGAAAATCCTCTTGACAGCCTGCCAATGCTTAGACGCTGGGCTATACATAAATGTGTTGACCTATGAGATTGCAAACTGAATATCCGGCCTCGTGTTGCATACATAAATGAGGCAGCCAATAGCAGTTTGATAAAGAGTGACATCAGCAGGATCGCCAGCATCATGTACACTCAACTTCAAACCTGTTTCCATGGGAGTCGCAATAGGTTTGCAATCCTCAAGTCCAAACTTACATAGCAATGTCTCTATGTAACTTTTCTGACACAAGGCAATACCACCATCACACTGCTTAAACTGTATACCCAAGTAATGATGCAACAGCCCCAAATCTTTCATCTTGAAAGTAGCATTCAAATCAGCCTTAAATTCAGCAATATGTCTCTCATTTGGTCCAGTGATCAGCAAATCATCAACATAAAGAACCACAATGAGAAGTACATCACCCTCACGCTTTACATACAATGTGCTTTCTGTTGGACTGTTACAAAAGCCTTGTTTGACCAAATGAGTGTCAGCTTTCTCATACCAAGCACGAGCTTCAACCCATAAAAAGCCTTGTTACATTTGCACACTTTGTCCTCTTGTCCTTTTATGACAAAACCGCGAGGCTGCGTTACATAAACTTCCTCAAATATGTCAACATTCAAGAAAGCAGTAACAATGTCTGATTGATGTACATCCCAACCAAAATGAGCTGCCAATGCACATAGAAAACGCACAGTAGTCATACGACAAGTGGGAGCAAAAGTCTCTTCATAATCTATGCATTTTTGCTGTGCATAACCCTTTGCAACAAGTCGACCCTTATGGCAATCAATCTCACCATCCGGCTTGCGTTTCAACTTGTAAACCCACTTCGTACCAATGGCCTTTTTACCAGAAGGCAAATCACATAAAGTCCATGTGTCATTTTCTATGAGTGCATCATATTCTGATTGCATGGCAGCCATCCAATTTTTTGAATTCTGTGCTACATCAAAAGACAGAGGCTCCTCAACATCATGTAAGCTAGACACAGCCAAAGAATAACAATATGATACATAAGATGCATGGCATGAGCCTAAACGAGTACGACTAGACAAAGATTCATCCAATTTACTGTCACGCAAAGTGTGCACCAGCCATTTTGGCATACCTCTAGCCTGCTCATTTTCAGCCCTTTCCTCATCAAGTACATCATGTACATCTCCATCAGTAATAGGCTGATCTCAAACATTTTCAGAAACCCCCATAGGCTGTACATTTGCCTAATTGGAACTTACATTCGTATTTCCACCACTGAAAAGAGGCAACAAAGTGTCATAAATGTCATGTGAGCTTACATTATTGTCTCTATTACATGACAGCAAGGGCTGGACAAAATCTTCCACAAACACTACATCCCGTGAAACCAGAATACGTTTTTTTTGCGGATGATACAACCTGTAACCTTTGCTTTCAGCACTATAACCAACAAAAATACATTTGACAACTTTATCATCCAATTTTCTGCGTTGCACTTGTGGCACCAAAGCATATGCCAAACAACCAAAAACACACATGTGCTCAATAGAAGGCTTTCTATCATGCCATGCTTCATATGGAGTAATAGACTGCAAAGCTTTCGTAGAACACCTGTTTAGTACATAAGTGGCACACATGATGGCCTCAAGACAAAAAGAATGCAGCAAAGCTTGACTTTTGACCATACATCGTGCCATTTCTGTCAGTGACCTTTTTTTCCTCTCAGCAACACCATTTTGTTGAGGTGTATAAGGCACTGTACATTGGTGTTTTATCCCACGACTAGCCAGAAATGCATTTAATTCATGAGACATATGCTCCCCCCCTCGATCGGAACGGAGGGTGCCCATAGTACATTTCGAGACATTTTCAGTCATAGCCAGAAATTGTTTGAAGCACATAAAAACTTCGGACTTCGCTTTAAGCAGAAATACCCATGCATGCCTGGAGTAATCATCAATGAAAGTCACGAAGTACAGGTAAATTGCCCAAGGACGGAGTTTGCATGGGCCCACAAACATCACTATGCACAAGTTGCAACCTACATGTGGTCCGAACTGAACCATCCTTTGGAAATTTAGAACGCTGCATCTTACCCAAAATACAGCCTTCACAAACATGTTTGACAGGTGCTTCAAGAGGCGGCAAATAAGCAACCATATCAGATTTCTGCAAACGCAGCAAACTGGCAAAATTCAGATGACCAAAACGTGCATGCCAAAGTTTTGCATCTGAAATAGCCCTTGAATCTGCAACAGCATTTGCAAAATTTTTTCCACACTTGTCATACAAAGTGAGCTTATATAGCCCACGGCACAAAAGCCCAGATGCAACAATTTCATCACCGAAACTGAGATCATGAACTGTACATCTGTCATCCACAAATTTGACTACAAGTCCAAGTCTAGCAAGTGCAGATACAGACAAGAGATTCTTCTTGATCCCAGGTACACAAAGTGGATCAACAAGTGTGAAGGAACCGCCATTAGCAGCAGTGAGCACAATCTTTCCAACTCCCTGAACTGGATAAGAGGCGTTGTTGGCACAAGTGACTGAATTCCCATGAGGGACAGACTCGAGAGAGGTAAACAATTCACGATGTGAGGTAATGTGCTTTGTAGCACCACTGTTGAAATACCACACATGTGAATCTGCAGCAACTGACAAGCATGCATCATGGACAGCAGGATTGTAAGTGCACTCTGTGCTAAAAGCCCATTCTGCATCAACATCAGCATTACAGTCTCCTTTCATAGAAGACTCAACAATGGCTGCATTTGTATTGGAACCAGCATTTGTAGTGGAACCACCCTCTTTCTTCTTAGCCTCTTTGGCCTTCGACTTAGGACACGACTTGATCAAGTGATCATTAGCTTTACAATAATGGAAACGCGTCTTCTTTTTGCCCTTGTCACCAGAATTTCCAGACGAATTGCTGCCAGCAAAAGCATTAGGAATTGCTGCATGTTCAACTGCACGCTGCCTAGTCCTATTTTTTCTGGAAAGTGACTCTTGCAACAGCAATGTGCATAATGCATCAAACTTGACAACTTTTGGATTTCCTTGGGTCATAAGTCTCCAAGTACTAGCAAAAGTCTAGTAAGAATCTGGTAAGGCATCAAGAAAGTCTGCACAAGGGAACTGTCTGAAATGACTTCTCCTGCATAAATAAGTTGCTCATTGATATCCTTAACACTAGCAAGGAAAGTGTCCATATCATCTTCCTCATGCATAATCTTTGACTCCAACTCTTTACGCAGCAAAGCAATTTTAGCCTCATTGCAACTTGCATAAAGACCAGCCAAAATATCCCAAGCCTGTTTTGCAGATTTTGCTGAACGGATGTGAGGAACAATGGTGCGCTTCACAGACAACGCAATTAATGCATGAGCCTGCGCATCCTTAACATCCCAACGAGCTTGTTCTGTCGTAGGCAAAACAACTCTAACAGCAGCAATCCTTGCAGCAAGACCTGCAACATCCTCAACATCGCCTACATCTTCAGAACCAAGACATACATCAATGCCCTGCGCAATGTTCCAGACGCCCTTTGAGACAAGAACATGTTGCATCATATAAGCCCACATAGGGTACTTGTCCCATCCAAACCTGTCCTCAGCAACAAACATCTTGAACACATCTGTGTTGTTGTTGTCAGCCATGGTAAATGTTGCACCTGATGTGAAAACTGCCCGAAAATAGGAGAAATGGAGAGGGAACAACACGTGCTATATAGCACAAACCGTAGAAGACTATAAGGCACCTGTTATGCAAAAAACGGCACTGACAGAAATTTTGCACAAAATTACGAAATAGCCTGTGCAGTACTGTCTGTAGTGGAAACGGAGGCCGAAATGAGCCCAAATGAAAAATCTGAGCAGACCAGGCTCTACGAGTTCTCCCTAAGTATTTGTCGACCTGCAAACGCTCGCCAAACCTCACTGAAATTGGAGAAAGTGAGCATGCGTGTGCTAGAGCAGCTGGCGACTAAGCCCGGGAGGATGCAACCTCGTCTAATACCAATTGTTGGAATTAGGGTTGCAGAGAGACACACACAGCTTGGAGAAGACGAAGGAAGCTCAAGGCACATAATAGAGAGTGTATTACTTAGTGTGCAATGGAAAGATAGATAGCCCTAGAGTGATGGGCATATATACAATGCACGGGGGAAAAAACCTGCTAAAGAGGGAAAAAATGCCCCAGTGGTCCTAGTGTGTTCACACACATCACTACCACATGTATATGGTAACAGGTACCATATGCAGGTGATGCATGGGTATCCCACATGTTATAGAGATGTCACCCAACTAGATTGCTTTCAAAGATAAATAATAAGAAAGGTCAAGCTAATCACATATTCAGAGATGAAATCATTTACAAGGGGGAAAACCATACGAAGCCCCTTGTGCTTTACAAGCTCTCATGAGATAAAGTTCAGCAGAAGAAGCTATTCAAGTGCCTCTACCGGCATATGCATGAAGAATACTCACAACCATCAAACAGTTCAGACAGTAGTCCATTTCAATGCCAAAAGTCACCTGAGAATGAGTTGGAGCAACCAACTCCACAATAACCTGCTTATCCTTGCTCTTTTCCATGGATCCAATACTTAACACTACCCCTTTGTGGGTAAAATTCTCATAGTCCTAATGTACAGACACTTCTCCCAAATACACACACCACCAATGCTAAGTGAGCATGTAAAACTTACCTTTTTATAGTGTTTGGAGCAAGTGGGCCACCTTCCTTCTTAGCCGTATGGTGGGTTCGGCTTCAAGAGGCAGATGGTGTAGCAGCACCGCCATGTAGAGAGAGAGAGAGAGAGAGAGAGAGAGAGAGAGAGAGCCAGAGAGAATTTTAGAGCGTAGTATCTCATACCCGCCAAGAGGGAGCCACCTCACTATTAAGCAGAAGACGACATCATTTACAGAGTCGGGTAGCCCGCCCATAACCCTTTTAATATCTAAGGGTTAGGTACCATTAAGATACTACCTTACAAAAGCAAGTTATTCACTAAAGGTACCCCAAGTCAACAATCCCAGCAAAAATATACCGAGAAATAGCAATACGCTATAAACAGCCATATGGTTTTGTGTGTGTGTGTGTGTGTGTGTGTGTGTGTGTGTGTGTGTGTGTGTGTGTGTGTGTGCGCGCGCGCGCGCACGTGCACGCGCGCGTGTGTGCGTGCGCGCCCGTGCACGTACCAGTACCAGTACCAGTATAGTCTAGTAGTACCAATAAGTACCAGTACCAGTACCAGTTTATAAAGTACCATGACAACTCCAGTATTACCAATACTAGTATAGCAGTCGAGTAGTATAGCAATATCAATACCAGTAGTGTATAGTGTCAGTATCAGTACCCGTATAGTCTATCATTTTGATTAGAAGGCCACTAACCCTTCTAATCCAAGTGTCAGAATCCCCCCATATTTAGTCACAGTTCATCTTTTAGTGAAAGGATAAGTTAGTGCAATAAGTTTAAAATAAAACATCTCTTTAAGTAGTCACAGTCCAATCATCAGCTAGTTTAATGTTTGTTTTAAGGTTTGGGCAAAGTTTTTAGGCCCATCATGTTATCAGCACTTTACCATTTTATGTAAGTTTAGCCTTCCTTAACCATCCTTTCGGCCAACCTAGGTAGTCAGGAAGCCTTTTGCCGAATCCAAAAAAATTTAATGCTACACGGCAAGCAATCTCACATGAGAATATACACAGGTGATCATTGTAGAAATTTCCTCATGATGGTATCAGCCATTTAACAAATATTCAAGAGAAGTGGTGTTACCATCAAACACCCATAAGTAGTAGGTTTAGGCCATAGTTACACCAAGAACATAGTGCCTATGTAGCAGCCGAAAAGGCAGTGTATCAACCAGACTTTTTGGGAACCATCACAAAAGTACTCCCGGCAAAAACCAATACCATAGTGATGTAAATGGTAAACCATCCCCCTTTAATTTTCTTTCCAAGCAATCCTTCCTAAGCATTAGTCAGCAGTTAACAGAAAGTAACCAAGTAAATGGAACAAGTAACTGTAGGTGAGCCAGCAAATAGAGTGTACAGTTTTGCCATTAAAATAAAGCCATAATTTGAAACAGAGACAGCATGCTTCTTGGCCAAAAATTACGTATTACTGGTGTGCGGAAGGTGAAGAAACACCCCGTTTTACCAAACTCTCCACCAAAAAAATCATAAGTCTTTCCCAGTCATAGAGTAATACTTATGCACCAAGGCACCAGACAACCTATCTTCCTGCAACCGAGATTAGTAGGCAAGAGAAAAAATCTAATGCCCCTATTTGTATCGGTTACCAAGGCAGAAAAGAAACAACTCTAGCCAACCACAGTGATCAAACCACCGATCCATTTAAGTGGATTTTTTCAAAAAAAAACCCATTTTTTTGTATTGACAGTAGGTTGTGAAACATCAGTAATCATGCGACGCAGAGCACCCCCATGTTAGGGATTAAAACATTGCAAGAAGAAGCAACCCATAGCTTCCTATTAACTTAGTGAAAAAAATCATCATCATTTTCTCTGAGTAACAAGCCTTCGCAAAAAAAACATATAGCCAGAAAACAAACCAAAAAAAGCCAATAGCCGACCTGTGTTACTTGGGTTGAGAGCTCCATGCTTCGATGAAGTGGAGATTCAGATACACAGTCACAAACTTTATGCAAACAAACAGAGTACAACCAAAGCTAAGTGAGGGGCAGAGATGCGCCCTCACCTTTTAAATAGAGGAGGGAGGGAGGTCGCCATAACTGCATATCGCGTAGTTACCCAAGCGCTGGGAGATCTCCGGCAGAGATGGCGAGGCCGCCTGCAAGGCGCAATGAAGAGGCAACCAGGAGTATTCACGGTCGTGTTTCACCCGAGGTTAATACACTCATGTACTGAGACGGGCTACAACCCATGGTATTGTCCATAGGCGGTGGGTTTTACGAAAGCCCCAAGAGCTAAGTAAGCTCGGGAGTACCCCCAAGTTAGGTGATACAGTAAGAGTGTGTGTGTGCCTTTCAATCAAAAAATACCACCATCTTACCAAGGCTTTTAGTAGTTATGAAGGGCCAAGTCCCATAGTGGAGGCTAAAACACTTTGAAACCTTTTTTTTTTAAGGAAATTAGGAATTTATTAAGTGATCACTGTGTGTGTGTGTGTGTGTGTGTGTGTGTGTGTGTGTGTGTGTGTGTGTGTGTGTGTGTGTGTGTGTGTGTGTGTGTGTGTGTGTGTGTGTGTGTGTGTGTGTGTGTGTGTGTGTGTGTGTGTGTGTGTGTGTACCCACCCTATCCTAGGCGCTATACACAATGGTTTGGCAGTAATACACTCTAGTATAACACAATTCATAAAGAGTACCAGTATCAGTATCAATACCCGAACACAAGTAGCAGTAGTACTAGTTCAGTACAAGTACCAACACCAATATAGTACCAGTACATAAGTAGCACCAGTACCAGTCCAGTATAATATAGTACCAGTACCAGTACCAGAACACAAGTAGCATGACCAATAGCTTGCTCTATTCTTTGGCTCGATTCCTTGGACATTTGAACCTTCAACACATACTTAAAAATAAATAATTTGCAAAAAACAAGCACATACTCTTTGGCTCAATTACTTGGATATTTTATCCTTCAATACACAATTTAATATATCTAATTTTCACAAAAAGCAAATATAAGATCGTTCCAAAAAAGCAAGCCAAAGACACTCACATCGTATAAGAGCTTTTCCAAGTATCGACGAGTAAGTGGGTACCAAGGCTCCACACACTTCGAGTATTTCTTACGGACTGCAGCAATCAACTTTTGATCTTTTTATGTAATTTTCACAAAAAGCAAATATAAGATCGTTCCAAAAAAGCAAGCCAAAGACACTCACATCGTATAAGAGCTTTCCCAAGTATCGACGAGTAAGTGGGTACCAAGGCTCCACACCCTTCGAGTATTTCTTACGGACTGCAGCAATCAACTTTTGATCTTTTTATGGTAGCCCTATTACATAGGCTTCATGATCTGATGCACAAATGTGGGATCAGTTGACAAGCTCATCCCTAAGATGCGTGACTACAAGAGCATGTGTATTCATGCTATTCCAAGGTCATATACAATATATACAAAGTCAGAAACACAACAAAGAAATTTTCAGCTAAAATATATAGAAAGTCATGAAGCTTACAAATTCATTCTTTGCAAGCTACTAAGCAAAGCTATCTCTGGCACTAAGCAAACATTTTTCGGAATGTTTGAAATTTGAGGGGTATTTTGGGAATTCCCGCAAATTCGCGGGGTAAATGTGCAATTTTTCCTTTTATTAACTAAGAGCAGCCATGAACTGACACACCCCCATCCTTTAAACCTAAGCTATTGTCGCATGCTCTGTCTATCGATCCCCCATAGTACTGTGGTATAGCTCCTTTTAATTTCATTGGTGGCCTCTCTAACAAACTCAATATGCAACCACTCTTTTCAGCACGCAAAAACTTGTCTTAGAATTTAATAAACCAAAAACACTCAGCAGTGTGTAAACACCCTTAACTTCGGCATGGGATATTGTGCATGGGACATTTAACTGGGTAGGTGAAGCTCGAAAAATCATTATTATGCTCGATTGACTGAAAATCGTAAAACTCAAAGAACTAGAAGGAGGCTCGTTTTTTCAGTGTTTTGAAAATTAAAAGCAGGCTCGTTTTCTTAGTGTTTTTAAAACTAAAATAGGTTCTTTTTTAGTGTTTTTAGAACTAAAATCAAGCTCGCTTTTTAAGCACTTAATATTTCATGTTGTGACAATATTATATAGTGAGTTGTTTTATACAATAGTAATTGTTGTTCATGGGAACAAGAACGTGCAATATTCCTGGCGGCTTGTGGTTATGGATAGAATTTTAAGGATATCAATCTATTCTATTTACACCCTCTGTATCAATCAAAACCATGCCACTGCTCTTTGATATTCTTACCTTCCACTAAACACACTATTAACCCATGGGGAGATGCATTACAGTGGTGGACAGAAGCTAGTGCTTATGTTTGATACCAGAATTTATTCTTTGACAGTTGCTTCTTTGCAAGAACATTTTGAACTTCGTGATGCTAATTTATGTCTTCGTCTACTAACATTATCTGGACCGCAAGTCAAGGTAGAAGCTACTATATCATCAGATGGTGAGCAAACTTTTATGCTTGATCATGAACAACACCAGTTCTACAAGGTGGATATGAGAACTGAGGATTTGATTGATGCTGGCATTGGCAGAGTTTCTCAAGACATGAAAGACAAGAAAGTACCTCTCTCTGAGATCAATCTGAGTTTCATTGACATGATTAAGTGCATGCCATTGCAAGCAATTTATATATTTCCCTCCATCAAGCCAAGAAAGTGGTATGTACTGATGAGCTCCCAGCTCATTATGATGGGTATATTGCTTTTGAGTTACCGCCATCTGGTAATTCTTCAAGTATGAGTGGTATGGAGCAAAGACATGACAGTCACATGTGGACAGAGTATGTCACTTGTAGCAGTGATAATTTTAATGGCATTGTTAGATTTAGTAGATGCTCTGGGCCTTTGCGCTGCATCAACATTGATTGTCCCTTTTATTTGCGCTCAAATATGTTCAATGAGTCTCAATGGCGAGGTCGGCTTGTTAAATCTAGTCCTAAAGGATTGACCTCTTCTCAGTATGGCACATTGGTATGCACTCATTGTGGAAAAATGTGTATCTATATGTCCTGCAGTTATTTACTATTGTTTGCCTAGAGATAAGCATAATTTTACTAGGTGTGCTTCGCACCTTGGAGAACATAATCATCCATGTGCAGAAGGGAGGAGTTGGATGGTGGAAAGTCACATAGATGAAATGTTGCTTGATCGAGCAAGTTGGGACCCTTTCGTGACTGCGAAACAATTGGAGTGGGCCACCACTAATGATCTTATCATGGAAAAGCTTATTGGAGCAGGTTCGACTGCAAGTGCTATGATTGAAGATTTGGAATTTGCTGAATTCCTTGACAGTATGACTCCCTTGTCAAATAAAAGGAGAGTCGAACGAAGTTTGGATTCTGCAAAAAGATCAAAGAATATCACTTCAAAAGGTCTTGAGGCAGTGTTTGACTTGAAAAGCAAGTGCAGATATCCTTTTATCCATAATATCCTTTTTCCAGGCCAATTGGGTGATAAAGTACAACCTCATGAATTTAAAATGTCAATTAAGGGACCGGGCAGTGGAGTTGATTTGGTGAATCGCATGCGTCCTGAAGGTAATTTGGAGCAAATGTGGGTGCACTGAACATGTTCACCGTGTTCAAGGATGGCCAACTATGTCAACGCATGTATATGACCCTTATGTATGAGAGCTACTCACCATTGCAACTGCTGAGTTTAGCGTGGAAAATAAATACGCTCAGATTGAATTTTGGAAGATGCTAAACAATGTGGTTAAGCAACAGGGTTTTGATAAGCCAGAGTTCAGGGGATTTATGGCAAATGAAGCCAGTGCCAATTGGATTGTTGTGTGTACTGTTTATTTTGGAGGAGCAAAGAAGTCTACTCCAAACAAAGAGAGATCATGTTTGTTTCATTGGGAGCAAAGAATGGTTCGACATGCTGTCAAGTGCATCCGTCCAGCATTTCAAGAGGAGCACAAGATTTTCTGTCGCAAGTGGAGAACTGCACCTACAGAGAATGCGGTTGAGCAATGTAAGGGAGAGCTTAGAAGATTTTGGAAAACAGGAATGTCCATTGAAGGGGAGATTGCTTCATTGGAGACATGGTTGGCTTGGTGGGATGTACGAGTGCCTCATTGGGGGGAAAGATTTTGTTGGACGGAGAGTGACTCACACACCCATGAAGTGCATGCAAACACTACCTAGATCAACATAATGTCAATCGAGGACACAGATGACATGATAGGCACACGGAGGAAATCTCTTTAGCTTGTCAGGCTGAGACCATCCTACACATACAACACTCTAGAAGGCCAACTAAACCACAATCAAGAACCTCACTGCTCTCAACTACACCACTTAGCCACATACACACATACGGAAGGTAACTCACCTAATCATGCTAGATTCGTACGAAACTTAAGGAACACCATCCCCTCTCTAGGATACACCTGTCCCTACACTTCTGCACTCTAAACCCATCTGCGAAAAACGCGTAGGATGACAGAGCAGAATTTTGAAAGTGCCCGAAACTGAAATTTATGAGTGCCTATGCGTAGCTTATGTCGCCATGATTCTATAGACTACTAGCACGCAGAAAACAGACATCGTTTGATACACTTACAACCACAAATAGCTCGTAGATGCATCGACGTGTGCGCTTCGTCTCGCGTGGAATGCTTGGCGTTGTCGCATAGCTCTCCTCGAGCCTACAGCAATGGTGTAGTCAGATCTCCAATGTGATGAGCGAGCCGGGCGTAGCAAGAGGATGAAGCTCACTCTCACTCTCTTTCTCTCTCACACACAGTAGACGGAAGCGCTCAAGTTTGATTATGATAAAGTCTTTTTTACAAAATGACCTAGGTACCTTATATACTAAGGCTACCTTACGTTTAACCAAAAATGGGGTTGAAAGGGTCAAATGTCTTTGTATTTACAATCTGGAAGTGTCATTGCACCCCGGCTTCTGAAACTAGAATAACTACTCATTACAAATGACGCTTATAGCCATAATCCGCAGCATTTCATAACTCGCAAAAGATAAGACTTTGGTACGAAACTTGAGTTATGTTGTGTTGTTGACCCAGCGGTCAACATTCCCCCCTTCCGCGTTCATGTCGTCCCCGACATGACCTGATTGTTGATGGCGATGTGGTCTTTGCTGTCGTTTTGTTGTTGGAAAGAAAGTATAGACTATAGCCTTTGCAGTAGCTCTTCTTGTTCGTCGAATCCGATGTACATAGTCTTCACATGATTCAGGAAAATCATAATTGATGACGAACTTTATGTCTTTCACATCCACGCTCCGAGCTGCAGCATCTGTTTCTGTCATTATAGGTCTACTGCCAGATCTAAATTTAAAAAGAACCCAATGTCGTTTAACTTGACTCTTATCATCATGGATAGAGAAAGGTCCATCCATCATTTGCTCTAGCAAATCTGTCAATTCGGAGTATTTGTGATTCTCAGAAATAACTTCTACAATCTGTAGAATTGAGTGATTGGCTTTCTGATTTTGTGAGCCAATGACAACTTTGTAAGGATTTTGTAGAAATTGTATGGCTAAACCCTTAACTTCTTTAGGCCAAGTTGCACTTCGATGCAAAGTCTGTCTGTCAGGCCGAATCGACTTAATTATTCTAATTTGAGGTTCAAAACCCTGCCGAGCATTCGATGCGCATTATCAAGGACAAGCTTTTGAGATCCTCTGATTACCCTTATGTCTGCTCTTTGTCATTGAGGACTTCTTTGTTCTTGAGTTATGTTGTTTTGTTGACCCAGCGGTCAACACTTTGCTGTTGTTTTGGCTTCATCTGTTGCACTGCTTGTATATTTGTCGAACCACAACAAGAACTATGATCCATTAGAGCGGACATCTATTATCTTAACCATTCATCTTTTGAGATCCTCTGATTACTTTTATGTCTACGCTTCTTCATTGGGGACTTCTTTGTTCCTGTGCAATCATTTTGTTAGTGTTGTCTGCAGCTTTGTCATTGTAGGCCATTCTTCGACTCGCCATTGAGGAGAAGTATGCTATGATCAGAAATTGGTGCTCCAATTCATTTGTCAATTGATTTGAGTAGCAGTTCCTTATTGTTGATGTAGAAGGAATATGTACAAGAGGATGGTGATAGGTGTCTTTAGATTAGGGTCTAAAACCTGGATGACCAAAGGGAAAAAACCCGGTGGGACAAAAAATGCCTTTGGTATGCGCTCTTATTGAAGTTGAGTAGTTGAATGTGAAGTACATGTTCATGAAAGGTGAGTGCTTGGGTGAAACACAGAAAGAGTGCCCAATGCAAGTGCCAATTATGGGACACTCTATATGCATATGAGAAATTTGTCAACAAAAGCATGCAATGTGAAAGAAGGAGATGATGGGAGTTCGAGGAATAAATGTAGCACATGTGATATCAAAAGATGTCTCAATAGCTTCCACCTTTCCAAGAAGGGTTTTCGATGTAGAAGTTTTTCCACTCGTATCTCACTGTGCTCAGTACGTGAGTGTCTTTTGGACCTTCTCCTTCACTTCACCAGACTTAAGTATTTAGACTTCGACTCTTTTGCTCACCTATACCAGCATGAGCGACACAACGTAAATATGCTCAACTCTTCCAGCTTGAGCAGTACCTAGAATAGCTAAGACGCGTAGACCACAGAGAATATTACTTGAAGCTTTGGGACTAACACCTCCCTCATTTTGTGGCTTAGCTACTCGACTCTGACTTGTATGACTTGTCGAGTGCATGTTGACGCTGCTTTGTGACAAGTTCTTCGGCTGTTGTAGTGGCTATTGAGACATACTTTGTGAAGTTTCATCGTTTCCCAGTACCTTCTTCTCTTTGTAGTGCTCAGGCCTCTCGTCAGTCTTTTCTTCATGTGGAATATGGATTATTTTTTTTTCTTAATAATAAACAAAGAAAATTTAAAAAAAAACTTAACAGAAGAAAAATCATTCAAATAGAAATCTAAATGCTATGTACACTATACACATGTCCCTAGGGGCTCATATATGGATTTTGTCCCCATACTCCTCTGTAACACTACTATGAGGGCATATACTCTAAATTTTGTCAAAAAATTATCACAATAAAACGCAAAAATTCAATGCATCTCACAAAACATTGCCCTCTAATAGTCATAATGTTAGGTCCGCATTCAGAATGCCTCCCCCCTTTCTATTTGGAGTCATCCTTTACGACAGGGTATCGCAGAGGGTATGTGTTGTGATTGGGCAATTAAAAGTTGTGCCTATGCAGGCCTTGTAATGTAGCCCTATTATGCATACACAGTCAATGCATGGAAAAGATTTATGTTGTGCAAGATGTGGGTATAAGCAATTTGCTTATTGGCATTTGTTGGCGAGGCTCCCTATTCTAAGCAATGTAATGGTCTTTGAAGCTCCTGTATCGTTGCTTGATTGAAGCGACTTGCTCTCTTCTAATTGTACTGTAATCGTAGGAAGAATTGTAAGAATTCAAGCGGCGATGCACTGACAGCAGTTTTTTTGTTCTTCTTTGGGACCCATTTCTTTGCGATTATTGGCTGTTTTGTTGTTGGCTCTCGTTTGGGAACCCATACTTGCCTGTGCTTCGTTTGTGTTTGAAGAGACTTCTTTGGGATCCACCTTTTTGTTGTGTGAGTCAACAGTGGTCTTTGCTTCAGCCCTTGTACGCTTGGTTGGGGACGGGATTCAGGCTTTGAAAGTTGATATTGTGGTTGTTTTGGAACCCAAATGAATCCCTGACTTTTTTGTGCTTGAATCAACTTCTTTGGAGCCCAAACCTGAGTTGTGAAAGCTTGCAATTTTGTGATATTCTTACCCGTTCGTGCATGCTTTCCTTGTTTTTGTTTTGGTGTTGGATCTTGTGATTTGTCATTAGAGATCTTTATCTTCTTGATCCATATCTGTTTTTGGCCGATCTGACTTTTTGGTATCCAAATTTGTCGAGCTTTTTGGCTTTGACTTGTTGTCCTGTTCTTTTGACCTGTCATGGTTGTTGTTGAAGTGGTTGGTGATAGTGATGGCCTAAGTTGATGATAGGGGATGTCGTAAGATTCATCACTATCGCTACTATCCTCAGAAATGTTAACTTCTTGTACTTTCCCTTGATTTTTTGGCTGGTAGTGGAAAGTTACTGTCTATTTGCTCGTGGGTGGTAGTTTCTTGGAGGACTTTTCTAGCCCATTGATTAGAGCATTGTTAGCTCGTTGCTCTAGTCGTATTCCTCCTAGCTGAGTCTTTGCATCCTTATTAGGAGCCATGTGTGAGGATGTTTGTGGTGGCTGTGTCTTCACCGAGGACTTTGGAATCCACTTTTGATGCACTTTATTCATGTAGCGATGACATTGATTCCCGGGTCGTTGATCTTCTTGAAGCTCGAAGTGTTCTACAGAGTCATAGAACTCGTCGTCTTCTTCATCTTTTGATTCTCCACATTTCTTTGTTTGCTCCTTATTTCGAGAGCTTGTTGATGTCTGGATCTCTTCGTTTTCCTGGATTACACTCACTGCAAAATAAGGAACGACATCATAGCCATTTTCATCACAAAACTTTGTTGTGGGAGCATCCTCCATGGCGCACACGTCCAGAGTAGCCAAGATGTGTTCCCATCCAAAAGGCTCTAACTCTTCTTCAGGAAATGGTTCTGGGATATAGTCCTTATCCTCTATAACTCGCTCTAGGATACATTCCTCACGTTTCAAGCTACCATATTATGAAGCTCCACGCATCCACAGTTCTTTAGGCTTACCTAACCAAGCTGGAAGTTCTGATCCTGCTACTGTGGCGAAATCAAACTCCTCTACCGGTGTTCTCGTCACATCCCTATAGCTATGGTCCCTCAAGTTTATCTTTGTTATGGTTTCCATATGTCTCAGGTGTATATGGTCATAACCCCAATCTTGGACCATTTTCAATTGTCGCATGAATGGTCTTCCCAGAATGATGCCATAGTTGTTCTTCTTGCCAAAGTCAACAACAGCAAAAGTGTGTTCATATTCAATGCCACAAGAAGTAACAAGTACTTTTTCTAGCAGTCCTAGGGGCTTTTCCTTGTGTCCGTCTGCAAGCTGCAGGGTCATTCGTGTGGATATCAAGGCAGGTTTTCCCCATTTTTTTCAAACTTCTTTGGTTGCAATGGCCACGCCAGCTCCACTGTCAAGGATTGCCATGGTTTTCACACCATTGAATTCCATAGGAAGGGTGGTGTTTCCATCTTCTCCCTCGTACTACTTGCCTACCTTGTTTAATGGCACTGGCCTAGTATTTAGTTGAGGCATTTCAAGCTCTTTGATGCCTTCCTCGATTTGAGTCATTGGGGTTTTTACACCAAATTTCTCTAGAAATTTACCCACATTAGCCCACATGTTTGGTCTTATTCTGAGCAACTCGGCTAACATTATTGTACAGGTGACTGGGGTAGATAGAATATCTACTAGCCCCTTTGAATCAATGGCCTTGTTGGGAGACAGTCTCTTTGATGGGACTGCAACCACATCTGACTTGGTCTCGTACTCTCCCATGTAGGACGGTAGTGTTCTTAGCAAATGGGGTTGACTATCCATAGATTGTACAAATCTTTTTTCGCCCCAACACGATTGCACGTCTAGATTCATTTGAGATCCAGTCTCAAATTCCTCTATTGGTGGTAGAAACACTCCTCGTTCATCACCAGTCTTGTCTACTTGTCTTCTTAGGTCATCGGCTTCATTGGCCTCTCTAACTTGTTTCCACAATTCGTCAAGACCATCTATCTCTTTACAATCCTCAAGTACAGCTTGGTGAAATCCCTCGGAAGAGTTATCCGTGGTATTCAGGACTATCCTTGGTTCTAATGCTGGGTCTTTGAGGTTTGGTCTGTGCTTATGACTAGAATCTGGCTCTTTTAGTTCCTGGTTTGTTGGGATTACTTGTGTAGGCATGACATGGATCACATCCTCAGGTTTTGCAATTGGTGGTTCTAGTAAAGCTTGGGCTGTTTGAATCATTTTCTGGCACATTTCAAACCTTTTCTTTTCTAGTTCCACATAGGGATATGTCATCCACCTATGTTCTTGGGTTTGGTTGTTTTTGAGCCTCACATAGCACTTCTCGGTTTCTCATGCGTGGATGGTTCTTCTAGAGGTTTAACCATCTGTGTAAGAGAAGGTGCCTCCTTTTCCTCATGTTGTTTTATCTTCTCCTAGTCTTCAGTAAGCTTCTCAGCTAGGGATTTTTGCTCTCGTTCCCTGCATGCTTTCATCCTAGTCTTTCTAGCTTTCCAACTATTTCGTTTGCTCTTGGTTTTCTGACTAGGTGCGTCTGTCTTTGGTCCATCATCTGTCTTTGGACTCGTGTCACTGTTCATGTTCTTTGTCTCTGGATTCTCATCAGATTTCTTTTGAGCTTGTGCTCTCGTAACCACTTGAACTGGTATGACATTTTCATTTTCTGAGATACTAGGGAGCTGAACAATCCCTAATACATTTGTCGTGCTTTTCCTGATTTGGTTTGGTTTTGTCGGGCAATCGGGGATCAAGTGAGTGATGCCACACTCAAGACAATAGGCATTTACTTCAATGATCTCCGTATGAGGACATTGTTTGACCAAGTGGTTGTCACGACTTTTGTGACAATCTGTCTCTGGTTAAGGAGATTCTTTTAGCATTTCCTCTTGGCTATAAGCAAGCTTTGACCTAGATAAGCCGCTATTTTCAATGAATCGCAATGTCCTTTCGTCCATTTCATACCTTCTTTCTTTCGACTGAAACCCAGGAGGTGGAGGTTGTACCGGCCTCACCACTCCATGTGTTTCTCTCACATTTTGTTGCTCCGAAGGGTAGTACTCACTTTGGTTGCTATAGCACATTGTAGCTGGTACTGGCGTTGGTTTATTTGATGCTTCCATCATTGGCATGTATCTCATGTCTACCTGCATTCTAGCACCTGACAGCGGAGGTTGTTGTCCTAAGACAAGCTGTGGCCTTAAAACTCCTACTAGTCCTGGTGCATTCCCCGTAATGTATCTAGGTGGAGTAGGTGCTTCTGGAACAGGTTGTACATACCTCTCCCTAGCATTTTCCATGCTATAATAGCACTCTTCCCCCGTATGGTTCGTCCATTTTCTGTCAATTTCACACCACTTCGGCTCTCCCGAATCAAACCTTACAAGAGGAATCAACCTCTTGACCAAGTCGTCGATAAGCTTTTCTTGATCAATAGGTGCCATTGGCTTGGCAATGGACTCACTTATCTGTGAAACACTGTGCTGAGAGGATGTGTCATCTCCTTGACTCTTTAAGTCCTTTTCTTTGTATGCCTCACAGTTATCCACTAGATAAAGAGCTTCTTTGATCAACTCGTTTAGCGTCATCCTCCTTATCATATGCAGATCCTTTTGAAGGCCCGCATGTCTCATTCCCTGGATAAAAATCAGCATCAATCATGCTTGCGTAGGTAATTCCGCTCTTGGACAGAGCTTAACATATCTCTTGAGCCGTAATGATGCTTTGCGTACTGATTCATCCTCTTTCTGTTTGAATCTATGGATTTGCGAGACCGTGTTGTGAGCAATGCCTTTTGGCGAGAACTCTTCGATAAACTCCTCAAACAGCTCATCTAGGGTCTCAAAATCCCATTTTTCCACCGAGTCGAACCATGTAGCTGCATCATCTTCTAGAGTCAATCCAAATGCCGCAAACTGTGTCGCAAAATCTGAAACTTCCTCTGCTCTAATCACTCTTCTAAAAGGCGTTACGTGATCTCTTGGATCTTTATCTCCGAAGTATTTTCTGTTTACCCATTTCTAGACTTGGGATGGTCTAACTCGTCGATTGTCTACAAGTCTAACCAAAGATTCTCCCAATCCTTCTCTCGTTATTGCTCTTGAAGGGAATCCTGGTGGCTCTCTTCTTGGAATTCCTATAGGAATTCTCGTGTTTGGTGGAGGCATTTGTGGTCCTTCATTGACCAAATATCCACCTCTTTCTAGTACAGTCTGTGGATTTGTGCTTTCTACAACTCTGTATTCTCGTCCATACTTGTCGACAACTATAGATCTCCATTGACAGTCGACTCCGTATGTGTAGACATATAAGAGTTTGTAATCCGTTATCTCTTCTAGGTATGGATCTGAGCACCTATAAAGATTGGCCTCATTGTCGTCAATGTATCTATATAGTCCTTCACTCTCATGACCAATCATCCAAACTCTCTCAACAAGATAGATCTTTATCAATTGCAAGTTTGGAAGATCCATTGTGGGAGGATATTTCTCTATCGTCGGGATCTCCAAGCTTGTGTAAGCTGCGTTTGAATCTAGGGTAGACATGATTTCTGGGCTTAAGAGCTTTTGCTTGGTTCAAGTAGACTTAGTCCACTGTATTCAAGTGCTTTGGTTAGGGAAAAGTCGAAACTATGTTCAAAACAGCAACCGTTTCGTCACAATTCTCGCAAATTGTCGCTTTTAGACACCCCTAACTTCCGGATGTATTTTGAGGCCTCAAACGATGTTTTTTTCAAAGTTGAACTAAATGGTTTCCATAGGCATACATTTAGTTCATGTTTTACTCGAAGATCTGTAGAGCCGCTCTCAGGCTACGTTTTGATATAAAAACTTTTCCGATCCGATACCGTTTGTGAAAGTTATGGCCAAAACAGTGAAATGCAGTTTAGAATGGTCAAAATGAGTCCAAATTCAATTTTAAAAGAAGATTTGGGATCTCTGTGACACTGTGAACACTTCTGTATGGTCAAAATTTTAGTTGGACCCTAAAACTAGCCTAGAGACATCCTACGCGTAGGATGTCATGCTCAGAATTTAACAAAATTTGGTCCAGAGACTCCCCTTAAGTCCAGCAACACAATGGTATGCTCATAATTTCATTTGGACCTAAAAATGGCCTTGAGACATCCTACGCGTCGGATGTCTTTTTGCTCAGAATGACATGAAATTCACACCCCAGACTCTCCTTGATGTGTTGATCACAGTGGTGTGCTCATAGGTTGGTTTGGAGTCCTAAATCAAGCTAGAGACATCCTACGCGTAGGATGTCTAATTGCTCGGATATTGTCCAAACTTGATCCGAAGATTCTCCTAGTGCTCAGCAACCCAAGGGTATACTCAAAATTGAATTTGGATGCCAATAGGTCCAAATTTAGGCTGCAAGAGCTTCTAGTGCGCTCCAAGAGTAGGATGTCTGACAATTCTTGTCTTTGCTTGGTAAATAGGCCAAACAAGGTCCAAATTCACTTTTGAAAAAAAGTTCTGGAATCCTTGAGACACTTAGAACCTCCCTATATGGCCAAAGTAGAATTTTGACCACTTTACGACCCTGGAGACATCCTACGCGTAGGATGTCTTTCAGCTCAAACTTGCACTGTAGCTTCCCCTTGATGTGCTAATCTCACAGCTATTTTTACTTTTTGATTCTGACACCTATAGGCTGGTCAAATGATCAAGAATCTGTTCCAGAAGCCTGATGTTTGTTCTGATGAATTCCCAAGTCAAATCAACTCCAAATTGGACCAAAATTGACTAGGAGGCTTGCCTAAGGCTATACAACACCCTGCTATGTCCACAATTTGAATTTGGCCTCTAAATCATGCCTTAGACATTCTACGCGTAGTATGTCTAACTGCTCAGAATTGCCCCAAATTTGAACCACAGACTCTCCTTAGGGTGCTGATCACAGTGGTATGCTCAAAATTAAGTTTGGAGTGCAAAATCACACATATGACATCCTACGCGTAGGATGTGTTTTTGGCTTGTTTGACCCCAGACTTGACCCAAAGCTTCCCCTTGATGTCAGTAACCCAGTGGTATGCTCAGATTTTGGTTTGGATTTCAAAAGACCCCAATTTTAGCTGTTCTAGTCTTTCTCAGTCAAAAGTGCTAAAGTCTGCTTAGGACCCCCGTTTCTCCCTCAAATGAGATGAAAACTCTCTCAGTGACTCAATATATCATGCAGATCATGCTCCTGCAGCCATCCTATGGTTTTGGTCTTGGAATAATGCCTTGGCACAATTAGGGTAGGATGTCTGGCAATTTTAGTCTATCTGGCCTTATCCTGTCAAGATATGGTCAAGTTTCCCTTTCCAGGTGAAAATAGGGTAAATCCTACCTTCTGAACACGCTGGTCAACTCAGAATTTCAAAATTTCCACCAGATCACCCTGTAGACATCCTACGCGTAGGATGTCTTTTTTTCTCAGAATGGACTTCTGTTTCTACCCAAGGTGCTTCTTGATGCATATAACAAGAATATGTGATCACAGCAAATTTTGGATGTCAAAATTGCTCAGAATCACCACTTTTGGGAAAATATTTCTCTGAAAGAGTAACATCCCCTTAACTCTCAGTCTATATGTCCAAATGACATGAGCTTTGGTGTGTGTGTCCAACACAACATGCAGAATATGGGTATGATGTCAAAACTTGATTGTTGCTTCCAGAATCACTCTCTAGACATCCTACGCGTAGGATGTCTACTGATGAAATTTGTGGCAGAATTCATCCATCGACATCTGCAAGTCTTGAGCACTACTTTTCAAGGATTCCTACCAGTTTTTATGCAAATTGTGCTCAGAATCTTAAGTTTCTTGTTTTCGCGTTTTTGAAACTCCGTCTTTGGTCTTTTGGGTGTCAAGAGTTGGTCAAAACTTTAGTTTCAATGTATACTTAGGGTAAACCCCCCCCTTCTGAACACAGTGGTGCAGTCAAAATTTTCAAATTTGGTCTCCAGAACCCCCTTGAGACATCCTACGCGTAGGATGTCTATGTTTACAGAGTTGCAGGTTTTCTTCACAAAACCCTTGCAAATGCTCTTTTATATGCACAGCATCAGTCAGTCATACAAAAATATCCCCAAAAGCTTGTTTAATGCATTTTTACCCTCAAAAGCACACTTTTCCGTGATTTCAAATGCAATCAAGCACTTTAGTAAATAATTCAGTGTGGAATAGCTCTAGATCAGAATCGGATCACTTACCTAAAGCTACTCCTACAAATCATATGGGGTTTTGCATCTATGAGTAGAAAAACGCTTCACTGCCACACACGGACTAGTAAACGCTTTTATCACCTCACAAATCACTTGACCACCAACAACTACTCAAATCCACAGATCCTAACTAAACCTATCTAGTCGAAGACCCTCGGCAAGACACACGCTTCCTGGCTATCCACTTGATCGCGGAATATCCTCTTCCGGATCCACTTACGAAAAACGCTTTCTTTAGCCGAAACTAAATCAAGCAACCATCACACGAGTGTTAGTAGGAAACCTACTTAGGTCCTTGTGTCCCCAGCAGCGGTGCCAATGTTGGACAGAGCGACTCACACACCCATGAAGTGCATGCAAACACTACCTAGATCAACATAATGTCAATCGAGGACACACATGACACGATAGGCACACGAAGGAAATCTCTTTAGCTTGTCAGGCTGAGACCATCCTACACATACAACACTCTAGAAGGCCAACTAAACCACAATCAAGAACCTCACTGCTCTCAACTACACCACTTAGCCACATACACACATACGGAAGGTAACTCACCTAATCATGCCAGATTCGTACGAAACTTAAGGAACACCATCCCCTCTCTAGGATACACCTGTCCCTACGCTTTTGCACTCTAAACCCGTCTGTGGAAAACGCGTAGGATGACAGAGCAGAATTTTGAAAGTGCCCGAAACTGAAATTTATGAGTACCTATGCGTAGCTTATGTCGCCATGATTCTATAGACTACTAGCACGCAGAAAACGGACATCGTTTGATACACTTACGACCACAAATAGCTCGTAGATGCGTCGGCGTGTGCGCTTCGTCTCGCGTGGAATGCTTGGCGTTGTCGCGTAGCTCTCCTCGAGCCTACAACAATGGTGCAGTCAGATCTCCAATGTGATGAGCGAGCCGGGTGTAGCAAGAGGATGAAGCTCACTCTCACTCTCTTTCTCTCTCACACACAGTAGACGGCAGCGCTCAAGTTTGATTATGATAAAGTCTTTTTTACAAAATGACCTAGGTACCTTATATACTAAGGCTACCTTAGGTTTAACCAAAAATGGGGTTGAAAGGGTCAAATGGCTTTGTATTTACAATCTGCAAGTGTCATTGCACCCCGGCTTCTGAAACTAGAATAACTACTCATTACAAATGACGCTTATATCCATAATCCGTAGCATTTCATAACTCGCAAAAGATAAGACTTTGGTACGAAACTTGAGTTATGTTGTGTTGTTGACCCAGCGGTCAACAAATTTGTATCACAAGATGCTGCAGGTATCTTTGTCCCTAACACAAACTTTTTTGAGTCAAAACATGCTAGTATGCACGCCTCGGTTGGTTACAAGGATCACATAAGTTTGTATGAGGCAGCATGTGCAGATATGGCTTTAGCTGTGATTCAAAGTGTGAAATATAATGCCTATTTGAAAGGTGTTGGGAGCTCCACCGGTCCCGGCATTAAAGATTTGGCAGATCACTTCATGACCCGACCTTCATCTACTTCCGCGGCAGCTAGAAAGAAACTAGTTGACCTCACACATTCTTCAATGCATGAAATGGGTGTCAATAGTCCTGAAATGAATAGAAATATACTCCAAGAAAAGAGTATTAGGAAAAAGAGGTCAATTTTTGCTGATGCAAATATTGTCTTGGAGGAGGATAGCCACAGGCCAGAGTATGTTATAATGACAACTTCAATTGGTGGGCTTCAGCACAAAAAAACAGCTTCAAAAGATGTCCCATATCCCGAAGTAAATGTAGCAAAGTCAGTTTGGGCAATAAGGAGAACAGAACCTAGGCGAAAGATGACTTGTTTCAGTGTGGTGTCAAATGATGGAGATCGATGTGGGCGGTTCAATAATGCATGTTCAACAGATGCCAAAATAGGGGTGCCAGCTCCTTGTTTTTAGGGTC
>NC_140945.1:483466-810966 GCF_014529385.1 Adiantum capillus-veneris
CATTATTGGAAAAAAGCTGAGTGCCAGGTGTGCGGATGATGCAAAAAGGTGACAACTATGCACTGCGAGGTCAGTTTTTGGCCTGTTCGGGGTCCGTTTGAGGTCATCTAAAAGGCCAAGGGTGCCCAAGTAATAAAGCTAAGTGTGGGAACTGAAAAAACAGAGAGAAGACCAGAAAAAACGTGGAGAAGAGAGGAGGAACAGCCGCAGGTGTGTTTTTGCTCATTTTGGAGCCTGTTTTGGCCGTAAACTGCTCATCCGAGGTCGGATTTGAGCACTTTGACATTGTAGACTGGGGTTTTGGGCCGTTCCGGACGCGATGGCGCTGTCCATTTTGCCAAATTCCTCACTCTTTTTCTGCTGTTTTTCTGTGTAATCTTCTCCGGTGAGTGAAGCTTTTTCTCCAATTTGTGATTGTATCTGGTATCTTTTACCCATATTGTGTGAGCTGTTTGCCCCATTGGTGTTGGCCCAAGCTCATTTGTATCTAAACATCAGAAATTCTCCTCTTTTGAGCTGAGTTTTTGTGTGTGTGTGTGTGTGTGTGTGTGTGTGTGTGTGTGTGTGTGTGTGTGTGTGTGTGTGTGTGTGTGTGTGTGTGGAGTGGGCAAGTGGATAGTCTCTCTCCTCTCACTCCAGAGGTGTGTTCCCTGTCTCGGCCAGGTGTGTTGTGTAAGCCGAGTGGTGCCCCATAGTGTGTGTGTGTATCTTCCCAAGAGTGTGTGTCGGGTCGTTATAGAGGCGCTGTGTGTGTTTTCATCCCGCTCACATTCTTTTGGCGCCCCCACTGAGGATCTTCTTTGAGTACCTTCTGCTTCGAGCTTCAAGCTTCGAGATTCGGGATTACAGGTTGCAGGTTGCAGGTTACAGGTTACAGGTTACAGGTTACAGGTTACAGGTTACAGGTTACAAGGACAGGTACAGGTACAGGTGATTCACACAGGTACAGGTAGCTGGAGTACAGTGATATACTAGCAGTGATGTCACTTGCAGTTGTTATGGGAATGCATCACTTGGTGCCTATTTGAGCGCATTGTCTGCTGGATTGTACGTTACTTGTGGAAACTGCCATTGTACGCATTTGTGGAGCCATACTTGGTTGTATTTGGCAGTCCTAGCCATTTCTGAGACTTGGTCTGGAAGATAGTCATTTCTAAGACTTGACTATATGCGATTTGCATTAGCCTTCGTGTGAGGATCGATAGCGTGAGGTTTTATTGAGCTGGGGGATTCTCAAATGTGGAGATCCTTTCGGTGATACAGGTAGCTGGAGCACCCTTTTCATGGCCTCGCCATAGGCTATGTACTAGTGAGTCTTATTTGATGCTCGGGTTCTATTGTTGGCAGTTTATGCATACAGATACAGTCTATATTTTGGGTTCTCATTGCTCTACTTCTGGGGAAACTCTGTCAAAATTTTTCCAAGTTATGATGGCTGGTCTTTTGGTCTTTTGAGCCATTTTATGTTGTTATGCTGCTGAAATTTTGGCAAAATCAGAGGATAAGACAGGTGTGCTTTCTTGGGAGCTTCATGGTTGGCTTTAATGGATGATCAAAATGGACCTCAATTCACTCCATTTCATTTAACTCAGAGAATCCAGATAAACGTTCATGTGTCAAGGAAGATTTTTTTTCAGCAGCGCATAGTCTTTAATGTTTGGGCCAAGAAGATTGAGAGAGATCCTGGAATGTCCTTTGCCTGTTGTCATTCCGATGATTAACTATGAAAACTCATTTGATGTGCATGTGTTTGTCCTTATCTAAAGTTGAGCTCCATTGGGGGATTGGGTAGTCAAAAGTCTTGGGTTCTTGCACGTGTGTTCGAAGGGTTTCTCGAAGGATTGTAACTTGGGTAGCCATGGCTTTCTCTTATCCGGAATTTCATGGAAGAAGTGGTGAAGATGCGGAAGACTTTCTGGAGCAAGTCGAGGTGGCATGCATAAGCAACAATATGTGTGATGAGGAGAAGATTTTGAGGCTATTTGGATTGCTTTTGAAAGATGAGGCCCGTGTTTGGTTCATGGATTTGGAAGCTAAAGAAGCAGTGGCTTCTTCTTATGGTTTGAATCTTGACAAGTTTATAGAAGCTTTTTTAGAGCGTTTCCAGGTTTTTGAAGATGCAAATGCAGTATGGAATGAGCTCAATGCTCTTAAGCAAGGTTCTTGTCAAGGTGTTGATGCCTATGTACAAGGTTTTACAGATTTATGGACTCGTTGGTGTGTTGCTCTTAAGGATGAGAACCCCCCTTATTCATTGAAGAAAAGTTTTTTTGTTGATGGTTTGTCACCTTGGTTGCGGTTCGAGGTTGAGTTGAAGAGGCTCGAGTCTTTTGAAGATGCGGTATGCATTGCAAAGCACAAGGAATGGAAGTGTAAGCGTCTTGAGGAACATGGTATTAGTACAGGTATGCATGTGCAAGATGGATTTGACATGAAAGATGAAGTTCCTAAGCAGGTGAAAAGTAGCCTATCCTATGATGTTTCTCGTTTCTTCCCAAGGCCTATTGTGAAGCGTAAAGAGGTCTTGCAGGTTGACAGGTTTATGGAAGAGCCTAAAGAGGTGAGTAACGCTTTGGATACAAGATTGAAAAGTCTTGAAGAGGATGCATTGGCTACTTGTGTACCTTGTGATTCTGGGTGTGAGTGTGAGATGGAGGTTATTGATGATAAGCATGTATCTTTGGATACTAGTTCCTTGGAAATTAGGGAAGAGGGCAAGGTTGAGAGCCATTTTGTGGATTTGTTGGATGTGGAGCCTGTTTTGAAGCCATATTTTGATGTATGTGCAGTGATTGAACCAATTTGTGAGCATGATTGTGGTTTAGAGCAGGGATCTGTATTCTTGGAGACTGATGAACCCATGCTAGAAGCTATGGATAGTGGTGATAGCCATGATTATGATGTGGATGAAGTTATGTGTGATGATGAGTATGCTTATGATGATGAGAAGGGGTTTGGCATATATAAGTCCAATCTCAGCTATGTGGATGCCTATGCTAGGGATATGTGTGCTGCGGGGATACTTTTGTGCTTTGGATATCAACAACTTTACCTTCACACAATGCTTTTAGCTACTTGGGTGCATGATTTGCAGGTTGTTGCTATGGCTGGTGAAGCCAAGATGCCAGGTGATGAGTCACTTGAGTTGTCTCTATCGGCGGTTGGGTTGAATGTGGCATGCAATATTTATGCTTTTGGAACTCCAGACAGGGCGGATGTGTTAGTTGGATATGCCTATGGTGCATTTTGGTTGATTGTTGACAAATGTAGGTGTGGTATTATGATGCTTCTTGTGAATCAGGCGATATGCCTTTGGCCTTTTGATCCAGGTGGAATGAGCATCTACTAGTGCTGCTGCTGAGCATGAATGCTCTAGCAGGCTAGGGGGTGGGCAAATTATGTCAGGAGTTTTTTGGAGCAAGGGATTGCGCATATGTATATACCCATGCATGGTGCATGAAATAAAGTATTGCCCATTTTCCAGAGCCAGGTGGTTACGTGGGGCCCACATGTGTATAGGTAGGACAGGGTGTACATAGTGCATCGATTTTCACTATTACCAGTACCACTGTGTTTTTCTACAATAATGAGGAGTTTATAGCGTGTAAAACTTCTCGAGGAAGCTATCCATGGGCCGACGACATGAGGTCAGCAGGTGCGTCAGATGGCATCTAGTGGCGTCAGGAGGGCGAACGAGGTCAATATTTGCACGCAGATGAGGACGGACACAACGTGGGTGTTTTCTTGTGAGAGTTACGCAGAAAGGTCATCATTAGGACCATTTTTTGGGGCCACTTCACGTGGTGGCGAGATGCATTATTGGAAAAAAGCTGAGTGCCAGGTGTGCGGATGATGCAAAAAGGTGACAACTATGCACTGCGAGGTCAGTTTTTGGCCTGTTCGGGGTCCGTTTGAGGTCATCTAAAAGGCCAAGGGTGCCCAAGTAATAAAGCTAAGTGTGGGAACTGAAAAAACAGAGAGAAGACCAGAAAAAACGTGGAGAAGAGAGGAGGAACAGCCGCAGGTGTGTTTTTGCTCATTTTGGAGCCTGTTTTGGCCGTAAACTGCTCATCCGAGGTCGGATTTGAGCACTTTGACATTGTAGACTGGGGTTTTGGGCCGTTCCGGACGCGATGGCGCTGTCCATTTTGCCAAATTCCTCACTCTTTTTCTGCTGTTTTTCTGTGTAATCTTCTCCGGTGAGTGAAGCTTCTTCTCCAATTTGTGATTGTATCTGGTATCTTTTACCCATATTGTGTGAGCTGTTTGCCCCATTGGTGTTGGCCCAAGCTCATTTGTATCTAAACATCAGAAATTCTCCTCTTTTGAGCTGAGTTTGTGTGTGTGTGTGTGTGTGTGTGTGTGTGTGTGTGTGTGTGTGTCTGTGTGGAGTGGGCAAGTGGATAGTCTCTCTCCTCTCACTCCAGAGGTGTGTTCCCTGTCTCGGCCAGGTGTGTTGTGTAAGCCGAGTGGTGCCCCATAGTGTGTGTGTGTATCTTCCCAAGAGTGTGTGTCGGGTCGTTATAGAGGCGCTGTGTGTGTTTTCATCCCGCTCACAACGTATACACATATACACTTGATAATCCCCTTGGGACTCCCCTATAGCTGGCACTTCCCCTCCCCATTTCTATAACCTTTGGAGATTTGTATTATTACCTACCTTCCAACAACTGTTTCCTCTCTTTCTCGCTGAAATGATCATCCACTTTTATGACAAGTTCCACTACAATGATCAACATGTGCATACATACACACACATTAAAAAATGAGTGTTTGTCAAACACTTCAAAGAGAATTCAATTGACTCTCTTGAGTACTTCATCATATATATTTACGTTGTTCTTTGTTGTGATGGTAGAAGATCGCATAGTGACGATATTGAACTGTATCAAGCAAATGTATTCCTTTGCAGTCGTTATTGTAATTTTGACTTGGCAATAAAGCCCATCCAAGTATCATCATGGACATTGTGCGACTAGAGAAAGGTGCATCCAATTTAGTGTCACGCAATGTATGCACCAGCCATTTTGGCATACCTCTAGCCTGCTCATTTTCAATCCTTTCCTCCTCAAGTACATCATGTACATCTACATAACTAATAGGCTGATCTGTAACATTTTTAGAAACCCCCATAGGCTGTACATTTGCCTCATTGTAACTTACATTCGAACTTCCACCACTGAAAAGAGGCAATAAAGTGTCATAAATGTCCTATGAGCTTACATTACTATCTCTAGTACATGACAACAAGGGTTGAATAGGATCTTCCACAAACACAACATCCCATGAAATCAAAATACACTCTGTTTGTGGATGATACAACTTATACCCTTTGCTTTCAGCACTATAACCAACAAAAAATACATTTGACAGCCTTATCATCCAATTTTTTGTGCTATGTTTGTGGCACCAAAGCATATGTCAAATAGCCAAAGACACACATGTGCTCAATAGAAGGCTTTCTATCATGCCATGCTTCATATGGAGTAATAGAGTACAAAGCTTTCTTAGGACACATGTTTAGTACATAAGTGGCACACATGATGGCCTAAAGCCAAAACAAATGCGGCAAAGCTTGACTTTTGACCATACATAACCTAGTTTTTCATGCTCGCACAAAGCACATTGAGGTGCATTACCACTATGTCAAGGAGAGGCTCTCAGCAGGAGAGATCAGCTTGCCTTATGTGCCAACACAGGACAACCTTGCAGATCTTTTCACAAAGGCATTATCTCAGGAGAAGCTTGAATCTTTCCCGTAAAGCTTTGGGCTTACTCCCCTTTGTGGGTTGATCATGTCCTTAGGGCATGGTACTTCCCTTTACTCATGTGCCAACTCTCGTTCACCGCATCACTTCAGGGAGGATTTGTTACCATATACATGTGGTAGTGATGTGTGTGAACACACTAGGACCACCGGGGCATTTTTTTCCTCGTTAGGAGGTTTTTTCCCCCGTACATTGTATATATGTCCATCACTCTAGGGCAATCTATCTTTCCATTGCACACTAAGTAACACACTCTCTATTGTGTGCCTTGAGCTTCCTTCATCTTCTCCAAGCTGTGTGCGTTTCCTTGCAACCCTTATTCCAATAGGAATATTATGAGCCTAGCTAGGTACAAGGCTCGTCTAGTTGCCAAGGGCTTCAAGCAGAAGAAAGGTGTGGCTTTTGACAAAATTTTATCTCTAGTAGTCAAGATGACTACACTTCGCACCGGGCTTGGTTTGGTTGCTATCCAGGACATGGAAATTGTCCAAATGGACGTGAAAACAACATTTCTTCACGGGGATCTAGATGAAGATGTCTACATGAAACAGCCAGAGGGTTTCATATGTGAAACTCAAAAGCCGACGAGGGCAGAATTGGTTTGTAGACTTAAAAAGACACTCTATGGCCTCAAGCAAGGTGCAAGGCAGTGGTACCAAAAGTTCAACAAAAACATGCACTCTTAGGGACATAAGGAGTCAAGAGGATCACTGCTTATACACAAGAAAGATGAACTATGGTTCTTTAATCATCTTGATTGTGTATGTAGATGATATTCTCATTGCAGGGAAATCAATTGATGAGATCAATTGGTTGAAAAAGATGGTAAGCACTCAGTTTTCCATGAACGACTTGGGAAATGCCGATCACTTTCTTGGTATGCGCATCAAGAGAGATAGGCAATGGGGAATTCTAGGCATATGGCCTCTCCATCACACCAATGATGGCCGCAAGTAGGGCATACATTGTGGAATGATGTGGACAACCCTGCATACATATCATAACTTAAAAAAGAAGCTTCAAACTAGAGGGAGAGAAATAGAGAGAGAAGGGAAAGAGAGATACCAAAAATCTCTCCAAGCCCAAGATATTTGTGCATAGTCCACATAAGGATTCCCCTCACAATGGCTTCTCTCCCCCCCTTTGGAAGTGAGACATCTACAATAGGGATGCCTCTCCATAACTCCTCCAACTAATCGATGAGGGGCTTGAGGTAGACATCAATATTTTCCACTTTGTACTTCCCTGGCACAAGCAAGGAAACAAGTATATTTCCCTTCTTGGTTGTCTCCCATCATGGAATATTGTAGTTGACGATCACCATTTCTAAGTGCTCCATGAAGTAGACCTAGTGCCAAAGGGGTTGACACCATCACTTGCTAACCCAAGCCTCAAGTGTCGAGGCTCCAGCCCAAACTCTGGCCATTGAGTTTTGATGTACCTCCATGCAGGTGAATTGGTAGAGACATGCATCATTCCATCATTTGAGTGGTGTTTGGCGTATCACGTGAGAAGCTCCATGGTAGACCTGCTTTAATAAATGTAGTGAATGCAAGGGATTAATGAAAAATGTCTCAATACCTTGCCGGGTAGGTGCATCCTGTTCACTCTGGTCTTGTAGCATGCTTTACTGCACACAGACATGAGGTAGCATGTGCGTGCTCATTGCGGTATAGTATGCAATCATCGACGCACGTGTGGATGTGCTCATACTCCACGCCAAGAGCAGTGACATATAATCTAGCTCGTCGGCAATCCGGAGGCATGTGGTGATCTTTTGGCAACATTTTGCCCATCAAACTATAGCAAAAAGGCATATTAATACAATCGTAAGCCCACTCCATGAAGCGAGAGAGATGTATAAAAAGCCATCTAACGAACTTACCCAAGGAGTGCATCTACACTTGCATTGCTCCAACCGGATTTCCCTTGCAAGTTGAGGACTTCCAGTGATACTTGGAGCACCGAGTACTGTGCACCATCTTAAAGAGGTGTTTGGGCACTTGTCAGCAATCTGTCCTCCATTGTCACAGCTCGTCGAGTTCATGGCTGACAATCCTCCTTGTACACATTGCATTCATGAGCCATTAACTCATCACACATGTCAAACATGTGCTCATCCTCTAGCTCAAAGTCCTCCTGAGATGCTAAAGGAGGAGCTATTGAAGTAGAGCTAGTGGGAGGGTCACCATGCACCATGCCTAATTTTCCCAATAGCTCTTGCCTCTGTCGTTTGGCCTTGTACACCGGTGCACCACCAGTGAATATAGACCAATGGGGCACCTTCTCAAGCGAGGGGTGAGTGACACTCTCATCTCTCCGAGTGTTTTTTGAGGACGCCAAAGCTCTTCGTTCTCCACGTGTTTCAAAGCAATGCACCTCAAGCAAGGGATTGTCCCTTTTGCACTTGGCGCAAGGACAAGGGAGTTTTTCCTTGAGCCATCAATCACATTAAGGGCCGTTCAAAGGGACACAATCATCCTAGTCATCTTGCAAAGGCGCAAAAGAGAGATTATAATTCAAAAAATATATATTTAGCCATATGTGTCCTAAAAAGTAAACAAGTAATTAGAGAAAATAGCGTCAATTATATTTTTCAATAAAAAAGAGAGAAATGACTAAAAATACAGAGAGAATAAAGTACAATGAGTGCTACAATTTCTTTTGATAAAGTGCAAGTACTTATACTAAATGGCTTAAATTTTAACCAAAAATAGAACAAAAGGAATAAAATTCATATAAAAAACTTCTAAAAGTGCTTCAAATAAACATATGCTAATTATTTAAGTGCATGTTAGTATGAAATATTCAATATATCAATTCAAAAAAGAAAAAGAATTAAAAATATACAAAAGGATACGTATGAAATTATGGTGATCTAAGGGTAGAGGGGGGTGGTTTGTATCCCCCCCCCGGCCTCTGCTACCTCGAATACATTTGTATCCTTTTGAAATGACACAATGCGGTAATATGCGCGGTAATGGACGCAGTAATATCCGCAATAATCAATGGCGCCTAAAAAAATAGAGAAGGGCAAACTATGTCGCGTATTTGCGTCATCTCTGCTCTTCTCTTCTCCGCCATCGCACCTGCATCTTTGCTCACCCTCCCTACTCTACCTCCCACACCCTCTCCCTCTCTCTCCCTTGTCCATCTTTTCCCTCCTTCTCCCTCACACACACACTACGGTCAAAGCACACACACATACATTCTATTTGTATCGATTGTAGCGACGGTTTTGGAGTGGGGTATCCGTAAATGACATTGGACGCTCAACCTCGTTGGCAACCAACTCTTCAACGCACAGTAAATACCTAATCTCCCCCCCTTTCCCTATTGTTTTATACCGTCACACACACACACACACACACACACACACACACACACACACACACACACACACACATGTACACACACACAATAATGGAAATAGAAAAAAATGCATTGATTACGCATACCTTCTCCATTTGTAGGGATTTACGAATGTTGTGCAAAGTAGAGCCTTCTCTTCTCCATGTGATCGTTGTGAACACGTGGTAATCACAAGGCAATTTCACAAAAGTAGTTTCTCTAATTTCCGCTATTCTCAAAGTTAATATGCCATTTCCACTACATTGGTATCAAAGCATTTGGTTTCTCTTTTCTTGCTTAAGAAGAGAGGTCCTTAAGTAGCCTATAAATGGTTGATTTTGTTAACTATATTAGGGTAAGGGGTACTGAGATCTGTTATCGATTTAGACAGCACGTCTCATCGGTGTCAATTCACTGATCTAGGCAATCAAAATCATATTATAGTGGTTAGCCCACCACTATCCTTAGTATAATTTTACTACCATGGTATGTAATGGAAGTGATTTTGGATTTGGAATTGGATTTAGATTTGGTATATGATGATTTTGTGTCGTGACAGTGTTTATGGAATTGGACTTAAAATTTTAGAATTGATTATTGAACAATAAGTGTAACCAATGATATCCTGATATATCAGGGTATGATATATATTGCTTATTCTAGTGGTATGGAACACTAGAATATATAGTATGTGGATGACGACAAACATAAGCAATGTTGTTTAATGTTATGAATTTTTATTCAAGCTATAATGTTTCTCACATAGAATACTAACCATTGTTTTTGACAAGTATGGTTTGTAGATTCTTATCTTTGCAACGACTGAAGATAATTGCTTTCTAACAGAGAGGTATGTAATGAAAATTAATATATAATTATTTATAGTAGTTGACGACTGGAAAAAGCATGACTAAATTATGAAAAAGGTCATCACATTTACGTATGTTTTATTATTCAAGTGCTCTTTATGAAAGCTATAATCATTATAATGTCTAACCGGGCAATCTGTATTCATTTTTAACACTCAAGAAATCTAAAAATAAATACGCACAAGAGAAAAATTTTCACTCTTGCATGGGAGAGATTGCATTGAATGTGTAACATTTAATGGCCTAAAAACTTGTGTGTAGCGGAAATTAGCATGAACATAGTGGGCATTTCATTAGAATAGATTCCTAATGAGAATTACAAGAGTGCTTGGGTGGAGAGAGCAACAAAAAGCATAACACCTAGTTAGATAGCATGAACAATACTTTCAAAAGAGAGAGAAATTAAGCTATTGACAACAGTTGAGGACTGGATTTGCATGGAGCCGGTCCCCCCTCCAAAAGGCTTTGTATTATGGTTTCTCCCATCAAGAGAGACATTGTACAATACAATTCTTTGTGTTCCTTCAAGACTAGCTAGTGCAATGAAGATGAAAGCTTCATGCACTAAGCAAAACACTTAGCAAACACAACATCAATTATCCTCGGTCTCAGACCCAAGACCTCACACACCTTCAAAGATGGTGAGAGCTAGCAGGGTATGAGAGTAGATTGAGAGGAAGAAGGAGTATCTTACGAGAAAGATGTACATCTCCTCACATAATCACTCATATTAGCATAGCTTAGCATGGTAGAGGAGATGAGCATGCATTGAAGCTTGGCTCTTGGTTGGATTTGCATCACAAAGCCAAGAGTTGTTGGTGTAGGCCTCCCTTCTCACAAGCTTAGAGTAGGTGGTAAGCTTTCCATTAAAGCTTGAGAAGGAGAGAGAGTCTTCTTTACTTCACACATGAGATTGTCTGAGTGTGTGTGTGATAATGCCTTGCAAAAATCAGCCCCCTCTCTCTCTTGGGCGACCCCTCTTGCTATTTGCTCTTGCTATTCTCTCATTGGACCTCCCTAGGGCTAGCCAATGACAATTAAGCAGCATAAGTGATAGCCTTCTGACATGTGTTCCCCTTTCCCCTTTTGTGAGAGCTTTAGGTAATTTAATAATTCAACTAAACTCTCATTGGACCCCTTTGCCTCCTGGCCAATAGGAATCAGGCAAGCCATTGGGCTGTTGAATGCTCCATTGGACCCCTTGGGAGATTGTCCCAATAGTCTTCTAGAGGACTTAATTCTCATTGGTTCTTTTATTAAGTGTTTTTAAATTGATTAGACTAGATTTACTCTAGCCTAATTCTCATTGGTCCACCTCCAAGGCCATCCAATAGGAATTGGGTACACCTTGTGGGCATTTGGCCTAGGGAGCTGACATGTGTCCCTCATTCCCTTTGTGTAAAGGGATCTTGTGTGTGTGTGTGTGTGGCTTTATCTCTCATCCCCAACATGCAAGGCTCGCCCCCTCCTAAGTAGGGATTGTAAAGACTTTTTTGTACACACACAAAGCATCCAATTCCCCTATGGTTGACCTTTGGACTCAACCTTTGAATTTTGGAACCTTAGGATTTTGGAAGTCTTAATGGGCTGAACCTTAGGGTCTTTTTAGCCCATTTTTGCACATGGCTCTTTTGCAGATGCCCCCCCCCCTTTGGATCCCTATTTTCCCTCCTTTGGATCCCTACTGCGGCCGATCTGCTAGCTTAACCAATATTCTAGCTTTTTCTCCCTTGGCACTTCCCCATATTAAATGATCAGTTTCACATGAGAAAATCATTTACGAGAACTAGATATTGATTATTATGACATTACCTCGGCTTTGATAGTCTTTTTGACAGGTATAAAATGAGCTTGTTTACTGAACCTGTCTACTATCGTCCATATTCCTGTATTCCCATGGATAGACTTAGGCAATCCAAAGATAAAATCCATGGATATGCTCTCCCATGGGCAATTAGGGATTGGCAAGGGTTGAAGCAATCCAAGTTGCTTCCCTCTATCAAATTTTGTCTTTTGGCATACCAAACATTTAGAAACATACTCTTGTATGTTCACTTTCATGGTAGGACAATAGAAATATGTTTCAATTCCCTTTAAGGTAGATTGAATCCCTCTATGCCCCGCATAAGGTGGAGCATGACATTCATACATTACTTTCTCACGGAGTGAGTTAGTAACGCATAGTCTATTGCCATAGAGAAGAGAACCATCTTGTAAAGTAAATGGTTCTTCTTTTTTCCCTAATGCAAGGGCTGAAATCACATCTCTAAAATCGGGATCAATAGCCTACTCATCTATCATTGAAGATAGATCGTTGTGAGTTGCTATGGAAACCGCATCATCAAGAAGTAAATTCTTGAGCCCTTCGTATGGATTCTCTTCTTCTTCCCGAATCGGAGAGATACCTCTTTTGGAAGTCTCACAAGGAGGCTTCCTAGGTATTCTCTCGTCATGGTGATAAGCTTGGAGAATCCCATGAGCACGGAGCTGCTGTTGCACTTCACTTTGGAGAGATAGATTGCCCATGGCTTGTTGAAGCCTAGAAACAAGATAGTTAACAAGCATCGGAGCATCATTAGTAGCTTGCTCATTAGCAAAATCAAAGTTATCAACATTAATTTCACTCTCTTCACTATTGTTAGCCATTCTAACAACTTTTAGGTGTAAAATTTTTAGGTGTACTTTGGCACTTTAAGCCCTAGTTGCTACTCCTCTTTACCCCTTTAGAAAAAGCACTCAAGATACTGTACCCGTGGCTCGAATACCATTAATTGCAAGGAATATAAGAGAGGGTCTTTCAACACCAAAACAGCGCCGGCTCCTGTCAAGCTTCTAATAGCTCAATAGTGGTTAAGCCGTAGGCAAGCCCCGTAGGACTCCACTATTAAGACCATAGCTCTCGATGGTGATGCCCCGTTAACTGCACGAAGACAGGCGCACTACAAGGCTGAAAAATCCCTATTCTACTTACTCACAGGCAATTAATAATACCAACCATTTATAGCTAGCTTGAGGACCTCCCTTCTTGAGCAAGAAAAGAGAAACCTTGTGCTCTGATACCAATGTAACATTTAATGGCCTAAAAACTTGTGTGTAGCGGAAATTAGCATGAACATAGTGGGCATTTCATTAGAATAGATTCCTAATGAGAATTACAAGAGTGCTTGGGTGGAGAGAGCAACAAAAAGCATAACACCTAGTTAGATAGCATGAACAATACTTTCAAAAGAGAGAGAAATTAAGCTATTGACAACAGTTGAGGACTGGATTTGCATGGAGCCGGTCCCCCCTCCAAAAGGCTTTGTATTATGGTTTCTCCCATCAAGAGAGACATTGTACAATACAATTCTTTGTGTTCCTTCAAGACTAGCTAGTGCAATGAAGATGAAAGCTTCATGCACTAAGCAAAACACTTAGCAAACACAACATCAATTATCCTCGGTCTCAGACCCAAGACCTCACACACCTTCAAAGATGGTGAGAGCTAGCAGGGTATGAGAGTAGATTGAGAGGAAGAAGGAGTATCTTACGAGAAAGATGTACATCTCCTCACATAATCACTCATATTAGCATAGCTTAGCATGGTAGAGGAGATGAGCATGCATTGAAGCTTGGCTCTTGGTTGGATTTGCATCACAAAGCCAAGAGTTGTTGGTGTAGGCCTCCCTTCTCACAAGCTTAGAGTAGGTGGTAAGCTTTCCATTAAAGCTTGAGAAGGAGAGAGAGTCTTCTTTACTTCACACATGAGATTGTCTGAGTGTGTGTGTGATAATGCCTTGCAAAAATCAGCCCCCTCTCTCTCTTGGGCGACCCCTCTTGCTATTTGCTCTTGCTATTCTCTCATTGGACCTCCCTAGGGCTAGCCGATGACAATTAAGCAGCATAAGTGATAGCCTTCTGACATGTGTCCCCCTTTCCCCTTTTGTGATATCTTTAGGTAATATAATAATTCAACTAAACTCTCATTGGACCCCTTTGCCTCCTGGCCAATAGGAATCAGGCAAGCCATTGGGCTATTGAATGCTCATTGGACCCCTTGGGAGACTGTCCAATAGTCTTCTAGAGGACTTAATTCTCATTGGTTCTTTTATTAAGTGTTTTTAAATTAATTAAACTAGATTTACTCTAGCCTAATTCTCATTGGTCCACCTCCAAGGCCATCCAATAGGAATTGGGTACACCTTGTGGGAATCTGGCCTAGGGAGCTGACATGTGTCCCTCATTCCCTTTGTGTAAAGGGAGCTTGTGTGTGTGTCTGTGTGTGTGTGTGTGTGTGTGGCTTTATCTCTCATCCCCGACATGCAAGGCTCACCCCCTCCTATGTAGGGATTGTAAAGACTTTTTTGTACACACACAAAGCATCCAATTCCCCTATGGTTGACCTTTGGACTCAACCTTTGAATTTTGGAACCTTAGCATTTTGGAAGTCTTAATGGGCTGAACCTTAGGGTCTTTTTAGCCCATTGTTTTACATGGCTCTTTTGCAGATGCCCCCCCCCTTTGGATCCCTATTTTCCCTCCTTTGGATCCCTACTGTGGCCGGTCTGCTAGCTTAACCAATATTCTAGCTTTTTCTCCCTTGGCACTTCCCCATATTAAATGATCAGTTTAACATGAGAAAATCATTTAGGAGAATTATATATTAATTATTATGACAGAATGTCTGTGTTATTCTTCTCTCCTCTCCTCTCTTCTCTCTTGCCGTGTATTGGTATAACACTCTGCTCTATAAAGTGCATCTGCACGTGCTCTCATGCTCTATCTCGCTCTGTATCTCCCTCAGATCGTGCAAGATGCTTGATTGTGTATATAAGTGACTTGCCAAGTATGAAGATCTGCATGTTTATGGCTTGTAGTCTATTATTTTTAGTGTTTTATAGGCCCTATGTGCTTTCCACATGTAGTAGTGACAACTCTGTGCACACATTACTTGAATACATTATACTTAAAAAATTCCTCTACTTCAACTGTGTGTCACAAAACCATTTCGTATTTACTCATTGAAGAAACCACCTTATGCTAGATATAGAGGATTTGCTACTACCTTTCAAAATTTATGTCGTGATTTTTATTGACCTGCTAGGAAAGTAATATTAAACAGTATGTTTTATCTTGTTTGATTTTCCAAAAGATTAAAGCAGCAATAGGTAAGAAATTATCTCTTTTCTCCCCATTCATGAAAGACCTTGGGAACACATTTCCAAGGACTTTCTTACTAATTTCCCACTCAGTTTTCACAAGCATGATATGATTTGGATTGTTAGTGATCATTTTTTGAAGCAAATATATTTCATTCCATGCAAGAAAACTCTCACTTCACATCAAGTTTCACTTCTCTTTCTAAAAGATGTCTTTTCTCATCATAGTTTGCCAAACTTAAATCATATCCGATAGAGGTTCCAAATTCTATAGTGCTTTTTGGACTACCATTTTTACAAATCTTGGTATTACACTTGATTTCACTTTTGCATTCCATCTTGAGTTTAATGGTCAAAGGATGTCACTAATCGCACTATCATTGATTTATTGAAAGCTTATGTGTCTTCTCATCCAAAGAAATGGGATGATTACTTGCATATTTGAAAGTTTGTTTATAACAATACCATTCACTCTGGTACAATTAAATCTTTATTTGAGATTGTGTATGGTTACTCTTTTCCTACTCTTGCTTCACGTCTTTCTAAATAGGAAAGTGTTCACTTTGCTATTAAGCATTCACAAGAACTTTATTGCTAATAAGCACTGCAAAGCACATGAATTTAAAGAAGGAGATTATGTTATGCTTTGAATTGAAAAGAAAAGAATTAAAAGTATTGATACAAATGTTTTTGTAAAGATTGCTCCTTGTTTTTATGGTCCATTCAAAAATTTTGTTGTGATAAATAATGTTTCATTTTGCTTAGAATTACCTTCACACTGGCACATTCGCAATGCAGTTCACATAGTCAACCCTTTAGAGAATCCCTACCAACACATCATATATATATGAGGATCCATCTATACTTGTAGATCAAGAAGATCAAACTCATCCCTAAACAAATAGTTGATCATGAGACCACCACTACACGCATTGTCATGGTTTACAATCGTTATATTCTGACTTTTAAAGGCCGCCCTAGAGAAGATTCTAAGTGGATGCCTAAAAATTTTTGAAACTTTCTAGATCTTCTCCACACATTTCATCACTCATGGTCTGGTTGATTCTCTATTGATCAATTGAGGAGAGTTGTCATCCTTGGTGGGAGGCACATTACCGGATTGGGCACCCTTCTATTATATGTGGTTAACACAATTGGGAACCTGGCATATAATGGTTAGTTATTGTGCTATCTTTTTATTTTTACTAATAGTTAGTGGATGATGTGTAGATTGGAACTATGGAAGTTGAGGAGAAGATGCCAACAATAAATAATTCTCTCAGACATTTTCATTTACATAGTTTATAGTTAATTTTACCAATAAGCCACTATGGCTCCCTTATAAATAATTACTGAGAATTCACCCTATAGAGGGTCATGCAATAAGTGATAGCCATCAGTCATAGACTAAAGTGGAAGTAAGTGTGAAGAGATGACTTCTATTTTTTGCACCAATAAGCCAATAATAAAAATTAAATACCAACTCCACAAAGAGGTGGCATGGAGTTTGGGGCTACAACCTTTCAGCCATTCATGTGCAAGATTTCTCTCTTTCCACTAGTATGCTATGTTGTGTATTCACGAATCATGTCTACATCTCCTTCTATTACAATCTTTCACTGTCAAGTGTACACTATGTGTGTGTGTGTGTGTGTGTGTGTGTGTGTGTGTGTGTGTGTGTGTGTGTGTGTGTGTGTGTGTGTGTGTGTGTGTGTGTGTGTGTGTGTCAGTGTTCGGGAAAAATGTGTCTCAACTTAATATAATGTCGTTTTTTATTTCAAGAATGCCAGTTGAGGGCAAGCGTAAAAGGAGATATTCCATCCCAAACTACTGAAAAATGGTCTAAAAAATAAAAAATAACCTAATTTTTTTAAATTTACTCTTGGCAGATTCAATAAAAGGAATTCTGTATGTTTGGAAAAATGGTTTTTCGTGACCATTGTGTGTGTAGCTGTTTAAATCTTAACTAATAAGACCTAATTGAATTTTTACATTCAAAAGACAGCTAGCCAAGGAATAATGAACTAATATGTACAAAAATAACTTAGTATCAGAATTATTTAGGTACAATGATTGTAGGAAAGAGATCCTCTTTCAGTAAGATTAGTAGTAAAAGAACTTCCCCGTTCCTCAGTGAGCATTTCATTACAATAGGGTTGCTTGCCAAAGAAAAGAAAACCCCCCAAGATAAGATAGAGTCCTTACCTACATCCATCCAAACAAAACAACAATTCACTTAGCCTTGGATGTGTTTTACAGGTATCAATGGACCATATCAGTTGTTATCCATGTCCATCTTATAGGATTTAATAACTTTAGACAAGCTAGGTTATTTAGTAGACTCTTTTTTCAAAAAAAATGAATGATACATTTTAATTTTTAATGTGAGTGGTGAAGTCCACGAAGAGTCCAAAATATTTCAAGATCCATAGCTCGGTAGCTATGCTTATGCCCAAAAATAGTAACCATATACTTACCTTCTGACTTAGTAATCCCATGGCATCATTGGTACCCCTTTATTCAAAGATAGGTCATGTCCGACCTTTTCTACCACATGGAATCCCAATTTTTTTGAATCATAGCTTGGAAGCTATGCCAAAGCTGAAAATACCAGCCATATCCTTACCTTTACAATGCCAAGATATCCACAAGTCATTATCCTCTTTTCAAGAACGAAAGTGTCCGGCCCTTGACTGAGTGAGATACCTTACTTGTTTATCAACCAGAGGTACTAGATGCAGTGAATAACACCCCAACCATTTGTTTTTATATGAAATTACAAGTGCCAAGATGTACTTAAGCCCAGCAATTTATCACGCCAAGCTAACACAAGTTGTTTTTAACATATAACTTCCAATCCTGCACGTCATGCAATATGTCAAAAAAATGTAAATTAACGCCCTACAATGGTTAAGAACAAAGCCCCAATCAACCAGTATGCGCACAAACGTCATTATTACAACCAGGAGCGCATAACTTGCTGAGCCAACAACAACCAGTAGCTACAAACCAGCGACTGCTCGAGAAAGAGCCAGTACAACACCCAGTAGCAAGAAACAGTCCGAGCATCAGTAACTTAGCCCCATTCTATGCAAACGAGGCCTTTAGGCACATGCTAATCATGCCCCGGCCCAGTAGTTTTGAACAAAACCATTTAACCATATTTATATCAACAGTCTCCCAATTGAAGCCAACCATGCCAAAAAACCATAAGTAGGTATTTTACTACAAAAACCCATAACCAAAAGCCCATACTCAGGTACCTTACAATGAAACGCAGGTAAGCAGTAGAAAAAAACCAATATGGCTATTAGTAGAGCTAACACCGTTCCGTCAAGTGCTTATCCCCATTGGTACAGTAGAAAAAAACAGTTGCTTTTTTTGCACAAGCAATCCCAAGGCCAACAAATAATGCCCATGTTATGATGATGCAGCGGTTTTTCTTAGAATCGACACCTATATTGCATGTAGGTGCTTCAAAGAAGCTTCATTATTTTTCTCAAATGCTAGGCAAAGAAATTTTTTCTCTCTAAGTATAATACATATACATAGTGTAGACGACATCTTTCTTACTATGCAAGGTACTGCCACAACATTAAAAAAAAAAACCGAAGCTTTGTAGTAAGATACCTATGTTTCTTGAGCTGCAAGCTCCATTTTATCAAGATCAGACAGCAACAAAAAAATGAGTAGAAAAAAACCTACTCCAGGGATAAGTGAGGGCCAGAGTATGCCCTCACCTCTGTATTTATAGGATGTCATGCACGCTCCCAGAGCCATCAGTTTTGAATGCAATCAGCCGCCCTCAATTTGTGCGAGCTTGTAAGCACCATAGCTTGGGGAAGGTGATCGAGAGTGGACAGGGGCCGCCTACCCCAAGTAATGATATTACTTCACGCCTTTGGTTTAAGCGGGGACCAAGTCCCAGGTTGTCTTTATTATGCAACCATGAGGGGGGGGGGGGATTTTTTTGGAAGTTTTTCTTAAAAAGACTACTTATGATTTGTATACTAGTGTTAGTGTGTGTGTGTGTGTGTGTGTGTGTGTGTGTGTGTGTGTGTGTGTGTGTGTGTGTGTGTGTGTGTGTGTGTGTGTGTGTGTGTGTGTGTGTGTGTGTGTGTGTGTGTGTGTGTGTGTACCCTCCCTAACCCAGGAACCACACACAATGGGTCGGTAGTAGGCCGATTGTGTATGGGCCTACTACCTTATGAGAGAGATGAGACTCTCTTTTTGAAACAATAGTCCAGGCCAGTTATGCCAACGGAGAGCTTGTATGATGGTGTTCCGGATCTGATTATGGTTAAATCCGTTCTGGCAGTATTTTTTAACTAGTACAGATATCTCTTCCCAGGCAAAAGAGGGAGTGGATGAAGAGTACCAAATTAAGTAAAGTAGGCCAATACAGGAGCAAATAGAGGCTTTGTATGGCCTATTACTATTTCTTTTAATGATTTCTATGTGAGGAAGCTTAAGAAGACCCATTCTCCAGATAAATCTAAGGTCATATCCACCTGTAGATGGGGAGTGAAGAGATATTGAAAGGTTCAGAAATTGGGTTGATTTCCCCAAAAACAGTCAAATTATCTGGGAGGGACGTAGGCTCAATTTTTAGGCAGTGGGGGTAGATTAGATCAATCTCTTTGGAGAACATTTTGTTGTTAACACTAAGCAGGTCATCCATATATCTAAAAGTATGGTTGAATGATGGAAGTATTTTATGGTTAGTTTTCATGTTTTTTAGACACCATTTGTATTCAAAAAAATCCAAGTAAATATTACACATAAGTGGTGAGCAAGAGAAGCCCATAGGGATGCCAAGGCATTGGTTAAAGCAGCAGCCTGCAATAATAGCGCAGTTATTCAACAGCCAGAAAATGTAGGAGCAGAGTTTTGTTTCATTGAAGTGTAGAGGGTGTATAGAGTGAGATGCTTGAATCCATCTGGGTTTCTTGGATAGGGAGATAAAATGATATTTTCTTTTTTTAGCATTGGTAAAGGCTAAATTAATAACCTTAGCTAAAACAATCTTAAGGCCGAGATCTCCACTAAGTGGAATGTTTTCGTAGCATTGTGTAATATCAGCTATAAAGATGTGGAAGATATGTTGAGGAAGGTTAAGTGTGACTTCTGTTGCGTTTTTTGTTAACCAGAAGGGATTATATTGGGTATTTAGGAAATCCTTGCAGATTCTCTGCTTCTCTGCACAAATGAGCTCAAATTCTCTGAGAATAATATCAAGGCAAAGAGTAATATCTTTGGTGATATCTGTGAAGATACAGTTAGAGATGTCAGATATCCATCTGAATTTATGTTTGTGGAATTTATACGTAGGAAATAGTACTGGTAACCTGGTGTTACTAATAGAGTAACCAAGCTGTCCTAAATGTTTAGAGATCCTGTTAGAGATATCTTGCGGTGTTTTGTTAGTATGACAGAGTTCTTTCCCTGATACTCAATCCCGAGATGCTTTCCAAGCAAGGTATTTTCAAATAATAGTAGGGTAGTTGGAGCTTTTGTCAAGCCCGACCACAAGCCATTTATCTCAGATTAGTTGAAAATCAAAAGCTAGTTGAGGTGTAAGCCAAGAACTATCAGAGGAAAGCCACTTCCTAGGAAGTAGAGAAATTTTATGAAGGAAGCATTCCTTCACTAATTCCTTTAAGTCCGGTAGGACTGTCGTCTCCAGTCGAAGAGCACTGACAAGGTCAGTGAGGCAGCTAAGTAAAGTTGATAGGGCAAGGTATGGGTTCTTTGGATAATTAGGTATGTGATTGAGCCCTTTGGCTAGTAACTTACGTATTGTGACATTATCGATAATGCTAAGGTCCTGAGTACAGACATGGTACTAGATGCAGTGAATAACACCCCAACCATTTGTTTTCATATGAAATTACAAGTGCCAAGCTGTACTTAAGCCCAGCAATTTATCACGCCAAGCTAACACAAGTTGTTTTTAACATATAACTTCCAATCCTGCACGTCATGCAATATGTCAAAAAAATGTAAATTAACGCCCTGCAATGGTTAAGAACAAAGCCCCAATCAACCAGTATGCGCACAAACATCAATATTACAACCAGTAGCGCATAACTTGCTGAGCCAACAACAACCAGTAGCTACAAACCAGCGATTGCTCGAGAAAGAGCGAGTACAACACCCAGTAGCAAGAAATAGTCCGAGCATAAATAACTTAGCCCCATTCTTTGCAAACGAGGCCTTTAGGCACATGCTAATCATGCCCCGGCCCAGTAGTTTGAAAAAAACCAGTTAACCATATTTATATCAACAGTCTCCCAATTGAAGCCAACCGTGCCAAAAAACCATAACTAGGTACCTTACTACAGAAACCCATAACCAAAAGCCCATACTCAGGTACCGTACCATGAAACGTAGGTAAGCGGCATAAAAAAACCAATATGGCTATTAGTAGAGCTAACACCATTCCGTCAGGTGCTTATCCCCATTGGTACAGTAGAAAAAAAAGTTGCTTTTTATGCACAAGCAATCCCAAGGCCAACAAATAATGCCCATGTTATGATTATGCAGCGGTTTTTCTCAGAACCGACACCTATATTGCATGCAGGTGCTTCAAAGAAGCTTCATTATTTTGCTCAAATGCTAGGCAAAGAAATTTTGTCTCTCTAAGTCTAAGACATATACACAGTGTAGACGACATCTTTCTTACTATACAAGGTACTGCCACAACATTAAAACAAAAACCCAAAGCTTTGTAGTAAGGTACCTATGTTTCTTGAGCTGCAAGCTCCATTTTATCAAGATCAGATAGCAGCAAAAAAATGAGCAGAAAAAAACCTACTCCAGGGCTAAGTGAGGGCCAGAGTATGCCCTCACCTCTGTATTTATAGGATGTCATGCACGCTCCCAGAGCCATCAGTTTTGAATGCAATTGGCCGCCCTCAATCTGCGCGAGCCTGTAAGCGCCATAGCTTGGGGAAGGTGATCGAGAGTGGACAGGGGCTGCCTACCCCAAGTAATGATATTACTTCACGCCTTTGGTTTAAGCGGGGACCAAGTCCCACGTTGTCTTTATTATGCAACCATGGGGGAGGGGGGAAAGGGGGGAATTTTTTTGGAAGTTTTTCTTAAAAAGACTACTTATGACTAGTATACTAGTGTGTGTGTGTGTGTGTGTGTGTGTGTGTGTGTGTGTGTGTGTGTGTGTGTGTGTGTGTGTGTGTGTGTGTGTGTGTGTGTGTGTGTGTGTGTGTGTGTGTGTTTAAGTATGAAAATCCCCTCATAATTGAACCATACTTAGACTGTTGTATTAAATAATATATTAAATAACAATATTTTAATACAAGATGTCATAAAAGTCAATTAGCATTTCATATACACCAATACAACATTCTGTATCTAATGGATAATATAGTAATTTAGATCAAAAATTTGATATTTGATAATTACAAATTGATATCTTAATGTTGTATCTATGTGTGTCCACCCTTTGGGATGAACTTCGACTACATCTACATGGAGAAGGATCTAGCTGTTACTTGCATCCATACAAAAATATTCAGTTAGAACTGGCTATGTTTGTGCGTGTTGCAGATGTCGAAACTGGGGCAAACATACATCAAACTACATCGCTATCTCCTCTCAGTGCCGTCCTGAGCCATGCATGCATGCATGGACAACGGTGTGGTGTAGATGTGACGCCTACTGCTGCATAGCGTGTGCATGGCTTGTGAGCTGTAGGGACACTCATGAAAGCATTGACCATCTGCAACCAGTGCAAATCACTCTGTAGAAGGCGAAGATAGTCTTGGTAGGCGGGAATAGCCCCTTAGAAGATCGGCCAGCAGGAGGCAATTGGACTGGCAATAATTACCATAGGCAGTTACTGTAGTAACTCAAGAGAGCTATAAATAGGACCCACTACATTGTAATGGGTTTTCGAATTGTTTATACTTGGCTATAGCTTTCTTAGCACTTTCAAGATCTTTGCCTCTAGCCTCACTTGTAATGATCAATTATGTAATCATCTGAGCTTGAATCGTTACACACTGTACTGGTTAACCTTGAGCTATTAATATGAACTGGTAAATACTCTCCTTAGTTTTCCAGCTATGTCTCTCGTTTCAGTATCACATTCCAATTCAATTATTTATTTCAGTTCAATCAATGCTCTCTTCCAGTCTCGTTATCTGAATTGACGGCATACCCATTAGCTTTAAATTCTAACACCGAAATCAGTTGTCTGAAGAGATCGGCTCCAACTCCATTTTGGAAATCACGGTGGTTAAAGCTATTCGCTCTTCGACAGTAAACTCTTATCTCCCCTTTTGAATTTTCAGATGATCACATGGCGCCCAAAGTCAATCGTGGTCATAAACCGCCAACCCTGTTAGGCAATGATTCTAACCACGCTCACCCCATTCCTAAGGTCTCAGAAAGAGATTCTGAGCATCAGAAAGACCCGGAGAGCGAGACTGAGGCTCAGGAGGAGCACAATCATGCTGATGAGGCCAAGGACTCTCAGCACTCTAGTCATTCAAGAAGGAGAAGGGCTGAGCGGGAAGAACTCAAAACCAGGGGTTCTTGGTCCACGCATAAGTCAAAAGGGGCCAAAGGCAGTAAGGGCAATCGTCATAGTTCCAGCAGAAAAGCCAGAGAAGGGACAACGACTAAGACTGAAGAAGAAGTTGATTGGGAACCTGATACAGATCATTACAAAAAGTCTCCTCGTCGAAGTCAGACTTCCAAGGGTAGAAGAAGCAGGGATGATGCTATCCTGCATGATTATACATCTTTATTGGGGAAAAAAATCCAGTGTTCAAAGGAGGGAAGAAAGATGACCCAGATGTTCATATTCAAGCTTTTGAACAATATGCTGAGGTGAAGAATATTGATGAAGATGACTGGGATGAATATTTTCCTAAGACACTCAAAGATGCAACAAGGAAATGGTACTACCATTACCCAGCCTGCCAGCTCATATCATACAACAAACTGCTCAAAGATTTTAGATTGGAGTATTCAAATAATAGGGGTGAGGAGGACATCTTTTGCGAGTTAGATAAAATTAGAGAAGGGAAGTTGTCAGTGAGAAGTTATGTTGAAAAGATCAAGGAGCTAGCCAGGCAGTTGTAGGAGCCACCATCAGAAAAATGGCTACGCAAATGGTTTCTAAATGGGTTCCGTAGTAAGAAGCTCAGAGAACAAGAACAAAGAAATTCAATGATCTAATGCAGAGAGCTTTGAAACTGGAATAGCAAGCTAAAAAGGAGAGGAGCCACAAGAAGAGGAGGTCCAGTAGTAGCAGTTCTTCCACTGAGAATTCTGTTTCCAGAGAAACCTCCGGTAGCTCTAAAAGTCGCTCAAAAGAAAAGAGCAAGCACAAGGCCAAGAATGAGTCTTGGTCCAGAAAGATTGATGACATGGCCCGGCAAATTGCTGAAATCAGCCAGACTAGACAATCAACTAGAAGAATGGAAACCTGGTGTTCAAGGTGCAAATCTAAAGATCATGTTTCCAATGAATGTCCATAATGTACCTATTGCAAAGCATATGGTCATTTACGGAACAATTGTGGCATTCGCATTCATCACTTCAAGAAGGGAAAGGATCTGTCAGTAGTAGAATTTACCAATGATGAACCAACCAGAGTAGAGATAACCAATGTACCCCAAGAAGAGAATCAAGCACCAGTGGTATTGGTACTGGTACTGTATGAGGCAGATACCAAGGAGGTACTGGCCGAGTCCGGGGTCGTGGTAATTTTCAAAACCAAAGCCTGAACTGTCAAACTTGTGGCAAGTATGGGTGCTTTGTGTCTCAATGTCCAGAGACGCCCACTACTATGGCTGCTGAGGCGAAAGTCCCAGAGCCCATTCCAGTGAGGGCAGTTACACGCAATAAAGGGGTAGTCATTAAGGAGATCCCAGAGGAGTAGGAAAAACTAGTCAGTGCTGAAACTAGCAAATGGACTCAGCAGAGAGAGGTATGGAAGGCAAAGGGAAAAGAGAAGGTAGTCGATGAATGGTAGGAGCAAAGAGAACTGGCGGCAAAAATCACTGAAGATCTAGCCAAGAAGCTACCAGAGTAGCCAGAAAGTTCTGATGCTCGAGTCATTCAAAAGATACCAGTCCAGTCTTTTGAGAAAGGACAGTCAAATCGGTTAGGATTTGGACTTTCTGAGACCATGCTGGCTGTAGTCCAAGGACTGGCGGAGGATCTAGAAAATGTCAAATCAGATCTAACTGGAATAGGAACAGTGCAAAAGGGAAAGATGACATCAGAACGGAGGATTGGCATTGTGCAAATGGTTCAGTTTTCTCAAGTTCTAAGGATAACTCTGATCAAGAGAGAGAGAAAATACAGGTAAAGATTTGTGAGAAAATTCAGAAACTGACAGTTGAATTACAAGGCATCAGAAAAACTTTACCTGAAGCAGCAAAATTCATCAAACAACAAAGGAAAACTAAAGCCGACGCTAGAACAGTTGACCTTGCAGCTGTTAAGGATGATGAAGTGCCAGTGATCTAGGTGGACTACAAAGTCAGAAAACAATGGGATCCACTCTCCGGTGTCATACTGGATGGAGAGGCAGGTGTCAACATCCTGGGGGCACACCTTCAGCAAAGGATGGGAATCACAAACTTGAATCTAGCACCATTCAAGATTTGGATGGCCGATCACAAAGTTGTGCAAGCAACCGGGATGATAAAAAATATGCAGATAAGGGTAGGAAAGGCAAAGTTCAAGACTATTTTCTTAGTTCTGGATATGCAAGGCACATATGGGATGTTATTGGGACATCCATGGCTGCGAACGACACAGGCTGTTCACAACTATGCCAATCAGACTTTGACAATACAAGTTTCCAATAAAAGAATTCGGGTCCAAACAAACAACACTAGAAACTGGAGGAAGGCATTGCGACCAGAGGAGCTTTGTCAAAAATATGGGGTAAAGAAAATTGAGAGAATGCTGGCAACAATGAATATTTTCTCATTGGCTGAGATAGATATGAATGCAGTATTATCTAACAAGGACCAGTCTAAAAAGCAAAGTAAGAAATTTCTAGATCAGTTCACAAAACTGAATCTTGGAGAAAGACCAGTTCAGCTAACTGGACACCAGGGAACCTAGTTGACTTCAAAGAAGACTTGTCAGGATCTAGTACACCAGCATCCACTAAAGAGATGCATTCTGAAGAAGTGTCTGAAATCCAGAATGACAGTTCAGAACTACAAGGACCGTCCTGAAATTATGCTGAGGAGTCAACCAAAAGTCAGGGAGGTGGGCCTAATTGGTTGCTTCCAAATGATCAGGAAATTGAAGAGTGGAATCTGGGTTCTGAGGAAAATCCTCGCCTGATCAAGGTAAACAAGCATCTGAACCCAGAAATGAAAGAAAAAGCTTGACACATGTTCCAAAAGTACAAAGATGTGTTTGCATGGGAACATACCAATCTAAAAGGTGTAGATTCAGAGGTCTGTCATCAACATAGAATACCTTTGAAGCCAAATTCCAGACCAGTGCCTCTGCAACAATACATAATGAATCCAAATTACACCAAGAAGGTCAAAGAAGAAATCGACAACCTTTTGAAGGCTGGATTCATCACAGAGGTAGCCAGTAGTGACTGGTTGTTTCCAATTGTGGTTGTGCCCAAGAAGAATGGAAAGCTCAGGGTTTGTGTGGATTATCAAAAGCTGAATGCTCAAACAATCAAGGATCCTTTTCCATTACCCTTTATAGACATGCTTCTTGATGAGATCACAGGCCATGAGATGTATAGCTTCATGGATGGCTATAGTGGTTATAATCAACTAAAGATTTCTCATGAAGATCAGAGTAAAACCAATTTTTATTACTGAATGGGGTGCATTCATGTATCTAATCATGCCATTTGGTCTTTGCAATGCTCCAGCAACGTTCCAATGTTGTATGATGGAAATATTCAGTGAATTCCTACACCGGTTTCTTGCCATATTTATGGATGATCTCAACCTCTTTTCAACAGACGAGAAGCATTTATTATTTCTAGAAATGGTCTTCCAAAGATGCAAGGAAAACAGGATCTATTTGAACCCATTCAAATCTATTTTTCTGGTCTAGAAGGGACAGCTACTGGGACATATAGTATCTAGGAATGGTATCGCGAGATGGCCAATGATAAGATCCAGAGTGTCCAGTAGGCCAAGGAACCTTGCACAGCATCAGAGTTAAGCTCATTGCTGGGATATATCAATTTTTATTGAAGATTTATTCATATGTTTGCTTCCAAGGCATTACCATTGTATGAGCTCACAAAGAAAATCAACAAGTTCATTTGGACTGTTGAATGTGAGGAGAGTTTCCAGTGTTTAAAGAATGCCATCATTAGTAAGCCAGTACTCCGACAATCGGGTTGGGAAGTTATTTTCCATGTGCATGTCGATGCATCAGGACTGGCAATGCAATCCTAGCTCAACCAGAAGGGAGGATTAACTATCTAGTATATCTTGCTCAACCAGAAGGGAGGATTGACTATCCAGTATATCCAGAGATTCGGTCAGGGATACACTACTACGCAGAGAGAAGCTTTATGAATGGTTTTCAGTGCCACTAAGTTTTGACATTATTTGTTGGGCAAGCTGTTTCATTTTTATGTGGATCATCAGGCATTATTATTCTTGATCAGCAAAGTTATTATTCAAGGCCAATTGATTAGATGGATGATGTTCCTCATGGAGTTTGAATTTTGTATATTCCATAAGCCCGGTAAATCCCATTGTGGAGTTGATTTCCTGTCCAGGAGCACTGATGGTTATTTAGAAGGATCCTTGAGAGATGAGCTAGTTGACACAGAATTGTTTCAAACAGCAGCTGAAGAAAACACAGATCTTGAATGGTTGGATGTATATTAGTTCTTTTCCAGAGGAGTATTCCCACAAAACTGGACTCAAAATCAAAAGAAGGCTCTGATTATTACGAGTCCGAAGTTCACCATCATTGGAGGGTTGCTATATAGACTGGGAGAAGATGGCCTTCTTCCAAAGTGCATACCAATGGAAGAAAGGATGCAAGTTATTTCCGAAGCACACGAAGGGAATTATGGAGGACATTTCTCCACTGATATTACTTACAAGAAGATTTTGCAAGCAGGATTGTGGTGGCAAACTCTGATGTATTATGTTCGAAGTTTTTGTAAAACATGTGATATATGTCAGAGGATGGGCAGACCAACAATAGCACATATGACTCCACTTACTCCAGTTCATCCACTGGGAGTATTTATGAAATGGGTTCTAGACTTCATGGGTCCATTTAAGAAGCTTACTCCTAGGAAGAACCGGTATATATTGATGGCCACTTGTTATGTCACCAAATGGGTGGAGGCCAAGGCTCTTCCAAATAACACCGCGAAGTCCATTAATGTCTTCTTATTTGAAAATATTATTTGTTGTTATGGATGCCTTGTGGAGATTGTGTCTAATCAAGGAACACAGTTTATTAATGATACTATGGATATTTTGATGGAAATGCTTTCAGTAAAACACGGGAAGTCAATGCCATATTATCCCAGTTGTAATGGGCAAGTTGAAAGCAATAACAAAACCATCAAGAACATTCTCACCAAGATTGTGCAGAAAGAACCACACCAATGGGATATTAAACTCCAAACTGCTCTATGGGCATATAGGATAGCTTACATAGTTACCACTGGACTGACACCGTTTAGAATGGTATATGGTATTGAAGCAGTAGTGCCTATGGAATTCATAATTCCCAGTCTCAGGATGGTGGTTGAATATGGATTGGATTTTAATCACAATCTTAAACAGAGACTAGAGGAACTAACACAGTTGCATGAGTTAAGACAATGAGCTATGCTGGAACAGGAGATTGTTCAGCAAAGAAGGAAGCACTGGCATGATAGGAGAATCAAAGTTCGGGAGTTCCAGGAAGGTGACTTGGTTTTTCTCTATCAATCCAAACTGGGCCCGAGGAAGCCAAATTTAAAGATAGCTTGGGCTGGTCCATATGAAGTGGACTAGGTGTTTTCCAATGGCAGAGTAAGGTTGAAAGATTTATCTAGATTACTGCTGCCACGTGTTTATAATGGGGCCAAGATCAAGCTCTATTATTCTAATGAGAAAGAGGCTTCCAGGGAAGAAGACACTAGCATCCTGGGTACTGATGGTCTGGGATTTTTAGAACCAAAGACCATATTAGGTATTTTGGTAAAAATCTCACATTATGGGAATCTCCAAATCGACTAAATTCATGTAATTTGGGAATTTTCCACTTAAAGTGGGAAAAATTGAGGTGTGTGGTTAGTAAATAAAGTGAAAATCTCATAGGATTGTGGTGTTGATAAACACCAAAAGTCAAGAGGATGTACAACACATGGATTTGAATAATAACTATAAATTACATAAAACAAAGGAAGATACAAAAAAGATTTTGTTTACAAACTGACTAGTATAGTCACAATAGAAGCTCCACATAATTCTACTCCACATTTGATACCATATCTGAACTTTGATCTGAGTGTGATTGATGTGCACGAGTGAGGCCTTCTTTGGCTTTTAGAGCATGCCTTTCTGGAATCTTTATTCTAGAAAATGGTCCTTCTTTGTTGGGTCTCCAGGACCAAACAATTGCATCTACAGTTTCCCACACTTGTGGGTCCTTATAGTTGACAGCCCAATAACCCTTCCAACAATTGCTGTAAGCTTGAGTATCTGTCATCCCACTTTTTCTCGCGCAAGGTGCCCAATATTGAATCAAGAGTTTTCTGTAGTTTGGTGATGTAGGCTCATTATCAATGTCAGATAAAGCCATTGCAAGCCACACTGGATAGATTTCTGTGTCACTCGGAACAAGCATAAGAAAGTCACCTTGGCGCACATCAGACATAGGGTCAAACTCTTCCCTTGGCCTATCTCGTTGAGGCCCACAAAAATGATCGTTCAACTCTTCAAGGCCTAGGAATCTTTCTGCTCCTTGTTGCAAATTCATTGTAGTGCTTTGTAGGTGAGAATATTCTTGAGTTTTTGGCCAAAACATTTCATACAAGACTCCCTCTGATATGATTGCTTTTCCAATCTCTTCAATTACCTTACTCCAATAATCTATCACGGGTCTATAATATTGCGGAATACTTGAACCATTCCCTAAATTTTTCCAAAATTTTATATAGTTCTTTAGCCCCAAAATGACTTCTTCGTGGGCCTTGACATACTCCGCCATTTGTACTAGAGGTGGATCTCCATGTGGTAACATTGGCTTGCCTTCTGTGTCTGTTTTCCAAAGGCGAATACTTCCACTCCAACTTGATACACCTACATGTGCCTTATATTGCATCATTGGTGTCTCATCCTGCATAAATAACCTGAACTGAAGCGGTTTGGAATGTCCAACAAGTATGTCTTGTCCATCACAAAGATAGCCATCACAATATTGCTTGAAATCGGGGATCTTTGTGAGAAAAAATGGAGCTGGAGATGAAGATGAGCTGTTTCGTAATGTATCCATCAAATGTGGCAAAGTATAGGTTTGTGTAACTCTCAGCTTCTCTGAAAACCTACTAAACATGGCGTCTATGTCCTCATGTGTATGACCAACCATTAAAAATCCCAGCTGGATGGTTTTGAAAACACCCCTTGCAACAAGCATTGACAAATAGGCAAATAAGTATCGATTTTTGTTTTCCCCTGCACAATTATCCAATTGTAGCAACAAGTTCTCTGGCAATCTGCGAAATGTTGACCCCAATTCCTCTTCTGCAATTTCTGACGACTGCACAATGGGCTCTTTTCCATCACTCAAGTTATGGTAGTCCAAAGCATCCCTTGAGTTGAAAGCATGTAGTAGTGAAATATTGCTCCTTGGAAGTCCATTTGTTACTAGATCACCAAGAGGATGCTTATCTATCCTCTCTAGGTTATGTAAACAATTATCAATTGAGCCAATTGTAAGATTTGGATCAGCTGGCCACAAACCATTCAAGACAAAGTGTCCGTAATGACCTTCTCCATGTCCATGAGTGATCATGCCAATCAATGCCACCTGCAGATTATATCCTGAATCCACACCCTTGGGAACAATGCGTAATCTAGGAATGGCAATTTTCTTTTGATCCATCTTATCATGGATTATGCATACATATTTTTGTGGTTGAGTTTCTGAATACGTGCGCCATGCATAATATAGGCTTCTGCAACTCTTTTGTTGTGCCATGTGAACTTCTCTCTCCCTCAAGAGAAGAGCTCTCTCTTCAAGAGAAGGTTTAGCTTCTAACCTTGCCTTGATTGAGCTACAAATATTGCACTTAGAGAACTCACTCGTCTTTGTTAAAGTGACATGTGGGTACTCTTTGTTCCAAATTCTACCAAAAGAAGATTGGGATAGCTTCTTCTCATAGCCCATTTGGTCAAGTGTCGTGTTGATTTCACATAAAATATCCACTTGTTTGTATGTTGATGGAATCACCAATTGAGTCTCTCTTGAGCCATCTAGCAGTGTTCTACTTCTATGTGGCATCTTCTCAGAGTTGTTTTCCACAAACTCATTTAGTAGTGCTCTTGCTAAACTAGTATGTTGAAGTCCCCTTCTCAATGTACATGTGTTCCCATGTACATATTGGCGCACACCATTTTCAAAGTTCTCCTTGTATCGATAAAATGATGTCTTTGGTATTCCATGTAGCTCATACCATGCTCTACAACAAACAATAGAGCCATTTAGCCTGAATTGGTATCGTGACTTCTCATCTTTCTGATAACATATAGAAAGAACATCATAAACATAATTAGTGCATGATTTTTGAGACTCTCCCCAAAACTGTTGTCGTAACCTTGTCACCATATCACGATCTGCAAATTGGCAACATTTTTGTGCACAACAATCAATGCATGATACCCTTTGAATTGATTTGTTTGAAAGGTAAAAAGTCGAAGCTGGTGCTGCTTTTGATTTTGAGTCCTGTTCATGAAAGTGTATCGTCTCTTCCTTGACAATTGGACAACATTACTCCCATCAAGTTTTTTTCCAACATTGTCATCGTTGGATACATCCTCATATGTAGCATGCATGCCATCAACAGGAACAAATCGTTGTAATGGGCTCCCATTCAACATTGTTGTCTGCTTGATGGGCCACTTTAGCAAAGTGATGCTACCCACTTCAACCACATCATCAATGCTTGCATTTTCTCTTTCAATACCCACACCCACACAATCAGGACCAAGTTCCTGAAAGTTGACATAATCATGTGGAAATACATATAAGATGGTCCCTTCATTCATGGTTTGCATCATTGTGTCATCTTTTAAAAGGACCCTCTGATTTCTCCAAGACTCTCGAATCATTGCTTCAAATTCTGGGCTTGTCATAGGTATTGCATCTGTAACTAGAGGATCAGAATGATCATGTTCTTCATCACCATTGTAGCTTTCCTGTGGATCAATTAAGTTCCCATTCAATACAAAAGATTGCAAAAGAAGCTTTGACCATCGAACAGCACTCCATAATGAGCCTTGGAGAGATGAAGTATCCATTGTAGGAAAAGGTAGGACCACATCCTTCAAGCATTCCTCCACTAGTATGGAGACATTTCCGTGCCCTATCTTTGTACCACCACAAGTGGAATCTGGATCTGTTCTACACACACAGCCAATACCAACAATTTCATTGTCAAGTATCATATGTACTTTCTCCCCAGATTCAAAGTCCATCCTGTAAGTGAAAAAGATTACATTGTTAAATCCATAGTTATAGAAAAATACTCTTCAAACAAAAAATCATGCTACAACATGGAAAAGGTTTGCATAGGTTGGACAAGTGGTGAACCTTGAGACCAAATCCTCCTTGCTATATTAATGGAAGCAAGGTTGGAAATTATGGTGGATCTTGAAACCAAAGCATCCTTGCTATATTAGAGCATAGGTTGGACAAGTGGTGGACCTAGTTGTAATACCCACTGCCACCTATCAACTACTATAGGACTATGCTTTCTAATGTCCAAGTATCCCTTGAGGCTTTCAAGGTTGAACACGTGGTGGACCTTGAAACGAAAATCCCCTTTCTATATCAGAGCATAGCTTGGACAAGTGGTGGACCTAGTTATAATGCCCAATATCCAAGGTGAAATACCTTAGGACCTTGCTACCTTGCTTGCCAATGTTTACGTAGCCCCTCATTTATTTAATGGAAGTAAGGTTGGACAAGTGGTGGACCTTGAAACCAAAGCCTCTTTGCTATATGAGAGCATAGGTTGGACCTAGTTGTAATACCCACTGCCACCTATCAACTACTATAGGACTATGCTTTCCAATGTCCAAAAATCCCTTGAATCTTTCAAGGTTGAACACGTGGTGGACCTTGAAACGAAAATCCCCTTTCTATATCAGACCATAGCTTGGACAAGTGGTGGACCTAGTTATAATGCCCAATATCCAAGGTGAAACACCTTAGGACCTTGCTACCTTGCTTGCCAATGTTTACATAGCCCCTCATTTCTTTAATGGAAGCAAGGTTGGACAAGTGGTGGACCTTGAAACTAAAGCCTCTTTGCTATATGAGAGCATAGGTTGGACCTAGTTGTAATACCCACTGCCACCTATCAACTACTATAGGACTATGCTTTCCAATGTCCAAGTATCCCTTGAGTCTTGCAAGGTTGAACACGTGGTGGACCTTGAAACGAAAATCCCCTTTCTATATCAGAGCATAGCTTGGACAAGTGGTGGACCTAGTTATAATGCCAATATCCAAGGTGAAATACCTTAGGACCTTTCTACCTTGCTTGCCAATGTTTACGTAGCCCCTCATTTCTTTAATGGAAGCAAGGTTGGACAAGTGGTGGACCTTGAAACCAAAGCCTCTTTGCTATATGAGAGCATAGGTTGGACCTAGTTGTTATACCCACTGCCACCTATCAACTACTATAGGACTATGCTTTCCAATGTCCAAGTATCCCTTGAGTCTTGCAAGGTTGAACACGTGGTGGATTATTGAAACCAAAATCCCCTTTCTATATCAGAGCATATCTTGGACAATTGGTGGACCTAGTTATAATTCCCCTCCTTTCTTTAATGGAAGAAAGGTTGGAAAAGTGGTGAATCTTGAAACCCAAACCCTTTGGCTATATATAGAGGATAGCTTGGACAAGTGGTGGGCTTAGTTGTAGTATCCAATGTCCAAGGTCCAAGGTGAACTATGTAAAGACCTTACTTCCAAAAACAAAGTCGTACAAGTGGTTCTCCTTCAAACCAAAACGTCCTTAGTGTATTAGAACATAGCTTGGAGAAGTCGTGGACTTAGTTGTAATGGTGAATGTCCAAAGCAAACTATTATAGGACCTTGCTTCCCAAATCAAGTTTGGACAAGTGGTGGATCTTGAAACCAAAACCCCCTTACTATATTAGAGCATAGCTTAGATAAGTGGTGGACCTAGCTGCCATGGAAAATGTTCAATGTGAACTGCTACAGGACCTTGCTATTAAATGTTTAAGTAGAGCTAGCTTCTTTAATGGAATCAAGGTTGAGAAAGTGGTGCATCTTGAAACCAAAAGCCCTTTATTGTATTAGAGCATAGCTTGGACAAGTGAGGGACCTAGTTTTAATGTGTGATGTCCAAAGAAAAGTATTACAAGACCTTGCTTTCCAATATTTGAATTGGTCAAGTGGTTAAAACTAAGTATAAAACTTTGACCATTTTCTTCTCGAATTGCCAAAAAGCTAGTTTTAGACACCCCTAAATGAAAATGGTTTAGGGTGGCCTTAAGCAACGTTTTTTCAAAGACTTGAACAAAAGGGTTGCCGAAGACTAATGAAAATTTATTATGGCTTGAAGTGCCTGAGTATGTGAAAACAAGCCTAGGTTTTCCACGAGGCAAAAGGTGACATAATAAGAACATTGGAAACTTAGGATTGACCATGTGGCCTAAACTTTGGCAAGTGAAGTGGTGGCCAAGTTTTGTGGCACAGTGTGCACTTGGTCCTATATGTGTTGACCACTTGGCTAAATCTAGGACCATAAGGCCAAACCTTTGGCACCTTAAATATAGTATGGGACATAATCTAGAACTGCTATAGTAAATTAGTAGTATAGTTAATATGTTAATATTTGTATTATATTTAAGTATATGCTAAATATAATTTATGTTCAAAATTTCACTAATGAAGAATGTTCCCATTTAGCACTCCAGATGTGGGGTCTTAGGGCAATGCCACAATGGGGTGACAAGGCAGCGCTTCCACGTGAGGTTTGGGGGTAGCGCTCTTGATGGGGATGTGGAATATAGCGCTCTCGATGGAGGGGCTTGGGAGGCTGATTTTGGGATATTGTTCCGGGCGGGGTCCAGGGCAGCGCCCAAAGATTTTATTTTTTTTTAAGTGAATTCATAGTATAGAGTTACGCATGTTTTGCATATTTTCAACCATGATTTCTTTAATTTTGGCTGTGTGAATTGGTTAATGTTTTATATTGCTTTTGTTTTTTTTAATCCTATGATAAAACATGGACTTGTAGCATACGTGGAATTCTAATAAACCCTATCAAGATTAGGCACAGAGAGAGCGCACGAGCAACGCACACAGAGAAAGCAGGCGAGCAGCAAACACACAGAAAGCGCACACGGATCGCACACAGTTGGAGTATACGCGCACGTAGAGGAGCAAGCCCGGCATCGTACACAACACACAGGTGGAGCGCAGAGGATTGAAAGTTCGCGCACAAGATAAAGAAACAGCAGCATACGCAACACTTTCCAGAAGGGCGGGATCGGGCATAGCTTCTTCTCAGGAGACATTGCACACCTCACGAATAGAGAAAAAACAGGTATTTCTCTCTCTCTCACTCTCTATCTTTCTCCATATAGACAAGATGGTTCTCTGTAACTCTTCTTGCACACACACTCTCTCGTCAAAAGACAGAGATACGTAGTTTAAAAATATCCCCGCACACATCACATATTCCTACACATCTCCTTCCTCTCTTCCACATACATAACCACAGTGAAATCTGTTATCTTGTTGTCTCTCTCTTGAAAATACGTGCACATATTTCCATACATCGTCTTCCTCTCTTCCACATACATAAACACAATGAAATCTGTTATCTTTCTCTCTCTCCTCTCTCTAGAAAACAGGTATTTCTCTCTCTATCTATCTATCTATCTCTGTATCTTGCTATCTCTCTCTTGAAAATACATGCTCATGTATGTGTGCGTCTGTGTTATCTATGTGTATGTATGTATATTTGTGTTATTTCATTGTAATACTCATACATAATGCAGATACACAATTACACTTAATTACGATATGCACACATAGTATATATACATACATAAATATCACAAATAACTAACACATTGTAATACTAGTAAACTTGAATGGAAGACTTACTTGCGTGATCTGTTAAAGTCGATTCTTGTAGCGAGTTCTGGATGTATGCTGAGCTGATTTTCCTCTAATCCATTTGTAGATATGATTGTAACTTCTGTTTCTCAAAAATAGTAGTGTTGTTTAGTGATACACCTAATGGACATAAATGGTTGAAATTAGGACATGTAGACCAAAAATACGTGTATTTCTTTGGATGAATATATACACTTTTTGGTGACCCTTACCACAAGTGGTGGACCTTGAGACCAGTGGACTATAAGGACCTCCAAACAATACCTTGTACACTCAATCCTTCTTGGTATCTAGGTTGGACAAGTGGTGGACCTTGCTCAAATTCTCTAACCACTCTCTCTAACATGGTGACATAATTTAGGTGTGATAAATTCATATCTATGCAAACTAATATCAGTTTAGGCTTGTTAATTTGAATTTGTTTGAATTTATGTACAATATAATGATTTGAGGTTTGCATATTTGAATTTAGGTGGTATAATGATATCTTTTTGTGGTAAACTTGAATTTAAAATCAATTTCGCGTGGAATATTTTAAATTTAAGTGGTAAATTTAAATTTTTATAAAAAAGTTTGAATTTTAAAATTTGGGCGGGATATTTTAAAATTTAGGCGGGATATTTAAAATTTGGGAGGGATATTTTAAATTTAGGCAATCAGATTTTGAATTTTAAATTTAGGCGGGAAGGTTTTGAATTTATAGCGAGATCTCTCTTACATAAGAGAGTATAGGTTGGACAAGTGGTGGACCTTAAAGCTACAGCATCCATGCTACTAGACATGATAGGTAGGGAATCTAGTGATAGCCGTTTTTCGGCTCTTTGTAATTGCCACAGTGAGTTACCTCACCCTACCAAAATCACCCAAACACTGTGGCTATCCCTACCATTTCATTGTACATAGGCGTGCGTGAGTCACGGGACTTTTCCCATATCTTCTTAAAAAACCCTCAATTAGCTAGTCATTGGGCTAGTTGAGCCAAAAAAATAAAAAAAATAAAAAATAGCCTTATAGGTTGGACAAGTGGTGGACCTTAATACCCAAATATTCTTAATATAATGACATAGAGTGAAAAAGTGGTGAATCTTGAGATAAAACCACTCATGCTACTAGCGATAATAGCTTGGACAAGTGGTGGACCTTGAACGTAAACCCCCCATGTTTCAATAGACTTAGCTTCGACAAATGGTGGAGCATCGTTATCTCCATGTTTCAATGGAGCCTATCTTGGACAAGTGGTCGACCTTTGTTTCTCTCTATGTTTCAATAGAGTTAGCTTGGGCAAGTGGTGGAACTTGGAACCAAACCCCCATGTAAAACCTATCATGGTCACTCCAAGTGGGAAGAAAGAATAACCTTTAAGATGTAGCCTTATAGGTTGGACAAGTGGTGGCCCTTAACACCCACATATTCTTAATTAAAGTGGTGAATCTTGAGACCAAACCACTCAGGCTACTAGCAATAATAGCGTAGACAAGTGGTGGACCTTGAATGTAAACCCCTCATCTACGAAATATCGTGGGTTTAATGTGTTTCGATGGAGCGTAGCATCTTGGAGACATGGTGCAGCTTGCTTCTCGTCATGTTTCAATGGAGCCTATCTTGGACAAATGGTGGAGCATCCTTCTCTCCATGTTTCAATGGACCCTAGCTTGGACAAGTGGTGGACCTTTGTTTCTCTCTATGTTTCAATAGAGTTAGCTTGGACAAGTGGTGGACCTTGGAACCAAACCCCCATGTAAAACCTATCATGGTCACTCCAAGTGGTAAGAAAGAATAACCTTTAAGATGTAGCCTTATAGGTTTGACAAGTGGTGGACCTTAGCACCCACATATTCTTAATAAAAGTGGTGAATCTTGAGACCAAACCACTCAGGCTACTAGCAATAATAGCTTGGACAAGTGGTAGACCTTGAATGTAAACCCCTCATCTACGAAATATCGTGGGTTTAATGTCTGTCAATGGAGCCTAGCATCTTGGAGACATGGTGCAGCTTACTTCTCGTCATGTTTCAATGGAGCCTATCTTGAACAAATGGTGGACCATCCTTCTCTCCATGTTTCGATGGAGCCTAGCTTGGACAAGTGGTGGACCTTTGTTTCTCTCTATGTTTCAATAGAGTTAGCTTGGACAAGTGGTGGACCTTGGAACCAAACCCCCATGTAAAACCTATCATGGTCACTCCAAGTGGTAAGAAAGAATAACCTTTAAGATGTAGCCTTATAGGTTGGACAAGTGGTGGACCTTAACACCCACATATTCTTAATATAAGGACATAGAGTGGAAAAGTGGTGAATCTTGAGACCAAACCACTCAAGCTACTACCAATAATAGCTTGGACAAGTGTTAGACCTTGAATGTAAACCCCTCATCTACGACATATCGTGAGTTTAATGTTTTTCGATGGAGCCTAGCATCTTGGAGACATGGTGCAGCTTACTGCTCGTCATGTTTCAATGGAGCCTATCTTGGACAAATGGTGGAGCATCCTTCTCTCCATGTTTCAATGGAGCTTAGCTTGGACAAGTGGTGGACCTTTGCTTCTCTCTCTATTTCAATAGAGTTAGCTTGGACAAGTGGTGGAGCTTGGAACCAAACCCCCATGTAAAACCTATCATGGTTACTCCAAGTGGTAAGAAAGAATAACCTTTAAGATATAGACTTATAGGTTGGACAAGTGGTGGACCTTAACACCCACATATTCTTAATATAATGACATAGAGTGGAAAAGTGGTGAATCTTGAGACAAAGCCACTCATGCTACTAGCGATAATAGCTTGGACATGTATCGGCCCTAGAATGTAAACCCCCCATGTACAAAAAATCCTGGGTTTAAGGTATTTCGATGAAGCCTAGCATCTTGGAGACATGGTGCAGCTTGCTTCTCTTCATTTTTTGATGGAGCCTATCTTGGACAAATGGTGGAGCATCCTTCTCTCCATGTTTCAATGGACCCTAGCTTGGACAAGTGGTAGACCTTTGCTTCTCTCTATGATTCAATAGAGTTTGCTTGGACAAGTGGTGGACCTTGGAACTCAAACCCCCATGTAAAACCTATCATGGTCACTCCAAGTGGTGAGAAAGAATAACCTTTAAAATATAGCCTGATAGGTTGGACAAGTGGTGGACCTTAACACCCAGATATTCTTAATATAATGACATAGAGTGGAAAAGTGGTGAATCTTGAGACAAAACCACTCATGCTACTAGCACACTTCTTTTGATGTACATGTGTTCATTTTATTTTAAAATGAAGTGCAGCCCGGCAAAATAGTGTGTACGTTTGTTTTTTCTTTGTCCAAGTTGTTACAAGAAACAAAAAAACGATCATTTGTTCTAACTGGGAATGTGTGTGCAGTGAAAGTTCAATCCTTAGAGATCTAGCTCTATTACCAATTGAGTTGCAGGAGCAAGTAGTAAGGCGTCTCCCTCATAACAAGAGGGTGGTGAAGTTAAGACGGAAGGTCCTACGCGTGGATTCCATTTTCCTCTTGTTGTTGGGCACTAAGGAAGACCGCGCATTCATCCAACTAGTGTGTGCCCTAAGATTGGTAAATAGAGTGAAATTTGGCGTTTGGCGAGTGCATTTCACCATTGAGGAAGACTCTTCAGGAAACTTGCGGCCAGAGTTCATGCTTCATAGACTCACATTTGGTGAATTTTTCCCTCATTTGGGTCTTATTAATAGTCTTCCTTTCGCTTTCAACAAAGGAGATAGGGAGCTATTCAGAGCTTGTCTTAATAAAGAGAGCATAGAGAAGATTGCAAATTTGTATAAATTCTCATCCTTCTCTACTTTCTATGACACTTTGTTCATAGAGACATTGTAAATCTCTTTATGCTTTTGAATGATTTAACCATAATCCTAAGGTGTTTTTGTCCAGGAATTTTGTAGCACAAGTGGAGTCTTTAAATCTTGCAAACTTGATTGGACTTGATGAGGATGTTCTTTATGAAATTGTGAGAAGGTTGCCTCACTCCGACTGTGTAGAACTCGAAGGAAAGGAGCTCCTAGTCAATTGCTACTTTCTCACGGCCTTCGACGAGCATGAAGATCTAGTTTTTATACAAACCGCTTGTGCGTTGGGAATTGTAGAGCAAGTGCAATTTATCACTTGGGACGTGGTTGCTCTTTTGGATCCAGAAAATGAAATTCTAGAGATTTCTGTTTATCGCCTTAGCTTTGAAGAATTTCAACCCTTCTTAGAGCTCATCAATAGTCTACCTTTTTGTTTTGATCAAACAAATCGAGACCTTATTGAAGCTTGGATAGCTGAAGAAGCAAACCTAGAGTGGTATTTTCTCACTTCTTCATTTGCAGGCGAGTGGTTCTAAATCTCTATTGTATCCCTTATTGTAACTCGTGTTGTAATCTTTCATAATAATGGAGAGCCAACGCCAAATGTCTGGATATCCTCTTTTCTTTGGAGAGCCTGGAGAGGATGCAGAATTATTTTTAGCAAATTTCAAGATGTCTTGCCGTATCAAGAGGATAGTAACCGATCAAGAACGTGTAGAAATGTTTGAGGTGGTCCTTAGGAAATATGCTAGTACTTGGTTTGACTCTTTGCCTGAGGAAGTTAAGGGGAATTACACAGAACTTTTGAATCGTTTTAAGAGATACTTCTTTGATCCCCAAAACACTCAAAAACTATGGCAAGACATTGTTTCTCATAAGCAAAAAGACTTAGATGACTACTACTTGTACAAGCAAGAGTTTCTACGTCTTTGGGCTCTATGGATACGAAATGTTGCTAACCCTGGTGATGGTGCAGAATTTTTAAAGAAGGAGAGGTTCATAGCCGGACTCTTTCCTGACCTTAAGGTAAAAGTTGAGGCGGGTGCACCTGCTACTTTTGATGCAGCGGAAACTAGGGCTGCTGAGAAGTATAGGAAACTCAAGTGCTTAAGGGGAGAGGTTCCAATAGAAGGTCTTAGACCCAAAGGTAAGTCACAAGCATCAACATCGAGGGAGCTTCCTGAGGTAACAGCGGAAGTAATTGAGAAGTTAAACGAATCTTTAAGCAGCCTGTCAATTCACCTTGCACAAGCTATAGGTCCAAAGGGACAAGCAAAGAAGTCTGAAGAGCGAGATCCACGACCTAGGAGAGTCTTGCAATGTTGGAATTGCGGAGAGTCTGGACATGGGATGTATAATTGTCCTTGGCCCCGTGGGGAGCCAGGGAGACCTAACTTGAATTACCCAGTGATGAATGCAGGTGAAGGAACTAGTCAGCAACCACGGCTTATACAAAGGCCAAATGGAGCAAGACCACCTCCACAAGGAGTGGAAGGAGTTATACCTTTGCCAGATCCAAATGTGCAGAGGTGACAAATTCAAATGAGGTTGACATGGAAGCCAATGGCATTAAGCGTGGCCGAGGGAAAGGTAAAGAGAAAGAAGGAGTCACATCACAGAGTGACCATGGACAAGGCAAAAAGGCAAAGGAGACCAAGGAAACCAAGAGGACTCGACGTCGTATCAACCTCCAAGACTTCCCTCTTGGACATGGTATGGCTCCGTACAACTGTTGGAAGACATGAGAGGTAAGGGTCCTGATATTTCATGGCCTCAATTTCTTGCATTATGTCCACAAGTTAGGAGGGATTTAACAAGGGCAGTTAGCACTAGGAGAAAGGTAAAAGAGAGTGTGCCTGTTGTAAAAATTGCACAAGCTGAAATGAATGAGGACATTACACCGTGCTAGATTGTTACATCAAAGGAAGATTGGTTAGGAAAGGTCTAGTGGATGGGGGTGCACAAATTTGCATCATGACAGAGGGACTCATGCAAAAACTAGGCATGCACATCCATGAGACACCTGAAATTAAGGTCAAGATGGCAAACAATAGCAAGGCTAGGTGCGTAGGCATTTGTAAAAATGTTTTTGTGGAGGCCTTTGGCATTAAGAAGCAGTGGATTTCTATGTCATGTCTACCAAAGGAAATGGTTATCCATTTATCCTAGGAAGACCATGGCTAATGAAAATGCGAGCTTTGCAGGATTGGGAGAGTGGGAAAGCTTAATTTGCAGGAATGACAATCATAAGAAGGTTGTCTTTGACATGAAGGAGCAACGCCAAGAGGAGCTCCATGAAGAATCATCTCAAAGTGAGACGGAAGAAGGTTGGACCGATAGCACTTCAGAAGAAGAAAGTAGCGGCAGCATTACTGAAGAGGAGTCTTCCATCGAAGTCATGGGGGTAAGGTTTAAGCCAAGCAACCAAGAGACCTCTTGTCAAGGCTTGGAGGAGGTAGGTCCTCAAGAGAACGAAGGTGTTCAAGATGAAGGGATGCTGGAAGGTATGCTATCAACAACACTTACAAAGGATGAAAGAGAGGAGTTCAAATGTGTGCTAAGGAAGTTTCCTAGGCTTTTTGCTAAAGACTACACCGATGTGCGTGGAGTAGATGTGTTCAACACAAAATTGAGTTGAAGCCAGAGGCCACACCTAAGGCTCAGAAGCTACGAAGGCTAGGAGTCATCAAGGAGCAGGCTTTACTCAAGGAGGTAAGAAAGCTTCTAGCAGCAGGTTTCATTTATCCAGTGGAGAATTCAGAGTGGGTCTCTCCCGTTGTTGTCACTCCTAAGAAAAACGGCAAGTGGAGGGTGTGTGTGGATTACCGTCCACTCAATGAGGCAACAAAAGAGATCACTTTCCCCTCCCATTTCAGGATGAGATACTAAATGAGGTAGCTGGTCATGAGAAGTACACTGTGTGTGATGGTTACTCAGGTTACTTTCAAATAGGGATTGCATTGGAGGATCAATTGAAAACAACCTTTATCACTCCTTGGGGTTGTTATGCTTTTAGAGTCATGCCATTTGGTCTGACAAATGCTCCTGCAACATTCCAACGTTTCATGAACATGGTGTTTCAAGCATTCTTTGGAAAGTCAATTAGGGTGTTCATTGATGATTTCTGTATTTATAGCTCAAAATCATTGCATCTACAAAGGGTAGAAGAAGGTTTAAAGAAGCTCTACGACATGGGAGGTCAACTCAACCCCGACAAGTGCCACATAGGTGAGGATGAAGTGATCTTGCTTGGTCACAAGGTTTCCTATAAAGGCATTGAGGTGGATCCTTCAAAGGCAAAGGCTCTTATTGAGCTCCCATCACCGAAGAGTCTTAAGGAGGTCATCTCTTTCATTCAAAGGTGAAGTATATGTCACGCTTCATTCACTTAGCCTCGGAGTTGCTTCATCCTTTGCAAAAGTTGACACAACAAGTAGAATTTGCATGGTCTGATGAGCTTGAAGAGTATTTTTGTAACATTAAAGTCATTTTGTCAGAGCTACCAACACTCATGCCTCCTTGTTGGGAGTACACATTCTTTGTTAGCTCTAGTGTTGGAAGGAAACAATTGGTGCTGTGTTGCTACAACAAGATCCCCACAGTACAAGGATGCGACCCATCTACTTTGCTAGTAGGGTCATGAATGCTTTGGAGAGAGACTACACAGAAGCAGAACTCATGATGCTTTCTCTCATGTTTGCGGTGAGAAAGTTTAGATCCTACTTGCTCCAAAACCTTTTGTAATTCTCACTGCAGAGAATTTGTTCCCTTGGGTGTCATCTCAAATGAATCTTAGTACTAGGATTATGGAGTTCAAGGAGTTTGAGTAGTTTCAATACTCTTTCAAGGTAGAAGATAGTGTGCGTGCACAATTGGCAGGGATTCTCACTTATAGGGTGCATGAGAAGGAGATTAAGGTGCCTGAAGTAAAGACCCTACCATTGCCACCACCAAAAAGTATTCCTAATGCTTTTACCTTGTTCTTTGATGGAGCTTTTCGTCGAGCCACAGGAAAAGCAGGGGGAGGGCTAGTGTTGCTCAACCCAAGTGGAGAGGTGGTCATGAAAGAGAAGTTCAATCTACCAGTTCAACTAGCAACAATGAAGCAGAATACGACACACTACTTCATGGTTTGAAGATGTGCATTGGCCAAGGGATACAACGCCTCATGGTAAAGGGAGATGCACTTCTCATTGTTAAACAGATTTTAGGCATTTGGGCATGCAAGAATGAAAGCTTACGGACAAAAGTTCATGCCATTCGTAGATTGTTAAATCAATTTGAAGAAGTGCAACTATATCATATTCCTAGGAAACAAATGAAGATGCCGATTTACTTGCACAACAAGCAGTTACATGTGTTGAAAAGAAGTGCAGGTCATCATGGTGGCAGCAACTGTCAAGCAACCGAGATACCAGGGATTGGAGTCATTGGCTCCCATTATTGGCTACATTTTGGAGGGTGAGTTTCCACAAGACTTCACGAAGGCTCAGAAGAGGAGACTCATGAAGAAGGCAAGCGCATATCTCTTCCTAGAAGGCTCCCTCTATCAAAGAGGGAAGGATCAAGTGTGCAGAAGAGTACCAACTATCGAGGAAATTCCAGCCATTCTAAAAGGTTTGCATGAAGAGGCATGTGGTGGTCATTTTGCCCAAGAATCAACTGTGAAGAAGATTTTGCTTGCGGGGTATGTTTGGCCAAGTCTTGCATGTGGATGTTCAACATTGGTGTAAAAGCTGTCACAATTGTCAGATAAATGGAAATAGAAGATTGGTGCATGGCCCGAGGCAAATAGTGCTTGCAAATGGACCCTTTGAAAAGTGGGGCATTGATGCTATGGGTCCTCTGCCTAGGACAAAAAATGGTAAACTCTACATTCTAGTGGCTGTAGACTATATGACTAGGTGGGTGGAAGCACAAAGTGTGGCAAAGTAAATGAGAGGACAGTGAGCAAATTCGTCTACACTCACATTTGTTGTAGATTTGGCACACCTTTGGAGATTGTTTCTGATAATGGTCCAGGGTTTAGAAGGGGATTGCTCACAGAAGTTTGTGAAGAGCTTCACATTCTACATCGTCATAGCACACCATACTACCCACAGTCAAATGGTTTGGTGAGAAGGCTAATGGTGTCATTGCAGGAATCATTAGAAAGATGGTGCAAAACAAGACAAAATTATGGGATGACTTCTTGGATGGTGCCTTGTGGGCATATCGAACCACATATAGGGAAGCCACGGAGTTCACACCATTTCACTTGGTCTATGGTCAAGAGGCTTTGCAGCCTATCGAGCTCAACATTCCAACAATGCGACTTCATGGCAAAGGAGCACAAGATGATCAAGAGGTATGGATGGATCGACTTCTTACGTTAGTGAGCTTGAGTGGAAAAGAGAAGCAGCATACGAGTGCTACAAGAGGAAAGCCACACAGGCGAAGGAGAAGCTTGACAAGAAACTGAAGGACAAAGGCATCAATGAAGGAGATCTTGTGCTAAGGTATGACAATCGACTCGATAATCGTTTTGATGCCAAGTTTGAAACTAGATGGCAAGGGCCATACATAGTCAAGAAGGCTTTCAATTCAAGTTACTATCAGCTTATGGACTTGAATGGTAAAGAGCACTCCAGGAAGGTAAACGGGTATCGCTTGAAGCCCTATTTGAGTCGCCTTCTACCAAAGATCTGCCAAAAGGCCACTGTCTCATGTAAGTATTGTTACATGAAGCATGAGTGTAACTCCAGCCAAAATTCTGAGGGCCAAACAATGAAGATCTCGTCAAGGACTCTGAAGCACTCTCTTTGGAAAAGATGCTCTATGATGGTACATGAATATACCATCATCCAGGGGGAGGGCTAATGATAGCCGTTTTTCGGCTCTTTGTAATTGCCACAGTGAGTTACCTCACCCTACCAAAATCACCCAAACACTGTGGCTATCCCTACCATTTCACTGTACATAGGCGTGCGTGAGTCACGGGACTTTTCCCATATCTTCTTAAAAAACCCTCAATAGCTAGTCATTGGGCTAGTTGAGCCAAAAAAATAAAAAAAAATAAAAAATATAAGTATATTATGGCCCATGCGTATGTAAATATTTCTTTGTATATAGGGCCTAAATAAAGATTTTTTCATAATTATTTTGGTATTTATTTAAATATTTCTACCTAGGTGTGTGTTATTTATGCTCTGTACATTGCCTCACCATTACCACAATTTTTCTTACCATTTTTCATACTCTTTATTCCATATAGAAATATTTTCATGTAAGCTTCTCTTATATTTGGTGTAACTCCACCCACCCCACAAAAATCCAAAAAAACTAGTTTTATTTATGTGTATATTTTTTCACTATTGTGATTTTTTCCTTCCTACATCTATTTCTATTTTTCTCATAAAATTAGAACACCAAAAATATTCATCTTTTTATGGTAGCCTCATAATGAGAGAGATTTCTTTTGACCCCTTTATATTTTTTCCACCTATATTATTTATATTTGACATGTACATATTTTTTAGACCCCTCAATATTTGATTTTCTTAGTTGTACTATTCACTTATATCATGATCTAACAATATCTTCAATTATAGACCTACCAAATAAGGTCAAGGGTAGGTGGCATGCATACATGCACTATGGAGGGCTCACTCTTGGAGGTATTCAAAAGAATCATCCAAAGAAGGACCCCACAAGGACCTTGTGCAGTGGAAAAAAAACGGTCGGTTTTGCTGAATTTTAAAGTTCACTTGCTCTCCGAATTTGAAAAGGTGATACAAACAAAAGTTGTAGCTCGTGGGCTAAACTTTGCCTCAAATTTTTTCATATTTTTTTGAGCTACGAGCTGTGAGCTATGATTTTATTAGTGGACCCCAGTTTTCCCATGCTATGCAGCCACACTCTCTCTTCCACTTTATCATTTTCCTCTTTCACACACACTTCTCCACTCATCATCCCCACCTCTCTCACCACTCCTCTCTGCACCCTACTCACCTTCTCCTCAACCTTGAAGAATAAGAGAAACCATGGTGAACTCATACCTCCCACACACAATTCCATTCCAAAATTGACCACCTAGTCTCATTTTTCCTCCTCCAATTTACCCATATCTATCAAAAAAACCACAAAATTCAGCCTCTTCTCTTAAAAGACAGCATCATGGTGGTTGATTACTCAGCTTCAATTACCTTGTCTCTCAAGGAAGGTCAAGAGTGGAGAAAAAATGTACCGTCAAAGCTAGTGGACCGTCAACAAGCGTCAAAATTGGCCCTACTCAAGACACTTGGAGCATCAACCTTGTAAGAAATCCACCTTTTCTTACCTCTTAAGAGTTTTTCTTCCTTATTTGTATCCTACATGGATACTCCCATTGTAAATATCCAATTCCATTTGTAAATTAATACTAACTCTACTAACACTAACCCACTATGAAAAGTCCTATCACCTCCATTTCTCTCCTCTCTCTTTCCCCACCAACTTCTTGATAATTCCAAGCAAAAGAAATTAGATAAATTGCTGAAAATCTAACCCAACCATGGTTAGAGGAGTAACCCTAGCCTTCAAAATTGCTATAAAAGGAGGGTGTAGCTAGCACAAAAGGGGGAGCCATAAGCAAGAGCACTATGCTATAGCTTGAGAAGCCAAGCTCAACCTCTCTAGAAGGAGCTCTTGAGTGGAAGCTCATTGTCTTATGCATGTGCATGTGTTGTAATAGGGGATTAGCAAGGGAACTCTATGCCATTGTAAGAGAGAGAGTGATCATTCAATTGAGAGTAGGAAATCTATCATTTCTCCTACTAGTGTAAGCCCAACATTTGCTGAATCAAGGAGGGTGGATTTGGACTAAGCTTGGATACTTTGTCTCCCTTCCAACGTGAAGTAATGGACAACAATGATGCGTAAGTGTCTTGGTGTTTTTTTGTTAAGTTCTTGATAGCTTGTCTCTGGTGTTGTCATCAATCTAGCCATAAATCCCACATACTGTAAGAGGGCGACAGGGTGGAGAGGACTCCCCTGGCCTTAAGACAGTGATTGGGGTGGCTTTTCTTGTGATGTGTTGTGGTGAAATTTACGCAAGCTATGTTGAACAAATACTAATCTCACTTTGATTTGTCATGACAGATTTGTAAGAAGGCATAAGTGCAACAAGCACCCCCTTCCCCCCTCTCTCCCTTTCTTACACATATATATTTATGTTTGCTTGACCATTAACGATACACTTCAAAGCAGCCCGAGCACCATCTCTCTCTCATCTCTCTCTCTCTCGTGTTTTAGTGTGTGAGAGTGTTCCATTGGTGTTAGGGTTAGTGTAAATTCCTTGCTTGTTTGTGGGTTGCTCTAACGATTCTCCTCTTTTGCGTCCTAGTTCGCTCTTAAACTAGGTGGTGCCCCTTGTGTAGTTGGGATTTGGCTGGGGGTTTGTTGTTTTGGGTTGTGTTGTGTTGTGCCCCAGCCCCATTGAGCAGCACGGGAGCCTTGAAGGGTGTCTAGAGGTTGCTCTTCTTGTTGCCCGCCCCGGACCGCCTCACTAGTTGAATATTGTATGTATAATATATATGTAATAGATCTAGCTTGGACAAGTGGTGGACCTTGGAGCAAAACCCCATGTAAAACATATCATGCACATTCCAAGTGGTGAGAAAAAATATCATTTAAGATATAGCCTTATAGGTTGGACAAGTGGTGAACCTTAACACCAAGATATTCTTAAAGTAATGACATAGAGTGGAAAACTGGTGAATCTTGAGACCAAACCATGCTACTAGCGATAATAGCTTGGACAAGTGGTGGACCTTGAAAGTAATCCCCCCATCTACGAAATATCGTGGGTTTAAGGTATTTTGATGGAGCCTAGCATCTTGGAGACATGGTGCAGCTTGCTTCTCTTCATGTTTCAATGGAGCCTATCTTGGACAAATGGTGGAGCATCCTTCTCTCCATGTTTCAATGGAGCCTAGCTTGGACAAGTGGTGGACCTTTGCTTCTCTCTATGATTCAAGTGGTGGACCTTGGAACCAAACCCCATGTAAAACCTATCATGGTCACTCCAAGTGGTGAGAAAGAATTACCTTTAAGATATAGCCTTATAGGTTGGACAAGTGGTGGACCTTAACACCCAAATATTCTTAATATAATGACATAGAGTGAAAAAGTGGTGAATCTTGAGACAAACCCACTCATGCTACTAGCGATAATAGCTTGGACAAGTGGTGGACCTTGAACGTAAACCCCCCCATGTTTCAATAGACTTAGCTTCGACAAATGGTGGAGCATCGTTCTCTCCATGTTTCAATGGAGCCTAGCTTGGACAAGCGTGGACGTTTGTTTCTCTCTATGTTTCAATAGAGTTAGCTTGGACAAGTGGTGGACCTTGAAACCAAACCCCCATGTAAAACCTATCATGGTCACTCCAAGTGGTGAGAAAGAATAACCTTAAGATATAGCCTTATAGGTTGGACAAGTGGTGGACCTTAACGCCCAGATATTCTTAATATAATGGCATAGAGTGGAAAAGTGGTGAATCTTGAGACCAAACCACTCAGGCTACTACCAATAATAGCTTGGACAAGTGTTGGACCTTGAATGTAAACCCCTCATCTACGACATATCGTGAGTTTAATGTTTTTCGATGGAGCCTAGCATCTTGGAGACATGGTGCAGCTTGCTTCCCGTCATGTTTCAATGGAGCCTATCTTGGACAAATGGTGGAGCATCCTTCTCTCCATGTTTCAATGGACCCTAGCTCGGACAAGTGGTGGACCTTTGCTTCTCTCTCTGTTTCAATAGAGTTAGCTTGGACAAGTGGTGGACCTTGGAACCAAATCCCCATGTAAAACCTATCATGGTCACTCCAAGTGGTAAGAGAGAATAACCTTTAAGATATAGACTTATAGGTTGGACAAGTGGTGGACCTTAACACCCACATATTCTTAATATAGTGACATAGAGTGGAAAAGTGGTGAATCTTGAGACAAAACCACTCAAGCTACTAGCGATAATAGCTTGGACAAGTGGTGGTACTTGAATGTAAACCCCCCATGTACAAAATATCGTGGGTTTAAGGTATTTCGATGAAACCTAGCATCTTGGAGACCTGGTGCAGCTTGCTTCTCTTCATGTTTCAATGGAGTCTACCTTGGACAAATAGTGGAGCATCCTTCTCTCCATGTTTCAATGGACCCTAGCTTGGACAAGTGGTGGACCTTTGTTGATCTCTATAAATCAATAGAGTTAGCTTGGACAAGTGGTGGACCTTGGAACCAAACCCCCATGTAAAACCTATCATGGTCACTCCAAGTGGTGAGAAAGAATAACCTTTAAGATATAGCCTTATAGGTTGGACAAGTGGTGGACCTTAATACCCAAATATTCTTAATATAATGACATAGAGTGAAAAAGTGGTGAATCTTGAGATAAAACCACTCATGCTACTAGCGATAATAGCTTGGACAAGTGGTGGACCTTGAACGTAAACCCCCCATGTTTCAATAGACTTAGCTTCGACAAATGGTGGAGCATCGTTATCTCCATGTTTCAATGGAGCCTAGCTTGGACAAGTGGTCGACCTTTGTTTCTCTCTATGTTTCAATAGAGTTAGCTTGGACAAGTGGTGGACTTGGAACCAAACCCCCATGTAAAACCTATCATGGTCACTCCAAGTGGGAAGAAAGAATAACCTTTAAGATGTAGCCTTATAGGTTGGACAAGTGGTGGCCCTTAACACCCACATATTCTAATTAAAGTGGTGAATCTTGAGACCAAACCACTCAGGCTACTAGCAATAATAGCATAGACAAGTGGTGGACCTTGAATGTAAACCCCTCATCTACAAATATCGTGGGTTTAATGTTTTTCGATGGAGCCTAGCATCTTGGAGACATGGTGCAGCTTGCTTCTCGTCATGTTTCAATGGAGCCTATCTTGGACAAATGGTGGAGCATCCTTCTCTCCATGTTTCAATGGACCCTAGCTTGGACAAGTGGTGGACCTTTGTTTCTCTCTATGTTTCAATAGAGTTAGCTTGGACAAGTGGTGGACCTTGGAACCAAACCCCCATGTAAAACCTATCATGGTCACTCCAAGTGGTAAGAAAGAATAACCTTTAAGATGTAGCCTTATAGGTTTGACAAGTGGTGGACCTTAACACCCACATATTCTTAATAAAAGTGGTGAATCTTGAGACCAAACCACTCAGGCTACTAGCAATAATAGCTTGGACAAGTGGTGGACCTTGAATGTAAACCCCTCATCTACGAAATATCGTGGGTTTAATGTCTGTCAATGGAGCCTAGCATCTTGGAGACATGGTGCAGCTTGCTTCTCGTCATGTTTCAATGGAGCCTATCTTGAACAAATGGTGGAGCATCCTTCTCTCCATGTTTCAATGGAGCCTAGCTTGGACAAGTGGTGGACCTTTGTTTCTCTCTATGTTTCAATAGAGTTAGCTTGGACAAGTGGTGGACCTTGGAACCAAACCCCCATGTAAAACCTATCATGGTCACTCCAAGTGGTAAGAAAGAATAACCTTTAAGATGTAGCCTTATAGGTTGGACAAGTGGTGGACCTTAACACCCACATATTCTTAATATAATGACATAGAGTGGAAAAGTGGTGAATCTTGAGACCAAACCACTCAAGCTACTACCAATAATAGCTTGGACAAGTGTTGACCTTGAATGTAAACCCCTCATCTACGACATATCGTGGGTTTAATGTTTTTCGATGGAGCCTAGCATCTTGGAGACATGGTGCAGCTTGCTTCTCGTCATGTTTCAATGGAGCCTATCTTGGACAAATGGTGGAGCATCCTTCTCTCCATGTTTCAATGGACCCTAGCTTGGACAAGTGGTGGACCTTTGCTTCTCTCTATGTTTCAATAGAGTTAGCTTCGACAAGTGGTGGAGCTTGGAACCAACCCCCATGTAAAACCTATCATGGTCACTCCAAGTGTAAGAAAGAATAACCTTAAGATATAGACTTATAGGTTGACAAGTGGTGGACCTTAACACCCACATATTCTTAATATAATGACATAGAGTGAAAAGTGGTGAATCTTGAGACAAAGCCACTCATGCTACTAGCGATAATAGCTTGGACATGTATCGCCTAGAATGTAAAACCCCCATGTACAAAAAATCCTGGGTTTAAGGTATTTCGATGAAGCCTAGCATCTTGGAGACATGGTGCAGCTTGCTTCTCTTCATTTTTTGATGGAGCCTATCTTGGACAAATGGTGGAGCATCCTTCTCTCCATGTTTCAATGGACCCTAGCTTGGACAAGTGGTGGACCTTTGCTTCTCTCTATGATTCAATAGAGTTAGCTTGGACAAGTGGTGGACCTTGGAACCAAACCCCAATGTAAAACCTATCATGGTCACTCCAAGTGGTGAGAAAGAATAACCTTAAAATATAGCCTTATAGGTTGGACAAGTGGTGGACCTTAACACCCAGATATTCTTAATATAATGACATAGAGTGGAAAAGTGGTGAATCTTGAGACCAAACCACTCATGCTACTAGCGATAATAGCTTGGACAAGTGGTGGACCTTGAATGTAAACCCCCCATGTTTCAATAGAATAGCTTCGACAAATGGTGGAGCATCGTTCTCTCCATGTTTCAATGGAGCCTAGCTTGGACAAGTGGTGGACCTTTGTTCTTCTCTCTAGGTTTCAATAGAGTTAGCTTGGACAAGTGGTGGACCTTGGAACCAAACCCCCATGTAAAACCTATCATGTTCACTCCAAGTGGTGAGAAAGAATAACCTTAAGATATATCCTTATAGGTTGGACAAGTGGTGGACCTTAACACCACATATTCTTAATATAATGACATAGAGTGGAAAAGTGGTGAATCTTGAGAGCAAAGTACTCATGCTACTAGCGATAATAGCTTGGACAAGTGGTGGCCTTGAATGTAAACCCCATGTACGAAATATCGTGGGTTTAAGGTATTTAGATGGAGCCTAACATCTTGGAGACATGGTGCACCTTGCTTCTCTTCATGTTTCAATGAGCCTATCTTCACAAATGGGGGATCATCCTTCTCTAAATGTTTCAATGGAGCCTAGCTTGGACAAGTGGTGGACCTTTGCTTCTCTCTATGTTTCCATAGAGTTAGCTTGGACAAGTGGTGGACCTTGGAACCAAACCCCAATGTAAAACATATCATGGTCATTCCAAGTGGTGAGAAATAATTACCTTTAAGATATAGCCTTATAGGTTGGACAAGTGGTGGACCTTAACACCCAGATATCCTTAATATAATGACATAGAGTGATAAAGTGGTGAATCTTGAGACCAAACCACTCATGCTACTAGCGGTAATAGCTTGGACAAGTGGTGGACCTTGAACGTAAACCCCCCATGTTTCAATAAGTTAGCTTCGAGAATTGATGGAGCATCCTTCTCTCCATGTTTCAATGGAGCCTAGCTTGACAAGTGGTGGACCTTTGCTTCTCTCTATGTTTCAATAGAGTTAGCTTGGACAAGTGGTGACCTTGGAACCAAACCCCCATGTAAAACCTATCATGGTCAACCAAGTGGTGAGAAAGAATAAATTTAAGATGTAGCCTTATAGGTTGGACAAGTGGTGGACCTTAACACCCAGATATTCTTAATATAATGACATAGAGTGGAAAAAGTGGTGAATCTTGAGACCAAACCACTCATGCTACTAGAATAATAGGTTGGACAAGTGTTGGACCTTGAATGTAAACCCCCCATGTACAAATATCATGGGTTTAAGGTATTTCAATGGAGCCTAGCATCTTGGAGACATGGTGTAGCTTGCTTCTCTTCATGTTTCAATGGAGCCTATCTTGGACAAATGGTGGAGCATCCTTCTCTCCATGTTTCAATGGACCCTAGCTTGGACAAGTGGTGGACCTTTGCTTCTCTCTATGTTTCAATAGAGTTAGCTTGGACAAGTGGTGGACCTTGGAACCAAACCCCCATGTAAAACCTATCATGGTCACTCCAAGTGGTAAAAGAATAACCTTAAGATATAGCCTTATAGGTTGGACAAGTGGTGGACCTTGAATGTAAACCCCCCTTCTACGAAATATCGTGTGTTTAAGGTAATTAGATGGACCCTAGCATCTTGGAGACATGGTGGACCTTGCTTCTCCCCATGTTTCAATGAGTTAGCTTGACAAATGGTGGAGCATCCTTCTCTCCATGTTTCAATGGACCCTAGCTTGGACAAGTGGTGGACCTTTGTTTCTCTCTATGTTTCAATAGAGTTAGCTTGGACAAGTGGTGGACCTTGGAGCCAAACCCCCATGTAAAACCTATCATGGACATCCAAGTGGTGAGAAAGAATAACCTTTAAGATATACCCTTATAGGTTGGACAAGTGGTACCTTAACACCCAGATCTTCTTAACGTAATGACATAGAGTGGAAAAAGTGGTGAATCTTGAGACCAAACCACTCATGCTACTAGGTAATAGGTTGGACAAGTGGTGGACCTTGAATGTAAACCCCCCATGTTTCAATAGATTAGGTTTCGACAAATCTTGGAGCATCCTTCTCTCATGTTTCAATGGAGCCTATCTTGGACAAATGGTGGTGGAGGACCTTTGCTTCTCTCTATGTTTCAATAGAGTTAGCTTGGACAAGTGGTGGACCTTGGAACCAAACCCCATGTAAAACCTATCAAGTGGTCAAAAGAATACCCTTTAAGATATAGCCTTATAGGTTGGACAAGTGGTGGACCTTAACACCCAGATCTTCTTAATATAATGACATAGAGTGGAAAAGTGGTGAATCTTGAGACCAAACCACTCATGCTACTAGTGATAATAGGTTGGACAAGTGGTGGACCTTGAATGTAAACCCCCCATGTACGAAATATCATGGGTTTAAGATATTTCAATGGAGCCTAGCATTTTGGAGACATGGTGCAGCTTGCTTCTCTTCATGTTTCAATCGAACCTGGCTTGGACAAATGGTGGAGCATCCTTCTCTCCATGTTTCAATGGAGCCTAGCTTGGACAAGTGGTGGACCTTTGATTCTCTCTATGTTTCAATAGAGTTAGCTTGGACAAGTGGTGGACCTTGGAACCAGACCCCTATGTAAAACCTATCATGTGCATTCCAAGTGGTGGTAAATAATACCATTTAGATATAGCCTTATAGGTTGGACAAGTGGTGGACCTTAACACCCAGATCTTCTTAATATAATGACATAGAGTGGAAAAGTGGTGAATCTTGAGACCAAACCACTCATGCTACTAGGGAGAATAGGTTGGACAAGTGGTGGACCTTGAATTTAAACCCCACATATACAAAATATCGTGGGTTTAAGGTATTTCAATGGAGCCTAGCATCTCGAAGACATGGTGCATATTGCTTCTCTTCATGTTTCAATGGAGCCTATTTTGGACAAATGGTGGAGCATCCTTCTCTCCATGTTTCAATGGACCCTAGATTGGACAAGTGGTGGACCTTTGCTTCTCTCTATGTTTCAATATAGTTAGCCTATATTAGACAATTAGTAGACCTCGAATCTCTCCATGTTGTCTAGAGCTGAGCTTGGACAAGTGGTGGACCTTACTTCTCCCTTCCCTTAGTTTACTAGCTTAAAAGATTACTATGTATACTTGCTTAGATCTAACTTGAACAAGTGGTGGACCTTGTATTCACACAAACTTAATTCATTACAAAAAAGTATATGCTAAAATAACATTTGGTTTTTTTTGTTTCAGGAAAGATGGCTCCAAAAAAACAGGTTGCAAGGGTTGCTGTCTCAGTTGACTATACTTGCAATGATCTTAGGAAATGGTATTTGGACATACATGGTATAGAGGGTGCACAATTTCATAAGGTGCATCTATTTATTGCCAAAAAGGAGAATGACAGCTTGTTTGAAGATGTTGGACAAGTTGTGGAAGCATCTGTCTCTGTAGTTGATAGTCATCCGAGGTGGAATGCATTGACATTCTAGTTCCAATGAATCTAGAATTTCAACTATCTCCAGGAGCATATGCATTGGAGCGCATGTCTAGAAACAAAGAAGAGACAATGTTTTCTCGAGGATGGAAGTTTGCAGAATCAAATCCAACATCACAGCAGATCAACTTCAAAGCTCCATCATTGCCACACTACAACGAAAAAAGGTGAAAGCTTCACGACCACCATCCACAAAGAAGCAAGCAAAAGTGCAAAAAGTAGCAGCTAAGCGAACTAGTTCCATTTTGGATGTAGACAAGGCATCTTTGGCATCCTCATCAACAGAGGGTTCAATGTCAAAGATGAGAATTGTGGATCCAGATGTTTTAGAAGCTGAGGCCATGAAAGGACAAGAAAAAGATACAGGTGGAATGAATAAGTACATAAATTATTTTCCTTTCCAATATAGGGAATTTGATATCCCTATTCAAAATTGTTGGCTTGCTCCTGATCACTATAATGCACGTATTATGGATAAAAAACACGCTGAAAGTGTGTTATTTGGATTTTCACGGAGTACGACCAAGCCTGCAGCATGTGCATATTTGATGCTTGTTCGAAATGCAAAATCAAAGAAGGGGACTCCTTTGGCAGTTGAAGAGGTAGAGGAGCAAAAAATTAAAGATTATCATTATTGGATTCTTGATGGGCAACATTCAATCTATGCTGCAAAAGTTTTGCTTCACAATGAACAAAACAACAAAGAGATATTTGAAAGACTGATTAGCGTGTATAATTTAGAAAAGCTCGCATTGTTGTGAATGCTCCTCCATTTGTTGCAACTGCTATATCTGCCATTGCAAATGAGGAGGCTCAGGCATTGTATGTCAAGCAACCTTACAGCCAAATATTGAGACATTTACGGAGTCAATGGATCTTCTCAAGACGACCACCAAAGGCAGCAAGTGGAATTGCAGAGGGACATGCATCTCGTGCCGGATGGGATGTAAGTTATTTTCTTTGTCTTTTTGATAGTGTTTAATTAACAAATATTGCTCAATAGTTTAATTATTTCTCTATTTCTTTTTAGGCTTTTCTTCGATTGGCAAGAATGAGTGTAGCAGCAAGTTGGCTTGCTAAACAGGCACACATGGTCACGTACTCTGATTTAGTTTATGATTGCTGGATAGAAATCATTGAAAAGCTAGAAGAGGAGAATAAGAAACCCCCAACAACTGTATTTAGATACCTTTGTGGCCTTGAGGAATCAGAGGTAAAGACTATTCAAGAAGAGATTAGAGATGAGAAGATTTTACTGTCAAAGAGTGCAAAGGATGGTGATGCAACTGACATGTATGATCGAATCAAGCAGTTGAAGCAAGACAAATTGATTCAAGATGCACTTCTTGAAGGCTTCAACAATTTGAATGAGTCTTCACCATGTAAAGACTGGGAGGAGGTGGTCAAAATGTATAACATCAATGATGTTGTTTATAAAACAATTTTAATGCTATGCGAGGAATGGATCAAATCTAGTTTGACGCGTGGAACAAAGAAAATGGCTTTTCCAGATGGAGCAATAAAATACATGCAATGGGCAATTCACCTTCAAAAGGAGAAAACTGAGCCTAGAGATTTGCCATGGTCAATCTATGTGGTGAGCCTACAAATGGAAGGCAATCTCTACTTGATGCGCCACTTCAATAATAAAGTGCCTATTGGCTTATGTGTTTTAGATATGACAAAAAACGTTGGAGGCAATTTGAAGTGGAGTGAGGAGACATTTAACAATGCTTTGGATGGGATCTTGGCTATTGCTGGAGGGTCAACAGATCCTGGATTTGTCTTTCTTGCATTTGTGGATTTCACTAACTTCACAAAATTGCAATGTGCCTTTCACGCCATGGGAGATAATCTGAGCTACCATTGTTGTGGTGCATTGCATCACTTTCCATCAGCTCCTTGCAAAGGAGCAATTCAATTCCTAACAGTTATTGCCTTCTTGGGACAAGGCAATGCATTTGAAGACCTGAGAAGAAGATCAGAGGAACATCCCATGCCAATTGATTGTTCTCTTCTTCAAGTAGCAGATAACGATATGTCAGATTTGCAATATTTGGAGGCCAAAAAAAGAGCTTTGGTCAAGCACTACATTCGTACATATTGTTTTGAAGACCGCAAGCTTGTTGATGTTTTTGGTGATGGCTCCTTGGTTGCACAAGAAGGAATACAACAGAAAAAAGAAGTTATATGCTTAATTGATAGTGTGGAGGAGGCAAAAAACGTGGAGACCATGCTGCTAGACTTTGTTAAGTCTCATGAAGATATAGAAAAATGGGCTGGACTTCAACAATCCACTTCGCAATCAGGCGACATTGTGCCTGTTACAGAGGAGTGCTCTCCACAAAGAGAAGAAGAACAACAACAACAACATCCTCTGTCAATGGAGGACTTTTTGGAAATGGAGACACGTATGTTTTGAGTTTCTTGTGCATGTTAGTGTTTCTTGTTACTGATTTGATACTCTTAATGTTAGATTTTGCTTTATATAGTATTGATTGAGTTTGTATTTTTTATCTCAAGCATTCAAGGTTTGAATGTAAATAATAAATTACTTGAGTTTTTGAATGGTGGATCTTTAGACTAAAACTATAACATTTAATACTCACAAAGACTTAATTACTTAAGAGCTTGAACTCAATAAGTTTTGGACCTTTTATCAATACCCCCTTGATATGATACATTAGATCGTAGCATGGTTAAATGGTGATGCTTCATAAATTGAACCTAGCTTAGACAGGTGTTGGAGCCTAAATTTAAACTAACCTTGCTAGAAGGGAGCTTATGTTTGGACTTTGAGAACTAGCATAAGTAATCAATTAGAGCATAGATTAGACATGTGGTGGTGGCCTTAGAGACCAAAATCTTAATGAGCTTGGAAAGGTATTTAAGTACTGCAATTTACTTAGTTTTAGTACTCACTAAAGGCATAGCTTGACAAAAGGTGGACCTTACATGGATCCTAATTTCAAGAGGTGTGGTAGACCTTCAAACCAAGCTCATATAGCTTGGACATGTGGTGGACCTTGCATGGAGACTAGTTTAGACAAGTGTGGTACACCTTGTAACCAACACCCATTTGTTATATTAGCTTGGACAAGTGGTGGACCTTGCTTTTATGTTTCAATGGAGCATATTTTGGACAGGTGGTAGACCTTGTTTCTCTCCATGCTTCAATGGAGAGAAACATTAGCTTGGACAAGTGGTGGACCTTGCTTTTATGTTTTAAAGGAGCATATTTCGGACAAGTGGTAGACATTGTTTCTCTCCATGGTTCAATGGAACCCACCTTAGACAAGTGAAGTACCTTGAAACCAAACCCCCATAATACAACCTACTAAATAGGTTGGAAAATTGTGTATATGAAACCATCCATGATAGAGCATAGTATAGGTGAAAACGTAGTGGTCCTTATATCAATTACCCATGCATAGCTTGGACAAGTGGTGGACCTTGATTCTCTCTATGTTTCAATGGATCCTATCTTGGACTAGAGATATATCTTACTTATTCCATGCTTCAATGGATTGTAGCTTGGATAAGGAGTGGACCTCAAACAAAACTCCACAGCATAGCATATATTAACAATTCATGGGTTTTATAGAGATTGTCTTGCCTATTTTGGAGAGTTGGTACACCTTTATTCTCCATTCTTCAATGGATCTGAGGTTGGACAAGCGGAGCTGGAGAAGTGGTCAACCTTAAAATGAAACCTCCCATGCTACAACCCATCATAGATCGTATATGTAGTGGACCTTGAAACTCTTTTATGTCCCTAGCTTAGAGAAGCATTGCACTCTTGATTATCTCCATACATGAAGGCAAGGTTGGACAAGTGGTGGACCTTCAAACCAGAATCTCTATGCAATAATAGGCAAGTGGTGGAGCTTGTTTTCTCCATGTTCCAATGGAGCCTAGCTTAGACAAACAATGGAGCTTGCTTCTCTCCATGTTTCAATGGATCCTAGCTTAGAAAAGTGGTGGAGCTTTGCTTCTCTCCATGTTCCAATGGACCATAGCTTAGACAAGTGGTAGACCTGAAAAAACCCCCCGTATACAACATATTATGGGGTTTTCATGTTTCAATGGCTCTAGCTTGGACAAATGGTAGAGCTTGCTTCTCTTTATGTTTCAATGGATCCAATCTTAGCCAAGTGGTGGACCTTGAAACAAGAATCCCCCCCCCCCCATGTACAACGTATTATGGGTTTTGAAAGCACTGGGAGAAATAATAGCTTTGATAAGTGGTGGACCTTGCTTCTCTCCATGCTTCAATGGAGCCGAGGTTGGACACATGTTGGAGAGAAGATGGTTGCCCATGAAATAAGACCATGCATGCTATAATCAATCATATGTTGTACACATGGTGGACCTTGCAATTGTTTTATATGCCTAACTTGGACAAGTGGAGGACCCTTGATTACCTCCAGATATCAACAACAAGCCAAGTTTGGACAAGTGTAGTACCACCAAACCAGAATCTCTATGCTACAATAGAGTATAGGTAGGACACGCAGTGAACCTTGATATCAAACCATCCATGCTACTAGAGATGATAGGTTTCACATGTGGTGGAACCTTGTATCAATGTTCTATGTGTAGTTTTTGACTAGTGATAGACCTTGAAACTAATCCCTCTAGGCTACAAGAAAAAAGAGATGGATGAGGAGGCTAGACTACTTTTGTTGCATCAATGCATCCCATGTTACCACATATACTATAGGGTTCTTGGATAAGTGTTGGATCTTGTGTCAATGCTCCATGTCTAGCTTGGACAAGTGGTGGACCTTGGTTCTCTCTATGCTTCAAATGGGCAATAGATTGGAGACACAGTGGCCTTTTTTTTCCAATGATTTTATTTTTTGGAAACCTTGGAGGCACCATGTAAGAGGCACTCTAAGTCTTCCATACAATGGACCTATTGGACTATAAAATAATGATATCTTTCTTTGATATTGTCATTATTTTATGCATAATATTTTCTTCTTTTTGCAGACACAAAGGAGTTAAGTGATATAAAAACTAGATGTATTTCACACTATGATTGGCATGAAGATCCTTTTGGGACACCAACTTTTCCTATTCCCAAAGATGTAATTTTCCATATTAACGGTGTGGATTTTGAAGTGCGACTTTCATGTATTGAAGGAGCTGGTTATGGGCTATTTGTGCATACTACCCTGGAAAGTGGTTTGACTATTCTAAACTATGGAGGGCATAAGTATAGATTTCAAGACTGGAAAAAGATATGCAAAATATTTCCAAGAGCTTATAAATATTCTCTTCTAGAGGATCCAAACATAGAAGAAGAGGAAGATCAATCATACATTATTGGTTGTGTAGAAGAAGGAAACGTGTCGGGCTATATAAATAGTTCTCACAGTACAAATGTCTGTCCCAACGTACGCTATACATTTGATCCAAATTTGCCACCTTGGCATAAATGCACCTCTTCACACATCAAGTCAGAAGAATATGGCCATGTATGCATTGAGACTATTTGTCAAGTTGAAGCAGGAGAAGAGTTGTTTGCTGACTATAACTTTACTTGACATTGTAAAGTATTGTACATGGATGGAAATCTCAAGTACATGCATCATTTTCATTTTTCATGGATGAAATCTCAAGTGAATATAACATTTGATTATTGTTTAGTTTATGCTCAACGAGAATCTAGAGTGCTCTTATGCTTTGTGTGTTGTCTAACTTATTTGACTACCTTGGCCATAGAATCTTGATTCTACTCTAGATTTGTGATAAATCTTACCAAAATTTAATCAATGTCTAGGTTGGACAAGTGGTGGGGCTTCAAACATTACTGTCTTAAACAAGTGGAGTTATCTTACTTGAATAAGTGGTGGCCTTTGAATCCAAATCTAAGCCAAATCTCTAATTATTTTCTTGTAGTCTAGGTTGGACATTTGGTGGACCTTGTATCCATGTTTCCTCAACAAGGGTGGCTTTTAGTTTTCACTTTAAGTACTCATCTTTAATAAAGTGTAGGATGGAAAATGTTGAGTTAGTAGATTGTATTTTAGACAAGTGGTGTTTGGTGTACGAATGCTGAAAATGGTTGCAAGGATTCTAACAACGACTTTACCTTAAATAAATTTCTTACTAGGAGTTCTACATATAAATATGGTGAATAAAATTCTAGTGGTTTTGAGATACCATTTGTGTGTGTGTTTTCTTAGATTCACAAACTGGGATGGATAATGCTCCTATGGTTCAGTCAACAACTATAGAATCCATAGATTCTATGGTTTCTAAAGTGCCCAAGATGGATGATATTTCTATACTAGAGTCTAGTGTTGTGCAACTTGAGCAAGCTTCCAATAATGAGAACCAAGAAATCGATGCTTCAAAAATGCAACATACATCAAAAGAGACTGAAAAGTCCACTCACGAGCTATTGCCAATTGGTACTACGTCATGTAGCGTAGATGTTGAGAAATCCATGCTTACAATTATATTGGATTTAAATGGTCTATTGTTGAAACGTTCCCCTCAACCATCCTCACACCACAACTCAGTGCAAATGGATTCAAAAAGATATATTATACTCAGGCCAGGTTGCATCCAATTCTTGAAGACTATTTTTACAAAGTTTAATGTTGCAATTTGGTCGAACACTACTAGGAATAATGTTATCAAATCCTTGCACACTAAACAACTTAGCTGAGGATACATTGCCTTTGTTCTTTGCAATTTGGTCGCAAGATGTTTGCTACACCGCTCAAACTCAAAAATTGTTTAGACCCGACAATCCAAACGTTGAGGCAATGTTCAAGCCTCTAGCCAAAATTGCCATGGGGTTTGAATGTGATCCACAAAGAACAGTGCTTATTGATGACTCTCCTTACAAGGGATGTATTTCACCAGCAAACAATTGCATTTTTCCACCACAATTTGATGCTGAGAAGATGGTTGACAATATGCTCTTGGAGGAGCTACTGCCATACTTGATTCAGCTTGATGAGAGAAGGGATGTGCGTGATTTAATTGCTTCTAATCGTTATGGACAACCTATAGTGAAAAATGATAGTGAATACAAACAAATCATGGAGTATTGGAAGCAGAAAAATGATGTTTGGTCAGCTAAGGTGTTCTTTACAAGAAGAATACCACCTACAAAAGGTGACAGGGATGAAACTATCATTGAAAATGCAAGTGACACAAGCCACCGCAATGAAATGAGAAGAGCCCAAATACAAGAGATCTTAGCAAAGGAGCGTACACCCATTGAAAGCATAAAGGCGTCACAATTGACCACTTTAGCTAGGCAATTGGGTTGTAACACAAAAGGAGTTTTGAAGGCAACCACAGCAAAGGCTTATATAAATAAGGTGAAAGCTGAGAACAATCTTCTAAGGCTGGATAGAAAGCAACCCTAAGGTACTAGTGACATGTCATATATTCTTGATACACATACTTGAACACTCATGTGCATGGTATCTAACAAATCTTTCTTTTTATTCCTTCTTGCAGGATCTTACAAAGGATACTACTAGATGGAGCTCAATCAATAGAGATTTTGATATGTTTGCTCAAAATAATGAAGCAGTCACCTACATTTTTTGTTTATCAATTTCTTGAGAGACTTTCTTTTAGTTTGTAATCATCAAATGAAATGAAAAGTATCCTTCTTATAAGATTGCTGATCTTTTTCTCGTTCAAAACTTTCAATTGTGATTTATAGTTTTGTTAGCATGAGATTGTGCTTTTTTAGTTTGAAAAAAACTGTCAAAGATCCAAGTCTTTTTGGCTTTACTTAAGTTATTAATTGTGAAAGATCCAAGTCTTTTTGCTTTACTTAAGTTATTGATTGTCTATGTAATAGTCCTTAAAACAATATCGGATGGCTTTCTTGCTCCCATGTCTCACATTGGTCTTTAGGTAAGACAAGTGGTGACCTTGAAAGTATGGTCTCATATCTCGATCAAGTGAAGAGACATGAAGCTTAAATATCACTACTATGTATCTAGTGTTAAACTCCATCAAGACAAAGATACTAGAGTGCCAAATTGCAGTCTAGTTTAAGTGAAAATCCATTTGAGCTAAGGTAAAACTTATAGTGCCTCATTTTTCTAGGATTCTACCCCATCAAGGAAGTTAGAATCTAGCACAAACCAATTAAGACTCTTTTGGAGCCTAGATAGGACAATTCGTGGAACTTAAGAGACTTATTATTGAGTTAGAGTCTAGTTTAGATAAGCAAAAGATCTTCAAACCAGCACTTGACTTTCTTACTATTCAATATTCAAAGTCCCTTGAGGCTAACAAATTACATACCTACTTGTAACCTAACTAATGAGTAATTATATAGATCTAAGCAAGTATATATAATGAGTCTTCAAACTAATAACCAAGGGAAGAGAGTAGCAAGGTCCACTACTTGTCCAAGCTCAGCTCTAGACAACATAGAAAGATGCTAGTTCTACTAATTGTCTAATTATAGGCATGGAGAAATGATAGAAGGTTGAACACTTGTCCAACCTATCATCTCTAGTAAGATGGGAGGTTTGGCCTTAAGATTCACCATGTAACCAACCTATACATCATTGTATTATGAAGAGTAGAAAAGCAAAGCTCCACCACTTGTCCAAGCTAGTTCTAAAATCCACATGGAGATAAGCAAGCTCCACCATTTGTCAAATCTCTCTTCCATTAAAACATGAAAAAACTCAGCTATGTTGTACAGGGGGGACTTTTTTCCAAGGTCCACCACTTGTCCAAGCTAGGATCCATTAAAACATGGAAATAAACAAAGCTCCACCACTCGTCCAACCTTTAGAGTTGCAAAGTGTATGGGTTGTTTAAACTAGGTATGGGAAAATAATTGAAGGTCCACCACTTGAAACATGGAGCGAAGCAAGCTCCACCATGTCTCCAATATGCTAGACTCCATTGAAACACCTAAACCCATGATATTTTGTACATAGGGGATGTACATTCAAGATCCACCACTTGTCCAACCTAGTATCCCTAGTAGCTTGATAGCTTTGGTCTCAAGATTCACCACTTGTCCACTCTATGTCATTGTATTAAAAAGGATTGGGTGTTAAGGTCCACCACTTGTCCAACCTATAAGGTTATATTTTAAATGGTTTTTTTTCTCACAACTTGAACTACCCATGATATGTTTTACATGGGAGTTTTGTTTCAATATCCACCACTTGTCCAAGCTAACTCTATTGAAACATAGAGAGAACCAAAGATCCACCACTTGTCCAAGCTAAGCTATATTGAAACATGGGAGAAGGATGCTCCACCATTTCTCCAAGATAGGCTTCATTGAAACATGGAGAGAAGAAAGCTCCACCATGTCTCCAAGCTAGGATCCATTTAAATGCCCTAAACCCATTTTATTTTGTACATGGGGGGTTTTATTTCAAGGCCCACCACTTGTCTAACCTATTATCCCTAGTAGCATGAGTGGTTTGGTCTCAAGATACACCACTTGTACACTCTATGTCATTATATTAGGAAGAACTATGTATTAAGGTCCACCACTTGTCCAACCTATAAGGTTATATCTTAAATGGTATCCTTTCTCACCACTTGAAATGCCCATGATATGTTTTACATGGGGGTTTCATTCCAAGGTCCACCACTTGTCCAAGCTAACTCTATTCAAACATAGAGAGAAGCAAAGGTCCACCACTTGTCCAAGCTAACTCTATTCAAACATAGAGAGAAGCAAAGGTTCACCACTTGTCAAAGCTAGGCTCCATTGAAGCATGGAGAGAAGTAACCTCCATCATTTTTCCAAGATAGGTGCCATTCAAACATGGAAAGAATCAAGATCTACCATGTCTCCAAGATTCTAGGCTCCATTGAAACACCCTAAAACCATGATATTTTGTACATGGGGTGTTTACATTCAAGGTCTACCACTTCTCTAACGTATTATACCTAGTAGCATGAGTGGTTTGGTCTTAAGATTCACCACTTATCCACTCTATGTCATTATATTAAGAATAACTAGGTGTTAAGGTCCACCACTTGTCCAACCTATAAGGGTATATCTTAAATGGATATCCTTCACCACTTGTCAAGGTCCATCACCACTTTTTCCAACCTGTAGGTTTATATCTTGAATGATATTTTTCCTTATCACTTGTAATGTCCATGCTATGTTTTACAAAATGGGTTTTGTTCCAAGACCCACCACTTGTCCAAGCTAACTCTTATTGAAACATAGAGAGAAGCAAAGGTCCACCACTTGTCGAAGGTAGGCTCCATTGAAACATGGATGAAGGATGATCCACCATTTCTCCAAGATAGGTTCCATTGAAACATTGAGAGAAGCAATCTCCACAATGTCTCCAAGCTAGGCTCCATTGAAATACCCTAAACCCATAATTTTGTACATGAGGGGTTTACATTCAAGGTCCACCACTTGTCCAACCTATTATCCCTAGTAGCAAGAGTGGTGGTTTGGTCTCAAGATTCACCACTTGTACACTCTATGTCATTATATAAGAAGAAACTATGTGTTAAGGTCCACCACTTGTCCAACCTATAAGGTTATATTTAAATGGTATCCTTTCTCACACTAGTGAAATGCCCATGATATGTTTTACATGGGGGTTTCATTCCAAGGTCCACCACTTGTCCAAGCTAACTCTATTAAAACATATAGAGAAAGAAAGGTCCACCACTTGTCCAAGCTAGGCTCATTGAAAACATGGAGAGAAGGAACCTCCACTGTTTCTCCTAGATAGGCTCCATTGAAACATGGAGAGAAATAAGCTCCACCATGTCTCCAAGTTGCTAGGCTCCATTGAAATACCCAATACCCATAATATTTTGTACATGGGGGGTTTACATCAAGGTTCACCACTTGTCCAACCTATTTATCCCTAGTAGGTTTGGTCTCATGATTCGCACACTTGTCCACTCTATGTCATTATATTAAGAGGAATTGGGTGTTAAGGTCCACCACTTGTCCAACCTATAATGTTATAGCTTGAATGGTTATTTTTTATCACCACTTGTAATGCCCATGACATGATTTACATGGGGGTTTTGTTCCAAGGTCCACCACTTGTCCAAGCTAAATCTATTGAAACATAGAGAGAAACAAAGGTCCACCACTTTTCCAAGCTAGGCTGCATTGAAACATGGACCTTAATACCAAATTATTTCTAGTAGCATGTGTGATATTTTGTACATGGGGGGTTTACATTCAAGGTCCACATTGTCGACCTATTTTCCTAGTAGGTTTGGTCCAAGTTCACCACTTATCCACTCTATGTCATTATATTAAGAATAATTGGGTGTTAAGGTCCAACCACTTGTCCAACCTATAAGGTTATATATTAAATGGTATTTTTTCTCACCACTTGTAATGCCCATGATATGTTTTACATGGGGTTTTGTTCCAAGGTCCACCACTTTTCCAAGATAACTCTATTCAAACATAGAGAGAAATAAAGGTCCACCACTTGTCCAAGCTAGGCTCCATTGAAACATGGAGAGAATGATGCTCCACCATTTATCCAAGATAGGCTGCATTGAAACATGGAGAGAAGCAAGCTTTACCATGTTTCCAAGCTAGGCTCCATTGAAAACACTCTAGGGGGTTTTATTTCAAGGCCCACCACTTGTTTAAACTATTATCCTAGTAGCATGAGTGGTTTGGTTTCAAGATTCACCACTTGTACACTCTATGTCATTATATTGTGTTAAGGTCCACCACTTGTCCAACCTATAAGGTATATATATTAAATGTATCCTTTCTCGCCACTTGAAATGCCATGATATGTTTTACATGGGAGTTTCATTCCAAGATCCACCACTTGTCTAAGCTAACCATATTTAAACATAGAGAGAGAAAACAAGGTCCACGACTTGTCCAAGCTAGGCTCCATTGAAACATGGAGAGAAGGAACCTCCACCATTTCTCCTAGATAGGCTCCATTAAAACATGGACATAAGTAAGTTCCACATGTCTCCTAGATGCTAGGCTCCATTGAAATACGCAAAACCATGATATTTTGTACATGGGTGATTTACATTCAAGGTCAACCATTGTCCCACCACCTATTATCCCTAGTAGGTTTGGTCTCACAATTCATCCACCTTTTCCACTCCATGTCTTATAATAAGAGGAATTGGGTGCTAAGGTCCACCACTTGTCCAGCCTATAAGGTTATACCTTGAATGGTATTTTTTCTCACCACTTGTAATGCCCATGACATGCTTTACATGGGGGTTTTGTTCCAAGTTCACCACTTGTCCAAGCTAATTCTATTGAAACATAGAGAGAAACAAAGGTCCACCACTTTTCCAAGCTAGGCTCCATTGAAACATGGACCTTAATACCAAATTATTCCTAGTAGCATGTGTGATATTTTGTACATGGGGGGTTTGCATTCAAGGTCCACCACTTGTCAAACCTACTTTTCCTAGTAGGTTTGTCGCAAGATTCACCACTTGTCCACTCTATGTCATTATATTAATAATAATTGGGTGTTAAGGTCCACCACTTGTCCAACCTATAAGGTTATATATTGAATGGTATTTTTTCTCACCACTTGTAATGTCCATGATATGTTTTACATGGGGATTTTGTTCCAAGGTCCACCACTTGTCCAAGCTAAATCTGTTCAAACATAGAGAGAAACAAACGTCACCACTTGTCCAAGCTAGGCTCCATTGAAACATGGAGAGAATGATGCTCCACCATTTATCCAAGATAGACTCCATTGAAACATGGAGAGAAGTAAGCTCCACCATGTCTCGAAGATGCTAGAGTCGATTGAAATACCCAAAACCCTGATACTTTGTACATGGGGGGTTTACATTCAAGGTCCACCACTTGACCTACAACCTATTATCCCTAGTAGCATGAGTGTTGTTTGGTCTCACGATTCACCACTTGTCACACTATATCATATATTATTAGAGAAAATTGGGTTTCCATATCTAAATGGATCTTTGCTTGGATAGTGGTAGAGACTTGAGACCTAAATACCCATTCTACACTAGAGCATTGGTTAAGCCTTATGCACTTCAAGCATACCTTTAAGAACAAGTAGTAGTTATTAGTTGACTTAAGTGTAGTTGACCTCCATGGTATTGAAAACTAAGAGAGAGTGTAGCATAAAAATGAGTCAGGATTTTAATTTGACTTTCTTTCTATTAATGAGTAGATCATAGATGGATTTTGGTATCTAATAAAACCTTAGGGTAGACAATGTAAAACATGTCTATTGTTGTGTTTGCATTAAGTGTTCTTGTTCTTTAATTTCAGAACCATTACAGAAAAATGGATTGGCTATATGCTGGCATAAATTGAGAAAACTATTGAATTACCCATCCCCACCTCCTCCAAGACCTTGTCCAAGGAATGAATCACCTCTCTTATCACCTACCACTTTCTTTCAAGGACATCAAAGAGTACTTATCTTGGATCTAGAGGGGTTACTTCTCAAGACAATTGAAATGGAACAGGGAGATTCTATGCCATCTTGGGCTCAACACATGCGACTTGTGGAGATAAAGATGAGTTTATCATGTGGTGCGACCAGACGTACAAAGTTTTTGGTTTTTGTGCTGAATACTTTGAGCTATGGATATGGAGTTGCTATAACTTAACAAGGGTGCAACGCATCACCAAAAATGTTTTCTGAGCAGTATACCAAGTTCAAGGTGTTTATGAGTAACAAAAATTGCCAAAATCCAAATATTATGTTAGGATTTACAAGGGTTTATCACAAAAATTTGAGTGATATTTGGAAGATATTTGAGGATTTGGATGCAAACAATACCTTAATTTTTTTATGACACTCCATATAGGGTGATGTGGAACATGCCAGGGACATATCTTATATTTCCAAAGATGTGGAGGCAAACTTCCGAGCAACTTCAAAACTTCTTGCAGAGAACCATAATTCCATGGTTGGTAGGATGGTTGTATGCAAGAGATAAGAGAGTCTATACATACAACACAATTGTAAATCAGTATAGTGATTCTGAGACAAATTATGTCCTTGGTGTGTACTTGTCAACACGAAAGAATTGAATAAATATGGCATAAAGATGCTTTTTTATTCTAGTGTGTATCTTTCAAATTTGTATAATTTGATATAGTCTTTTTATAAAAAACAAAGGTGTGTCAATTTATGAACACTTGAATGGATTGCACCCTACTCTAAGGGGACTTCAATGTACTATTGGAGTGCATCCTATTGTAAGGGGACTCTGATGTATTGCTAGAGTGCACCCAAATTTTTGGAGACTCATTTTTTATTTGATTGGGGCCTATGTTGGGTCATATAGTAAAAGAAATTCATTTTTTGTCAATTCATATCGAGGTTGCATTTATTTGTAACTATGAGAGAATTGATGTTTGATGTCAAAATAAAACTTGTAAGTATGGATCAGAGAATTCATGGACTTTAAATATGTGAGAGGGATCTTTTTCTTGGGCACAAATGTTTGCTTCGAGAATTTTGTCATTACATACTTTACGTGAAAGAGTTTTAGAACCTAAAAGACTTTGAAAACAAAACTATGGAATCTAAGTGCATGTATTCTTGAATGGCTTGAAAGTTGATGATATACATGCATGTCGCCTTGATGATGAAGATTTAGATCTGACAAGATGCAAAGCTTAGAATTCTTGGAGTACGTTACCTTTGTCAATTTGGTAATAACATATTTTAACTTTCTTTTATTATGGGTGGAAAATATATTATTATGTGCATTTGGAACCTAATTGCTTGACCTTCAAACCAAGATTCCTATGTTATTTTTTCATATTCTTTTTTGTAATGAATTAAGATTGTGGATAATGGTCCACCACCAAGTGTTCAAGCTAGATCTTGTAATGAAAGTATATATACTGAGTCTTCAAACTAGTAAACAAGGGAAGAGAGAAGAAGGAGAAGCAGGGTCCATCACTTGTCCAAGCTTATCTCTAGACAACATAGAGAGATGTTAGGTCTACTAATTGTCCAATATAGTCATGGAGAAATGATAGAAGGTTGATCCACTTGTCCAACCTATCATCTCTAGTAAAATGGGAGGTTTGGCCTTAAGATTCACCATGTAACCAACCTATACTTCATTGTATTATGAAGAGTAGAAAAGCAAAGCTCCACCACTTGTCTAAGGTAGTTCCAAAATCAACATGGAGAGAAGCAAGCTTCACCATTTGTCCAAGATAGGTTCCATTAAAACATGGAAAACCTCATATATGTTGTACATGGAAGCTTTTTTCCAAGGTCCACCACTTGTCTAAGCTAGGATCCATTAAAACATGGATAGAAACAAGGCTCCACAACTCGTCCAACCTTTATAGCTGCAAAGTGTACCGGTAGTCTAAACTAGGCATGGGAAAATAATAGAAGGTCCACCACTTATCCAATATATTATCTCTAATAGCATGGGAGGTTTGGTCTCAAGATTTAGGAATTGGCTAACCTGTATTTCATTGTATTATGATGAATTTGGTTTTAAAGTCAACTACTTATCCAAGCTATAAGTTTATATCTTGAATGGTATTCCTTCCCATCACTTAGAAAACCAATGATATGTTGTACATGGGGGGGTTTGTTACAAGGTCCACCACTTTTCCAAGCTAGTTTCATTGAAACATGGATGAAGACAAGCCCCATGCCTCAAATTAAGAAGTTATAGATTAGAAGTGGACCTTGCTTGAATGTCACATGCAATAAATTAAGGAAAAATAGCCAAGTGGATTGTATTCCTCAATTGATCCTTGCTTTCACAAGTTGTGAACCTTGAGTCACTTTTACATTAACTTGGACAAGTGGTGGACCTAGAAACTAAGCTCTCCATGTTGAGATAAGTTGTAGGTAGGACAATAGAACATAGACAACGATAATGGATGCAATATACTCGTCTCCTAATAATCCAATTGATTGAAACCATGGTATTTTAGTTGTTTTCATTGTGTATTGTATGTGCATAAAGTGGAATGAGACCTTAAGAAAACTCAAATTTTTGACAAAATCTCTATATTTTGTACATGATATATTGAAAGTTGTCCAACCTGGGAATTGGGATTTTCCCACTTTACCTAATATGGTCATACCAGCTATTTTGAACCTTTTCCATTTACAACCGGTACCAGAGCTAGTCACGGTGTCAGCCAAGTCTTAGCATGCCAAAACAGTGCCAGTGTCAGCATTAGTAAAGTGTTAGAGTCAGTATCAATTTTTATGGGGAAAAGGGCCAGTGATAATCATTAAAGGGAACATGGGAAGTATAAGCCAATACATGTATGTCATGTCGCCGACAGTGCACAAAACTCTAGGAATGGTAAGTAGTGGAGCTTTTATGGCGAGAACACGTATAACAGTAAGGAGGGTGGGTATTCTTTCTCATAAATCTCCTGCGCGATGCCTCCCTGATGTTACACATTCGCCATCGCCGATCTCTGAGGAGTCTTCACTGCAACCTTAAACTTCATCGTCAGCAAACTGTGTCGAACACTACCTATCTCTACCTAACACACCTAGCTACGGCTTTGACTATCCAAGTAAGTCTTCTTCCTCTATAGACTTACCGTCTCCACAGTGTATGGGTAGGAATAAAATGTCGGAGAAGATGCAAGAAACCATAGATGAAACTTCGGCAATCATCACAGCTTTGGGCCTTGCATGTGGTAGTACAGGCCACAAGAATAGATTTTGACTCAGCCATAATCAAGCAGGTTCTTGACTCCTTTAATGCTGAGGATGGTAGTGTTGTTATCAATGGCGTCAAAGTAACAGCAACTCCTGACGACATTGCATATGCCTTCAAGATGCCTAATGAACCAAAGCTGACCACATCCTCTGTAGAACAGATAAGCACGACACTGAAAGGAAGATGAAGCAGCCAAGAAGAAATGCAAAGCCAATGCACAAGGGGTCCAGTAGTAGCAGGACTGGATGTCCCCTTAGTTTACAGGTTTGTGGCTGAGGCTGTTAGTCTGAAAAACAACCCTATGTATGTGTCAAAAAAGTTGTTTGCTATGCTCTTGGCAAAACGGTTAAATGCTACAGTGAAGATAAATTTATGTCAGATTATGTCTCACAATGTGCTCCAGCAGCCTGCCAAGCTGAAATCCCAAAGTGTATTCAAAGCTTGGTATGTTTGGCAATTTTTATACTGGGCAGTTGCGCCAGAGGCCAATGATCACGTACGGATGGATTGGAGTCAGAAGCCAATCCCAGAGACTTCCAATGTCAAGCTGTCTTCAAATAAAGAAGATCCAGGCAATCAGTTGGCCTTGACCGGACAAAAGAGGACGGGCACCCAAGGGGAAGCCAATAGTTTAAAGAAACCAAGGATGATGTTGGCCAAAAGCACGGCTTTCCTTAAGTAGTTGAAGAATCAGGTAAAGTCTTTACCTACTGGGAAAGCTTCAGCAGGCCATACCTCAGCCACAATTGAGGCACAAACTCCAGCAAAGACCAATGCTGGGAAGGGCCAGCAAGAGGAACAGATCCCAGCGGATAGCAGCACTGGAAAGGGTTCCAAAGAAAAGGCAAGAACAACCTGCAGTCAAAGATAAGGGAAAGGGTCTAGTACCTAATAGTCCATCAAACCGAATTCCTTTTAGTGAATTAGCCTTGTCCATAGCCAAGAAAGATAAACTGCAGCAATTGCAACATAATCCCCTTAAAGGCAAACTGACATTTCAAACTACTGATTTAGCACATTTACTATATATGGCTTCCGTAATGGTCTATGAGCTAGTTCAATCTGACCAAGAAAATGTAGTTGATGGCTGATCAATGCTTATCCAATCATCATGTAATACCATTGTCAATGCCTTAGGTCAGATGATGGATGCATCGGCGCCTAGTGAGCAAGTGTTGAAGCTCAAAGAAGAACTTAAGAACAACCAGCAGCAGGTTCAGAAACTCCAGAAGGATGTGGCTGCACAAAGACTCAGGCTGCACAAAGACTCAGGCATACTATTGTTGAGAATCAGTCAGTAAGGACAATTAATGATCTGCAAACAAAGGTGCTAAAAATAGAAATAGAAAATCGGCAGTTAAAGGAAGACAAGGCATCAGCTTTGAGAGATGCTGATCGATTTCAGACCCTGCTCCAAATGAAGCGGATAGATTACAAAGAAGTGATGACAACTCACATTGTGATCAAGGCTTCTCTGACATGTTTATACTAATCTTGCTAATATTTTGAGTCCACAGGGAAATGTCACTTCGAATATGGATAATCTGAAGGCCCTGATGGAGACTATTCAAAGTGATCTGCAAGATAAGCTCTCAGAATACAATATGGCATTGGAAAATTAAGCCATCATGGATTACATTGAAAAACAGAATAATCATGATGAGGATTCTGAGAGGGAAGAAGAGAAGGATGAAGAAGGAGAGGACAACCAGGCCGATAAGCCAGATGGTGAAGATGATGATTTTCCTCCTTCTCCAATTTCAGGATTTGGAGCTGGTGGATCTGTTGCTACAAGGGGTATTCAGCCCAACAAAGACCAGCTAGACTAGTACAAAGACAAGCTAGAACAGTGGTCTGAGGATCAGTAGCCAGGCAGTGGAGAGAAGGGCCAAACTGAAGATTATCCAGTACACCAGTCACAACACCTTGTTGACATCAAAGAAAAAGCCAAAGGTATGACTGAGTCCCTGAAGGGTGATGAGCAACATTCATTACAACTCATCACACTGAATAAGAGATTGAGCCATCAACATGCTCCAATTACAAGAATGTATCTGGAGGATGATAATCTGGTCTCTGATTTGGCACGCTTTCAGATGTTGTATGTGGGAGCCAGAGAGATGGTACAACATTGGAAATCGGATGCCTTTCATGATCAAGCAGTGTGACAGTTGCTTGAGCATCCCAGTAGAATCCAGTTGTTGGACAGGGTACCTGAGTGGGCACTAACTCCTGATGATAGGATAGCCAATCCACATTGGCAACAGCAATCCACTGCAGACCGACATTCCCTAGCCCTAGAGTTGGACTTGCTCTTTGGAAACATGCCAACCTACAAATGTCTGAAGGAGTCAGAACTCAGCTAAAAGAAGTTTTACTTCAGTTGCAAATTGCCAAAGGAGTTTTAGACCAGCGAGTACAGGCCATCATTGAAGAACAGGCTTCTAACAGTAAGGGACCTCGGACTCAAATTACAGTAGGGGAATAGCCAACTACTCTCCAAAGACTTTTTCAGCTAGTCCGGGCTACCAGAAAGATGATGCAGCAGGAGAACCAAACCATTTTAAATTTTTTGGAGTTTGTGTCTGATTCTCCAGTTCTCCTGTATGCATTACCTGCTAAAGAAGCTGAACTGCCCATGTTCTTTCCGGCCTTGTATCGCCAGCATCGTGAACCAGTGGACCGGCTCACTTACTTTGGTATCACTAATGACCTTCACGATTGGTATGAGCGGGCCACTGTGGAATGGAAAACTTGGCAAACACTGATCAATGATGCCCTCAAATTGGATGATGTCACGGAGTTGCAGGGAAAAATGCAGAGGGTCAAACTCTATATGGGATAGTTCCATCTCAGAATCAGACGGTGGATTTTTCCAGTAAGGCACTGAGATCTCCTTGGTTGGGCATCCTTGGAATTACAATTATAGGGGTGTCAAGCACTCAACAAGCATGAAATATGGCATAAAGCCATACCAAAAGAGTACTATCATGAGGAACTTTGGCTAAATTCATGAGGAACATCGACCAACTCAACAGCACTAAATCAAAATCAGGCGGTGGATTTTTTCCAGAAATTTTGGAATCATACCGAAATTCAAGAAAGGAGGGAAGGATGTAGAAGGCGAAGAAAATCCTGGCAGGTAGGAACAGCCCCTTGTAAGATCGGCCAGTGGAAGGCAATCGGACTGGCAGTAATTACCATAGGCAGTTATTGTAGTAACTCAGGAGAGCTATAAATAGGACCCGCTACATTGTAATGGGATTCTGAACTGTTTATACTTGGCTATAGCTTTCTTAGCACTTTCAAGCTCTTCGCCTCTAGCCTCACTTGTAATCATCAATTCTGTAATCATTTGAGCTTGAACCGTTACACACTATACTTGGTTAACCTTGAGCTATTAATTTGAACTGGCAAATACTCTTCTTAGTTTTCCAGCTATGTCTCTTGTTTCAGTATCACATTCCATTTCAGTTATTTATTTCAGTTTAGTCAATAAACTTAAAGAGAGAAGTTTGCAAAAGAATCGGCAGTTTCTGCAATTAAAATCTATTTTCTTAATTTTTTTAGTGGTTTTTCTCCTTCTCCCCCTCTCTTCAACTAGCTAATTTGGTTTTTCAACTGGCTCAAGGCTAAACCGAGTCACACTTTTCCCAAACACCGGATAGCTATCACATAAGCATATTTGAAAACTGATAAATATATTCTAAAGAAGGTGATCGATTAGCTGGGGATGGGTGGCTCAATTGCAGTGACGGAAATGGCTATTAATGGTGCCAATGTATATATCACAAATGTACGTGATAGTAAGACACTCCCATACAAAGTTGGGGTTGCCACAAAGGTTACCATAGACCATGATCCTCTGTCTGAAAAGGATAGTATAGAAAGAAAGGGTGATTGAAGAGTATGGTTGTATTGCATGGGATCAAGTACATTCCAAATCACAATTCACAACATTAAAAGTAAAAATCCTTTCAAGTCAATTACAGCAGCATGCAGCCAGATTTGACCAAGTTGTGTTGTCTCTCGCACCTTCCATTTTTCTCTCTTACATATACACACATACCCACCTTCAAACAATTGTTTCTCTCTCTTTCTCGCTGCAATGATCATCCACTTTTACGAAAAGGTCCATTGCAATGATCAACACGTGCATACGTATGCACAAATAAAAAAATGAGTGTTTGTCGAATGCTTCAAAGAGAACGGCATTGACTCTCTTGAGTCCTTCATTATATATATTTATGTTGTTCTTTGTCGTGATGGTAGAAGATCGCACAACACGATATTAAATTGTATTAAATAATTGTATTCCTTTGCAGTCGTTATTATAATTTTGACTTGGCATTATAGCCCACCCAAGTAGCATCATGGACATTGTCCTAAACTCTCTGACTTTGTAAAAACTCAAAATCTTAACATGGTCGTTTCTGACCTCGCTAGCACTTGAGATACTAACCATGAAAAAATCAATTCTAAGAGGTTTGGCATTCCGTTAATTTTCTCCATGATATACCTTTTCTAGTCATTCTCAATTGCAATGTGTGGATGATGATGGGCCCAAGCAAATTCAATGTGTGTGGATGACAACAGGCCTAAGAAAATGTTGTTTAGGTTTATGAATCTTTCTTTCCATACATGAAAGTTCTGACACAAAATACTAACCGTTGTTTTTGACATGTATAATTTGCAAGTTCTTATATTAGCAACAAAGGACAATTGCTTTCTAACGGAGAGGTATGTAATGGAATTGATATATAGTTATTAACTACAGCTAACATGTGGAAAAAGCATGACCAATTTATAGGCTATGCGAAAGGATATTACATTTACGTACATTTTATTATTCAAGTGCTCTTTCACATAGTCCATTAATTGCTTGTGCTTTTGCTACCTGTCAGCTGCAATAAATAAGTAATTATCAATTTCCATTGCATTAGAGCTTGATTATGGTGAACATGTTATTCGCCAGGTATGTAGATTTGTTAGTTTTATGATTTGTACTATGTTATTTTTGGTATTTCGCACTCTCTCTTCGCTTTTTGTCTGTTGCATTGGTATCATGGATTTCATTAACGTGTTCACAAATCTATGAAGACATTAATAACATGTGTTAATAACATAACTTATGTTGTGATCACATCTATATTCACATAACTTTTTCAATGATCAGCTTAAACTTGTTCTGCCTATAAACCCACTGGGAATTAGATATTCTTGCAGGGGACGCCAAGTATTAGGATTTACTTGAAGGGCGCGTCGAGAATGTCTAATTCTTAACGAGCCATGTCATTACTATAAAGAGCGAATGATTAGGCACATTTTTAGCTTTTTGGGAAAGATTTCCTTTGTTTAGAATTCTCGATTGGCTGGGAGGGTCCTTCTAGGAAGAACGTCCTTATTTTAGGGACAATCATTCTTTCCTTATATGCTCGCCTAAGGCTACTGAGCCACTAGTCTTTAGTTCTTTGAATTGTGGGTAGAGTGTGGTTCATAGCTAATAACAACGGAGATTTAAGGACAAAGTTGGAGTCACTTGAGCTTGTTTGCATTTGAGCAGCACATGTAATTTATATGTTGTTTACTCCCTCAAGTTGTTTTATAAATAATTTGATGGAGCCAAGAGTCCTGCATAGGGGCTAGTATTGGTTCTTGATATTTGATATGATCCACGTTAAACAAGGGTCTATTGTCTTATACTAGAGTATTAGGCAAACATAGATCCTTGGTTTCACTGGTGTAAAATATCCTTAATTGGGTACGAAAGACATCTTTCATTGGGTGTGCAATGTGCATTGTATGTATGCTATGAGTTTCACGTATCTTAATTTGAACACACACTGATATGGTTTGAAGATTACTTGTATTTATCATGCTATGATGCTTGAGGTTTAATAAAAATTGATATTTTTACATCTACAAAGATTAATATGTGAGACATTTTAGAGAACATCAAAACTATTGATTAAGTAGGTCTATATATTTGACTATGCATGTAAAGTAAGTTTAAAAGAAAAATATTGCATAATGTAAAAACTGTGAGCCATACTTTGAAGTTAGCATGAGTTACAATAAACAACATCTTTGGCGATCTCTTGTTAAAGCATAATAAACACAATATCAGGGTATGTTTGTGTAGAGATGTACATTTTTGTAATAGTGACTATCTTTGTTGTTACTTTAGTTATGTATTCATTGTTCCATTCTTTCTTGAATAGGTTATTTGAGATGGAAGAAAACGTTGGACCTAGTTATAGAATCCAAATTCAAAATAGAAAAAAAAGGCACCTCGGATAGAGTGGCAATATGCAACTAACATTGGTGATTAGTTCATAGAATGGGAGTGTAAGTTATGCCATACAACAAAATTTGGTGGGGCACCTTGACTAAGGGAACATTTTTTAGGTGGACCAAAGAAACGGGGTCATACATGTATCCACCCCACTGCAACTGTAGTGGTCAAACGTTTGAGGAAATAAATTCAAAAGAAAGAATCAAAGAAACATTATATATCTACTTTTGATGTTTCAGGTGTGCCAAAACATCATGGTTTCAATCAACAAACTTCAAAAGCATCACTAGTGTGCACTCGAAATCTCACTATGCAGCCAGAAAGCAATCTACCTAGTGCATCTTTATCGAAGAGTCATTTTGACCTAGGAAAAGTGTCTATGTGTCAAAATTCATTGCAAGAAAGCCTACTTAATGGTTTACTTGATGATGCACAACTCACTCTTGCTGAAGCGATTTACTTTTCAGGGAGTGCTATGATGATGGTGGACAGTGAGCACTCAAGAGAGCATGGAAGAAAATTGGTGAGTTTGGACCAGGGTTTTCACCGCACACATACCATGCTATGTGAAATGATCTATTGGATAAATACTATGTTCAAGTAAAAGAACGTGTGCAAAGGATAATTCTTAGCAATATAGAGCTTTTTGGATGTACTATAGTCAGTGACGGTTGGTCCAATGTACAAAGAAAACCACTAACTAATGTAATGATTGTTTCACCAAGAGGCAAAATATTTGTTCGTGTTGTGGATTCACATGGTTCAATTAAGTATGGGATTTACATTGCTGATGTAATTACCTATGTGATAGAGGAAGTGGGTGTTAAACATGTAGTCCAAATTGTGATGGACAATGCAAAGAACTGCAAGAATGCTGGCAAAATCTTGAAGTGACGGTACCCGCATGTTTTTCCTTTTAGTTGCAGTACATATGGTTTGAATCTTGTTTTAAAAGATTGGTATAAAAGTGACGATACCAAGTGGTATGCCTATTGTCTACTCGCCAGCTTGTGAGATTTATGCTCAAAAGATAGAGAGTATTATATATTTTTTGACCTCGCATGTCAATTATGTTAAAACTACCTACAGAGACTAGATTTTGCACTCACTTCTACACTTTTGAGTCTCTTCTTCGAAACAAAGATGCAATCATAACTACATGTACATGTATGTCATTTCATGACTAAAAGAGCGAGCAAAACAAAAAAGTGAAAGAGAAAATCAAAGTCTTGAGGGCAACGCTTACGGAAAAAACTTGATGGAGTAGTGTCATGGATACGTATCATGTAGGGATGTATGTTATGTATGCCATGCAATCTTGATCAGAGGGTGCCCAATCTCAAAAAAGTATGGATGTAATGGTGGACTGTCTAAAGGAGTTTGGAGTGTCCAAAAAATTAGAGCATTCGGTGGTGGAAAAGCATTGGCATGTTCCATTCTCTCGTCGACAAAGGAAAGTCCTCTTGAAGTACTTTCATGCTAGATGGATTGGAGCTCATACACCATTGCACAATGTTTCTTACATGCTAGATCCTGAATAATGGAAATATAGAGTTGATGTCCAATGTTGAAGTGGTTCATGATTTTTACACAGTTTTGCTAATGTTGATGATCGTGTAAGATGCATAAAAGAAATGTCCCCCTTTTGATTGAAAGAAGGTCTATTTTCAAACTCTCTTGTTCAACACATGGCAAAAGAGTAGCCCGCATGGAAATGTTGGATGATGAATAGTGGAGAACATTATGCTTTGTTGCTAACCTTGCGATGAAGGTTTTAAGCCAGTGTTCTTTAAATTCAAGTTCAGAAAGAAATTGGAGCATGTACAAATTATATTCGCAACACTACTCGCAATCGACTTCTTGCAATTGACTTCTTGTAGATTGTGTATATAAACTTGTTTACATTTATTGCAATGAAAAAATTATGTGGCACATTGAAAGCAAAGAATATAAAGAAGATATGCACAGATGGATGTACGACTATGATGATGTAGAAGACGAACACTTTGACGTTGGACACGTGCTGTGCATAAGCCTTAAGCTACAGAAAAATCTCAATATTAACTCAGACAAGCTCAATCAAGCATGTGACAAAGTAGACAAAGATTAGAGAATCTTGGAAAATGATGACAATAAAGATTAAGCAAGTTGTCATATTAGTAAAAGATTACAATTTTTTTTGTCTTGTAATCAATTTCAAAGTACACTAGGAGTTGCTTCTTAGGATCCCTATGGTTTGTATTCGTTGGCCATGCCAAGCATGGTATATATGCCTTCATTAATTGTTGCACCGCACAATGCGCATATGGACATATTTTTTATTTGTCTCACCAAGCATATAAGATGATAGTAGTGTCCACATGGCAACATATAATGACCGCTCCAACTGTCAAAGACTCTGTAGCACAGAGGACATTGGTTGGTGGAGGAACTGCTAGCCACATTTGCAACTCCCACAATCTCAGGATGTGTTTAAAAGTGGGAGCTGTGATTGCCTTGGCATATAGGATTAAAACATTGAGACAGGCCCTACTCATCTTGTCTAAGCTTGTTAAGTTGCACACTTCAACACTTGTGTGTGTGTGTGTGTGGCGGGGGGGGGGGGGGGGGGGGGTGATCTACGCTTGCGATAGTCTCAATACTTCTTGCTCTTTTTCTGTGAGCTTTGTCCCCATGCTTTCCTTAACCTTGCTCAACTTCATTCCAAACCCTTCCACCATAAGAGCAAGCTCTTGTCTTATGAATGTCATTGTCTCCTCATGTATATCATGGGTGCTCAGTGACATCTCTGGACGCGAAGTCCATGGCCTATCCAGGATAAAATGCATATAAAGCATTTTAACGAAGTAGAGTGATGCATCTGCATTATGGAGAGGATGGTCGTACACCTCCAGAAAGATTCGCTCAATGTTAAGTTTGATATCATTATTTCGGCACCTTGACACCTTCCATCTTCCCTTCTTAATCTCACCTTCTAGGCACGGTCATATCTCTTTGATCATATCCTTTGTCACCTATTTTTTTTATGTCACTCCATTGGGCATGACTGGGATTTGCCCATTTGGACGATCTGCAGGCCGTTCTAGTTGCCTGGCAAGTAGTCAAACCCTGTGCGAGAGCTTTAAGTTGCTCATGTGCCTTTCTAGCCAACTCATGGTGCTTGTTATCTTGTCCATCTGTCATATCTACAAAAATATAGATGATGTAAGGATCTCAGTGAATGAGAGATTAATACATAAGAAAAAATGATGATTGGCCTAAAATGATTGAAAGATGGGATGCAATAATCACTGGAAAGCATCCAGTAAAGACAAGTACACCTCAAACATGAGACCAAACAAATTATCTTAACAACATTTCAAATTATCTTGACCACATATTTCAAATATAAAAACCATGTTCAATTACAAAATTGGATTAAACAACACGGAAAGTTTTATTGATGGGCATTGCGCCCTTGCTGGCTCAGTCTTCAATGATCTAAAAAACTCTATCACTTGCATCATAGATTTTCTCTCTTCGCGATTCGATAAAGACATCCAGTTTTTGGCTCAGCTTCCATGCTAGCTTTTTCGTGGGTACTTCTGCCCATCCACAATTCCCGCACTGATTCCAAAAGTCATATAGCACTTGAAGTAAATATCCCAGAGCAAAAACATCACTTGCCTAAGTATAGGCATCTTCAAGAAGGGGATCATACAACTCGGGCGCCAGTCATCGTCGCTTATGTCGCTCTCGATCAACAATAGATTGAGCATGTACCACCTTTTCTGGGCTTTTGTTTGCCTCATACACAAAATTAAGCAAAAATCACTTTTTGGAAGCTCTTAGCAGAAGTCTCCAATCAATGATGTCGATGTGTGCCTTCAAATCTTTAGTGAAGTCTAGCACTACCTTAAATGGGTGTAGGTCGATGTGAATAATGTCCGCCATATGTGCAGTTGCCATGCCATCCACCAAAGCATGCATATTCATCACTACCTCCTTAACCTTGGCAAGCTTCTCCCGACTTAGTCGCATGTCAGGAGGGGGGGGGGGGGGGGGGGGGGGGGTTCCACCCTTGATCCAAGCGATACATCTCTCTGGAAAATTCACTGTATTTGAAGGGAACCTTCAAGAGCATGTCGTCGAGCGAGCTGCCATTATAGTAAGGAAATATTGTAATTCAAGGCAACTCATTCGTGAAAGCAATGCACCTGATGATTGTTGGGTGCAATACTTGCATGCCCTGTTCTGTTAGAAGCTTTTGAACTTGAAGTTGTTGTTTCCCTTGTACAACTTTCCTCAATATGCTATGTTCTCACAAAGAAAAAAATCCCTCGTATTTTGTACTCTTTTACTTCACCAAAGGCCCATGAACCAATTGTTTGTCCTTCGATTAATGCCTTGTGTGGGATGCCAATGAGATGTGCGCACATGGAGTTGTAAAAAGTGCATATAATTGCCCCTATCCCTATAACATTTGGCTGCCTGGACGATGCAACAACTCTGTCTTGGGAGATGTGCACTCTTTTTGGAAGTGACTCTACATCCAATGCCTTCATGCGCTTGCTCGTCACCTTCTGTTCATTCCATATTGTGTCCCATAGCTGCAGTGGACGTAAATCAGTAGAAGCTAGCGCCAAATCTTTTAAATTCTTGTATGCAGCTCGCATACTTCCCAAAATGGTGCGAGTTCTGTATTGATAGTCAAAGTCATCTAGCTTCTGCCTTTCACACAATTCTGCATTGCCTTCTCTTTTGGAATCGATGCAATGTATTTCCCAAATATGCTTAACAAGATCCCTCATGAGGATATCAAACTCATTGATTTTCCTTATGGCCTTATGTGCATTTTGTGATACTATAATGACTGCTTCTATGTGTAGGGCACGCAAAATGACTTTTCGCTCGTTGGTGGAAAGCATGATGGTCGCAAAGATAGCAAGAGCTACAACCATTACAACACAAAACACTTAATACGCATCCAAATCTTTCAAAATAAAAACAAAACAAAGTGTCAGATAATAACAACCAGATAATTAATTGTACATCAATCAAGACATCACATTGCTATCCATCTACAGTAAAATGAGAGTCAAACAACAATAATTAGACCATTAATTATACTTCAAGAAATATTACAACACAAAACACTTAATACACATCCATATCTTTTAAATAAAAACAAAAACTAAGTGTCAAGCAGTAGTAACCAAATAATTAATTGTACATCAACCAAGATTAAAACATCACATTGCTATCTATTTACACTGAGAGAGAGAGAGAGAGAGAGAGAGAGAGAGAGAGAGAGAGAGAGAGAGAGAGAGAGGATATTAGAAAGCATTTAGAGTAGTTTCTTAAATTTTTAAAGATAGACAAAAGTAATGTTTGATATTGTTTTATATTTCCATGGTGGGAGATATAGAGAAGTGCACTACATATCATTTTGAAATCTTGAAAATAGACTAAGAAAGAGTAGCTTTTTAGGGATTGTTAATTCGATTTATATTTTTAGAGAGAGAGATAGAGAGTGAGAGTGAGATCCAGACTACATTTTGAATTATCTTTATAATTACTTCATGTTGAAGAAACTGAGAATAATTTTTTGAGGATTATTTTATATTTTGAGAGTGTCATAAAGAGACATAGAGTGAATCATATGTAGCATTTTCAATTGTTTTATAGGTTCTTAATAAGAGAGAGAGAGAGAGAGAGAGAGAGAGAGAGAGAGAGAGAGAGAGAGAGAGAGCTCTATTGCATGGTGTGAATCTTTATTTTTTTGAAGATAGAGATAGAGAAAGATTAGATGATATGTCATAAATTTTAGAGGTTCATCAAATTGAAAAGGAAGATAATATGAAGTAAATTATGATCCAAGAAATACTCACGCCATGTTATCGACCAAATATCACATGAATGACGCACACAAAAAACAATACAAGCCACGTAACTGGCAAACCAAACAAATTTACAATATCTTTTGCCGTGTTACCGACCAAATGCTGCAATATGCAAAAAATACAACATGCACTAGCAAACGATACCATTTGCGGTTGCGTTACCAACAAGGTGCCGCCCGAATCTAAGGGAATAGGAATTGTATACAGACATAACTTAGCTGCGTTACCGACCATATGCTTGCATTTGGTAAAGGGAAGGAATATGACTTCATCATAAAGATACTATTATTGCCCCGTTACCGACTAGTACCACTACGATGTGCCATACTTATCATAGGACACTACTCAGCCGTGTTATCGACCAAGTGCCCCATGATAAGCACCATTCCAAAGAATGGCCTTACACACACATGCACCCCTCGTGTAGCCGGCTGCACACATCTAGTCGCGCACTGCTACTGTGTGCAGCTGCTCGCACGAGCACACACACCCACTCACATCCCCACAGACAAATCTCAAAACCTGTGGGTGAGAAGATGATCAGGAAATATATCCCAAAAGGCCTGTTGGGGCCGGTTATATATAGGAAAATGTACCCTATTGGGATTATTGACGATCCGGACGGACACCATCGAGTATTTGAGATACCTAGCAGGCCTATCGGGCTAATTTAAAACTTGACGAGGTTTTGGCCGGTTCCCAAGTCACCCCAAACTGGCATTTTGGTGAACATGATAAGTTGTTAACATGTTAATAACATGTTGACAAGTGTTATTACCAAAAACAAAAAGTTGTAATCACGTGATTATGAAATCCCTTATTGGTATCAATTGTGGCCTCAAAAAAAAACTCTTGATTAGTAAAGGTATTGGATCATGTGTGGGATGTCACAATGCAATTGAAATCTTCATCCATTTATTTTGGTCTCCTCTAATATTAACAAGTGAAGAATTTACAAGGCTTGCCAATTAGCAAGTAAAGAAATTACGAATGTGGAAAGATTGGGCCATAGGTTATTCTAGAGTGGAGTTCTTTCCTTCCTATAGTCTTAGCTTATGCAGTAAATAAAAGTAATGGTGCCCTTATATTTGATGAGTGGATATGCCAATGTAGATAGCAGTGGACAGTGGATGTGACTACGCTTTTATTTCTAAGGATATCTAAAATTTGAAAATTGGGCATGAATTTGTGACATAGTGCACTATTTGATGAATATTGGTTCTCATCTTAATCATCAATCAACTGATTTTTCAATGAAAACAAGGCAAGACACAAAGCATAAGATTGTAATGACAATGCATAAAATTTTCTCAATCAATAACATCTTTTTATCAAAACAAATAAAGAAAGATATTGAGGATTGTGGAAAGAACACCATCCATCAATTCCATATTCATTGCCCACTCTCTTGCGTCCAATTAAAAAAATTCTCTTTTCGAAAACATAGAAAAAATATTTTTAGCCAAAGCCAAAAAGGGTGAAGCAATGGTAAGGCTTTGTCCTTTGGTTAGGCCAACATGCATTAACGTTTTGGGTTTCAAATCTCCTAGAAAAAGATAATGTTAGGTTATCGTGTGTGTCTTTTGAAAAAAAAAGAGTGTTTGGAGGGAGTTATGGGGAGAGGGGTGTTTGAAAATTTAAAAACTATGCTTTATTTGATATTATTAGCTAAGGAGAGGAGAATTGTCCAATAACTTTAGATCCCATGTTTGTGACAAAGCACATGGAGGTGGTTCTAATAGATCTTGAGAGACAACAGATCTTGAGAGGCATCTCTAAGTTCTATTCCATGGAGTAGCAGGTTGCAATAGTTGATGCAAAATTTTGTTCCTCAATCAAGCAATTGGATAGGTGATCTAAGAAAAAAGATGATCAAATATGGTGATATAATGTGGGAATCATTTTCCTAATGGGTCAAAGGTTAGGTGGGACGGGCCCTCTTAAGAGAAAACCCTTGAATCCTCTAATGAAGACTTAAATGAAGAATACTTGCAAGTTAAAGGGCTCCCCCATAGGCCCTCTAAAGGTGCATTTGAAGGGACCTTTAAATACACAGGGATATATGCCCTAGGGTAAAGGGGCTAGTAAGGTTACGGGGCCCAATAAAGGCACATTTTTAAAGCGCATCTCAAGGCCAATTAAGGCGCATAGAAATTTGAAAGAAAACGCTTTGCACGAAAAAAGCTTCGCCGTCGCTATTGAGGGAAGAGTGTGCACTGTTTGGCACGCACCACAACTGCTTTGGGTCTCTTCATGCCGCATTAATGGACCTCTGCACATATACAACGGGAGCATTCATCAGAATTGGCTAACATCAGGAGTAATATTCTGAAGCGTACAACAAACTCTAGATTTATAAAGAGCAAATTTATGTTCCGTTTTCATTCTAGATTTAAGAAAACAATTAAATAGAAAAGGTTTGCAGCTCATATAATGATTTTTAGAACATTGCAAAGCTTAGAAACTAATTTAGAAAAGGAACCCAATCGATTAGAAACAATTTCCTCAGAGCCTCCCTCCAAAACCTGGTTCCCTCCATTAAGCAAGCCACTTTCAAAATACAGATTCCCTCCTCTAATCTACAAGAGATGTCTCACACATTAACTACCCTAATCCAAGAATTCAAAATATGACCAATCATGCTCTATTCCTTTGAGTCTTGCCTCAATCCATGCTTTTTACACTGGACCAATCAAAACCAAGCTTCAACCCTTTAAATAGCAAGCTGAAATCCCATACACAAGGCACAACCCATCTTAAATTGTTGCTTTCGTGACTTGCCATGCCTATTTCTCCACCCTTATGTGAATGTTTGTCATGCCTCTTATATAGGCACCCAGCACTTTCACCCTTCTTATGCACTCACATATTAGTTGATAGGAAAGGAAATAGAGTATGTAGATGTGGTCGAGTACACGTTAGACCATCGGCCCTTTGCACCCGTAGTGTTGCCCAATCAAAAGTGTCAAATATCATCACAAAAACCCCTTCAAAGCCCATAGAGAGAAACGACAAGTCACAAAGAAAAGCACCTTCTTTTGGAATCATAGAGGAAGTGGACGCTTTGGACGATCTGTTCAACAACGCAAACCCAAGTTGTTCACTCGAAAAGAATGTACGAAGAGCTGAAAACAATGACATGGAGATGCATCCGAAAAAACACTTTCGTTGCGTGGACTACGTTTATTTGCTGATATGAGGTAATAAATGATTTCACCTTCTTTGCATGGATCAAAAAAACCTTGAATAATAACATGACATGGTTATTTTGTTGGAATGTTTAGGGTTTAGATAACCATCAAGTTTCTCTAAAAGTGTGTTATCTCCATATTTCTGAGCACTCTTTCCTTGTGTCTTTCAACACAAAGCCCCATCTCTTTCTTGCCTTTCTCGCCCCATTCTCTCAGCTATGCCGCTCACACGCTCTTCGTTCAAAAAGAAGAGGGGAAGACAGCCTGGTTTTGTCTCCAACAAGCGTTGCAACGTACCTAGTCCTACTATGATACATAATGCCTCTCCATCTCTCGCACCAAGAGAGAAACAAGCAACAAATCCACCTTGCCAAATATGTTGCCCATGCAAAAGTGAGAGCAGATTCACCACCAAAACGACGCCGCTTAATATGGTCCGAGGAGGACATGGCAGCAGCTCTTGAAGCACATGATGGGGGTATGTCATTACGGGAATGCAGTCATCAATTTGGCATGAGTGTCAATGCAATCAAGGCATGGATGGAGGGAAGGACCAAGACAAAGCGCAAAGGCCCAACAACAATTATTCCGCCTCTTGAAGAGAAAGCATTGGTCAATTGGGAATTCCAAATGCAAGATGCCGCTCATGGGGTGACACTTGGTAGCTTAAAGCTTAAAGTGGCTGAGCTCTGCCAAATGCGAGCAACGCCTTTTACAAATGGAGTACCAGGCAAAAGCTGGTGGGATTCATTTAGGCGCCGCCATCCCGAGATAACATTTCGTACATAATCAAGAGCTATTGCATTACGTCCAGAGGTGCTTCAAAGCTTCTACAACAACCTTCCCATCATGTATCGAGAGCATGACCACCCACCAGAAAACATTTGGAATGCGGACTAGACAGGAGTGCAAGCAGGCAGAGACAAGGGCATGAGGGTGTTGGCTAAGAAGGGCTCTAAGGTAGTGTATGGAATCACCCCCGACTCTAGGGAATGGTTGACCATCTTGTGTTGTGTAAATGCAGTAGGGAGTGCATTACCTGGATACTACATCTTCAAGGGAAAGAAGGCAATGCAAAACTACCTGATGGAATGCGAGGATGGAGCTGTGATGTCAATGCAAGGCAAAGCATGGATGACTGGTCAATTGTTTGAAGCTTGGCTTGATCACTTCAAAGCTATGTTGCCATCTCCCCTTACACCAACACAACGTCACCTACTTATAGTAGATGGCCATGGTAGCCACACCCGGTTGGAGGTGGTTGAGAAAGCATCTCAATGGGGACTAGACATAGTCACCCTTCCAGCCCACACCTCTCATAAGCTACAACCTCTTGATGTAGCTGTTTTTAAGCCCTTCAAAAGCAACTTTCAAAAAGAAAGAAATCTTTGGCAGCTAAGAACCTTTTCCACTCAAGCCACAAAAAGTGAGCTAGCAGGAGTAGCCTCTCGTGCCTTAAGGACTGCTTACACAGAAAGTAACATAATGGCAGGCTTTAGAGCACAGGTATATGGCCTTTCAACCATCAAGTAATAGACCTTTCATGCATGCCATGTGAGTACATGGATGTACACATTTCAAGCAACACAATAGAAGAAGAGCCAAATTGTAGTCAGGTGCCATGCTCGGAAGAAGAGCCAGATTGTAGTCAAGTGCCATGCACTCCAATGGATGATGTAGCATGTGATGTGGCAAGTGTCTTGACTAATTTAGGGGCTGACCTACCACCTCCTCTGACAAACCCTAGTGTGATTGAAATCCTCAAAGTGCCACATGAGAATGTTACAATAGGACAAGTGCAAGGAGAGGCCTTCGTGGACTACACCAATTCTCTTATCCTTACATCATCTCAATACATTGAAAGCATGAAGGCAAAGCAAGCCAAGAGAGAGCAACTAGACCAGCTTCAAGAGGAACGTCGAAAGCAAAAGGAGCAAAAGCGCAAGGAGACTATGGAGTTAAGTCTTCATCGAAAGCAACAAAAGGAAGAAGAGAAGCTAAAAAGGGCAGCAAAAAGACAGTGGGATGCTCAACAAATCCAATTTGAACACAAGATGCGAGCTATCTTATGGGAAGGAGAGACTCCCCATGCACCGCTACATCCTCTACATGTGCCAAACATTTGGCAAAAAGCTCGAAGGGCAGCACGCTTACAAGCACTTGGCTTGAAAAAAGCATCGAGGAAAGACACATGCTCACAAGCTTAAGCTTGAATTCATATTTTCAACTGAATTTGAATTTCAGATTTTGTCAAGAACAACCTTGAATGCATATTTTCAACTCAATTTGAATCTCAGATTTTCAACCCAATTTAAATCTTAGCTCAATTTCGAATCTCAACTCAATTTAAATTTCAGGTTTTGTCAAGAACAAGCTCAAGCTCAACCCCGAATGCAATTTTTCTCATGAATTTCAAAATCGTCGCTCAATTCGTATCTCGAATATTGTCTCAAGCTCAATCTTGAACATAGACAAACTTCTTACAAGCACTATTAAATGTCAGTTTTAATACTCGATCAAAATTTCTCTGTGTGTGTGTGTGTGTGCATGCGCCCGAGGAATTAGCTCAATCAAGCTAGCAGAAGTCAAGAAATTGTATTCCAACACACAAAAAGAGCAAAACACAAACTGTTCTGAGTGAGTTTGGTAACCCACTTGGAAATCATGGACGAAGAGCCTCCCTGCTGGTTGACGGACCTGGCTACAGTGCTCTTCTTCCTTCTCCTCGCTTTCTTTGGATAGCCTCCTGCGCCAACCAGCTACTGGATGTGCCTATACTCGATAGCGTGTGTTCCGGGATTGGGGGTCAACGTGGCAGCAATGGGGGCGACAGTGCATCCCTTTAACGGGACTTTTTTAACAGGGAAGCTAGAGTTGGCCTTTAAAAATGCTCCCAAATGTTGCTTTATGGATCCCCAATTTTTTGTATGGCATCTGTACGAGCAGACTATGCCATGCCAAACCTAACATGAAAAAATTTATGCATGAGTCCTCAATGATGGCCCCTTGAAGTTTGGTGTGACAGTACTGGCCCCCCTACCCTATACCCTCTAAGATATCAAATGTGCCATTGTTTGATTGGGGGTGCCTTAACCACCCCTCCCATATGACTTTTTCACCTTTTAAACTAGCTATAAGTGGTAACCAACTCCACAACTTGTCACCATCTTCATCTTGTAGGACGAAGGAAGAGAGAGAGAGAGAGAGAGAGAGAGAGAGAGAGAGAGAGAGAGAGAGAGAGAGAGAGAGAGAGAGAGAGAGAGAGAGAGAGAGAGAGAGAGAGAGAGAGAGATGTGGGAAACTATCCCAAGAGACCGCAAAAAGATCTATCCGAAGAGAGAGAGAGAGAGAGAGAGAGAGAGAGAGAGAGAGAGAGAGAGAGAGAGAGAGAGAGAGAGAGAGAGAGAGAGAGAGAGAGAGAGAGAGAGAGAGTCGTGCAATCTGCCATAGGATGCCAATTAACAAGCCCCACAGATGCACCTAGCTCCGTGGCTAGCCAATGCAGTCGTCAAGGGAGGGATCTTACATAACTGTTTCGAAGATAAATTGGTAATAAAAAAAGAGCAATTCCTTTAGAAATTCTACGAAGATCATGATTTGAGTCGGGGGTATAGGTTGCTGGTTTGTTGTAATTTGGCTCTTTAAAGTTAATTGCCCGTAACAAATGATGGGCCTATGAGGGACCCTCTTAGTCCTTTTTGTTATGTAACTGTATATCTTGGAGATTTTTTTTTTCTTAGGTGAAAAAAACATCAATGGGGATGATCATGTGGGGGGGTTGAGAGGGGGGGGAGACTATATCCCATGGGGAATTGAAGGAAGTGGGACTGGTGGGATTTACAACTGCGGACTTGGGCTCGAAAATCAAAAGTGCTTGATGCCCCTTAGATGACATTACTTTTTTGTTGCAGTTTACCTTTCCATGCCAGGGTTTAATATAAGACTTTTTGGTTTGCCTCATGTGACATCGAAGGCCACGCGGGCACATGGATAGGGTGATTGACGCATAAGTGGGGGATCATGGGGCCAAATGTGTATCTACTCTAGTTTTTTGATGCCGTTGATTACCCTTCAGATTTTTGCGATCTCCTAGCCATTTGGCACTCTCCCTCCAGAGGGGATCAATGGCTCATGATCATTAAAGCACGTGAGCCGTTCATTTCCTTGGCAGGAAAAAATCTTGGTCGGGATGAGGTTCGAACTCACCACATGTGAGTTGCAAGTCAATGCCTTACCACTATACCATTGCTTGCAACTTGATAGTAGGTCAGCGACTATAAACCATATAGTGAACTTCGTATTTCACTGTTGCCACAATTCACACCTTGTTCACACATAGTTTACATCGTGTTAACCCACTTTGTGTGGCTCACATGGAGTTTACAACATGATCACCTTGTGATCACATTCCATAAAGTGCACACCACGATCTAGTGTGTCAAAGGCTTTTGCAAAATCCGATTGGAGGAGCACAATATCTAGTGCACAAGCACCTATGACATGACCATTGATCCCCATTGGTGAGGTCAATGTCAATTAGTATCTGGGGGGGTCGTGGGGGGGCTGCTCAAGAGGGAGAGAGGGGGACTCAGCCTCGTCTATAAGTGACAAGGGGGGAGAGTGGAGGGATCGACGTCAGGGGCACACGATCGATGTCGAGCGACTTTTAGGCCATCGGATCTCCGCAACAGGGGGCAGGTTTTTTGTAGTTATGGAGTCACATTCCCTGCAGTGGCGCGCGAAAGGTGGGTTGGATAAGGCTGTGGAGTGCGAACGGGGAGGTCTCGGGTTCAAGGCGTGACGTGACGACTGGGAACCCTAATTTTTAATGCTCTTTGAAGGTCAATCAACGGTGGAGTAAACGAGGGCCGTTGCTCCCTACACTCGACCTCGTTGCCCTTATAGATGAGGGGGGCCCTGGGCTGAGGGAGAGAGGGGGGGGAAAGGAGAGGGCCCAGGGGACACATCAGTGTTTACCAAAAACTTTTTTAGGAACCAATGGAAAAAAGGAGAGCTTTCAAAATCTACCGGTTTTTAAAGAAATTTAGCCAGTTTTTATTCGTTTTAACAGTGAAATCCTCAAAATTTAGCCGGTTTCCTTCAAGGCGGCCTTGAAAACTAACCGGGAATTTTTAATTTTTGTCCTTTAAAAATACACTATAGGCCGATTTTGTGTGAACGCTGGAGCACATGTCTTCATGCCATTGCATAAACAAACAACCACAATGGCACAAATAATTGAGTTGTCATTTGTTTCATCACCAGGCTTGAAATAGGAGCTGGAGAGCGCCTTATAAAACTTACAAACCAACAATTGAAAACATCGAGATGCGCCCGTTGACTGGCTTTTGCCATGACATTGTCCTCTTATTATCGAGTTCCAATCCTACCTAGTTAAAGCAGAAGAATAATATAACTTGATAGTATTCGTACACGCCGAACCAAAGTTTTAATTAGGGAGCTGAGGGGCCGAGCTGCCTGCGTCACGAAGCACCTGTGAGTTGCGACCCCCCCCTCCCTCGCTCCCTCTCTCTCTCTCTCTCTCTCTCTGAGTATGTGCATTTTCAGGACTGCCGCTGCCCGCTTCTAAAATCTCTCTCTCTCTCTCTCTCTCTCTCTCTCTCTCTCTCTCAACACACGACGCCACAAAACCCATCTCCCAAACCCTAACAGAAGGAAACCCCCTTCCCTTCAGGAGCTATCCACCAACCCGCTTCCAGCTGGCTTCCTTGCTGCAATGCCAGACTCAATAAAGCTTGCACTCATCCAATATGGTGAATTCAGTGATCCGCACAGATGAATCTTCGTGGGCACAAGCTTGGAATGTAGTTGAGCTGGTCTAGGGCCATGGTTCTGTGTGGATCGTGAGGCACACTTGCTGTGATGGTGAGGCGCCATGGCTGGCAGCTGCCTGCACACCCATATCAGGTCAGTTCTCTGTAATCTAGGATTTTTTTAATAATAAGTTCCCGATTGTAATCTGTGTGCATATTCAAGGTGTTAAGAAAGGTTTGCAATTAGTGAATATTTTTATACTCCTTTGGGATCATATATGTCGATAAAGAAGGCAGAGAGCTACAGGCAATCTATGATGGTACAGAGAAGGATGTTTCAATCTAGGTACATCCAAATTCATGGTAGGTGGTAAGTTAGAGGGGTGATACTACCCATTCTAAACAATATACGGGAAAAGAAACTCTATGGGGCAATTGAGCATGTCAATCAGGGTGGGGTGCAAACAGAGCAAGGTCCTTTGATGGTTTGCAACATCAGGTGCTGTCAGTGGTCATAGAAGTGACCCCTAGCCCTTTTCAAGAGGCATCCTTGTCCTTGTCACACTTGATGAATGATGTGTAGATTCCCATTGGGGTTTGTGTGTCTTAAAGTTTGCATTTTTGAAATATTGGCTTACGGAAGGTGCATAGCACTTAGAAACGACGTTTTTAGGTGAAAAATGTGCAAGAAGGGTTTGGAGATTCCAAGCTGTTTGTGCACAACAAGAACATCATTTGTGGCCCTCTCTTTTTTGGCAGTCTACAATGTCACCCGACACCTTGGATATCACCCCTTTTGGGTTTGTAACTTTACTCCCTACATATTGAGCCTTCCCCTCCGTCGTCAGAAAACATATTGCCCAGTCACATGTGCTGATGTAGTACTTGCCGTGTGGCCATACATCCAAGTACAGTGGTGGATTGCCATCAGAGCCAAAATGTCACCAGGAGGTGTATTTTCGTTGTTGCCTTCTTTAAATATGTACTACATATTTTTATTTATTTTATTTTTACTTGCTTTCTCCCAAACCCTTGAAAAGGTGCAAATGGACATTGCATGGCCAGTGTGAAATGACTGTGGACGAATGGGTTTCTCACATCGGGAATCTAGGCCGGTTAGTCTGGGACTGGCCGAGCCAGTTAGCACTGAATTCTGAATTCTGATGTATATGGAAGCCTGTGTGCGCCATACGAGAATTTGGGCCACTCGGCAAGTCACTTACAACTTCATAAGTTGGTGGGAACTAGGAAATTAAACCAAAAAGGCAAACTATACACTTGGAATAGTGTGTGTGAGTCATGGGTGCAAGTTCACAGCTTTAATGGAACGCTTGCCTTCTCCTTTGTCTTATGTAGCGCGATGATTTGCTCTTGTGCATCTCTCTCCCCCCTTTGCACATATGGTAATGCCCCACTAGTTGGGCTTCTCAATTGACTATGTACAGTTCTGGGGTTTTATGCACTTTGGCCAAGGCAAGAGCCTTCTGAACAAGAACCGGATTAGCTAATTGCTAATCCCCCACAGGTACAAACAGTTCCATTGCAAAAGATTGCGGATTTGGAGAGCTTTCTCACTTGGAAACTCGTCCAAACCACAGGGGGGCTGTCCCATTGCGTGCGGGAGCGCTTGGGACACGCGTAGACGTGTTCTCTCTGCTAAAAATGATCCAGAACAGAGAATTACAGCATGTTGTGTTTTTTTGGCAGGTTTAGGGTTTCGCATTTAAATTGCAAATTAGCACCAAGGGAGCCTTGGGATGCGTGTATAGGGTTTTGGACACCCGACAATGGAAAATTAGGGAATTACAGCACGCTGAAATTCTGTTACAGCTCACCAGAAAGCTCCTAAATTGCGAGGGAATGCATCCTAGACATGTGCTTTTGACCTGGAGGGGTTTTGGTGTCGTTATGTTACCGAAATTGGGTCAGAAATCTGCAATTTCAGCCCTCGCCAGGTTTGGACAGTTTTGTGAGACTTTATTTACATGTCCGGATCGTTTGTTCTTATTGAATAAAGAAATACCGAAAGGGGCGTCAGTCTTTGGGGCCTATAGGGTGTCGGTCTTCGTGTGCGTAGTGACATTCTAGTTGTTGGACGCATCTCTCTCTCTCTCTCTCTTTCTCTCTCTCACTGCTCTGTGTAAAGTTAACAGGTAGTTGAATTAGTACCGTTCTCTACTGTGTACGGTTATATGGTTCCATCGACGGGATAGTCACTTTTTCTTCAAAAAGTGTAGCGTGGATTGTTGTGGGTGAAAGCAACACGGAGCTTGTCGTTATTGCAGAGAAGAGAGACCAAGTACCTGAAGAGGGATCTTCCTCACATGGCACAAAGAAAGTTCCTTCAACTCTTCAAGGAGAGGATAGGTTGTTTAAAGCTCAATTGCGTAGCTGCATGGAAATGTTTCAGCAGTTGGCTAACAATCCAAGGATACAGGCTCCTACGCAGGGTTTTCAGGCTCCAACACACTGCATGACTGAGCCGTCGCAGGAAAATGAGATTTCCAATGCATAGAGGACTCGTGATGCTAGAGGGGAAGCCCATGTGGTTGAACAATCAAGGGTGTCCATATACAACAGTATGATGCAGCTTATGCTAGAGGCAACTTCACAAAGTCTTCGAAGATACGCAAGGCTGCCACTTTCTTGAAAAGGAAATGCGCTTCAATGGTGGACCGCATTGTTAAATCAGGGTCAAGCCCCAACAACATGGATCCAATTCAAACAGCTTTTTGCACCTGCATGGCTTATAAACACTTTTGAAGTGGATGTGATGAGAGAATGGCACGAGTTAAATGCTAAATAGTGTGCGAATCTTGAAGAGTACATTAAACCGCTCTGGGCCGCATTGTTGCTAGTAACCTCCTATAGGTTTGTGCCATTGTCAGAACAGATCGAGAAGTACTGTTGCGGATTGCCCAAGAAAATTAGGGACTACTGCACCAAGACTATTGTCATGAATATGGCGCAATTGATTGAGAATGCGAGAGTGGTCAACAACCTGTCGAAGGGAGATTTTGATGAATTTAACAACAACAAGAGAGGGTCCCATGGCAAACAATTTTTAGCCAAGGGCAATGCTGCAGCAAAGTCTTCAGTGCCTCCTACAAAGAAACCCTCCACTGATGAAGCTCATACAACCAAGAAGCAGTCTAAATCTTCTTCTAGGCGAGGACAAGGACAAAAAAGACATTTTTCTGGCAAATCTTTTGAAGAAAGGAAAGCTCTAAGAGAGGCCAAGAAATGCTACATTTGTGAAGAGGAGGGAAATTTTGCGAATAAATGCCCACAAAAGAAGTCACAGAATAAGGATGACAAGTCAGAGCATAAAGGAAAGAAGCCAAAGCCCAGTGCAGGACTTGTCCCAGATTTGGTTAGTGCCCAGCCGAACATAGATGCCACGGAATTGTGTAGAGCTTGGGGCAAAGTTAGAGACCAAATAGTATTGGTTTTCTTTGATCTAGAAGCCCGTGCAAATTTCATATCACGAGAATTGGCATTAAAGTTGGGCATTCGTGCAAAGGAGATGGGTATGACAGGTGGAGTAGGTTTGGTATGTCCAAGCCATTTAGAGCCTGTACTCCCATTTTGGGGAAGCTTCGTATGAACATTCAGAGTTATGTGGATGCGGAAGAATTTCATATTACGCCACTTGAGGGTTGTGATGTGTTGTTGGGTATCCCATGGTGTTACAGGTTGCATGCTATGGTGGATACTTACAACAAAAAGATTACCCTTGTACATAGAGAAAAGAGTCATGTCTTTGATGTAAAGCTTAAAGGCGAGTCTATTCCAGTTGTTTCTGCTTCTACTGATTTCATCTTTAATAGAGAATCACTTTTCTACATACTTGATCTTTGCAAAAGAAGTATCTGAAGTTGTATCTAATTTGTCTACCTTAGATAAAGATAGGTCAACTTTTTTGAGTGGTTTCAGTGATTGTTTTTCGGACTCTTTGCTAGGGAAGTTACCTCCTGAGAGACTTGAGGATCATACTATAGATCTTGTGCCCAGGTTCTAGCCCATCGGATAGACCAACGTAGAGGGTTAGTGCAGCCCAACAGATTGAGATTATGAGTCAGGTCAACGAGCTTTTAGAGAAGGGGTTGATTCAGCCCAGTTCATCCCCTTTTTGTTTGCCTGTACTTCTAGTGCAGAAGAAGGATGGTTCATGGCGCATGTGCATTGACTATTGCGTCTTGAATAAGAATACCATGAAAATTAGGTTCCCCATATCGAGGATAGATGACATCCTTGATCGGCTTGAGGGAGCATCACTATTTACCAGGATGGACCTAAAGAGTGGTACTACCAGATACTCATTAGGCCAGAAGATTGCGTTCAGGACAACATTTGGTCTTTATGAGTTTCTTGTCATGCCATTCGGTCTCACAAATGCTCTTGCCACGTTCAATAGAATGATGGATATAATATTTAGACCTCATAGAAATTTCGTGGGTACATTTTTTGATGACATGATTCTCTACTCAAAGTTTGAAGAGGAGCATAGGGATCACTTGACTGTAGTTTTGAATGAGCTACGCAGGAACAGGTTACTTATCAGAGTTACTAGGGAATGCCCCTCCTAGGGCCTGGAACGTCGAAATGGCGTTCCAGCCGGTCACAAGTGCAAGGAACATCTCGGAACGGCAGGGTGTTCCGACGGACTGGATGATACTGGAATGGCAAGTGGGGAATGACCGGAACAATCTAAATGGCCACACAAAACGAGCAGTTTCCGACAACCTCCAACGGTCAGAAACGGGTAGGTTTTTGGTGTTTTTTTTTTTATAAGCCCTTACAAATTGCCCCCCCTTACACCTTTCCTTCACAAATGCAACAAGCCTCAAGGCTCTCTCTCTCCCGTGCTCTCAAGCTCTACCCTCAAGCTCTCAAACTCACTAGAGCCCTTGGGCTTGCCCTCAAGGCTTCAAGGTCTCTCTCCCTTGGTCTCAAGAAGTGAAGCCTCTCTCTCAAGCTTCTCTCTCAAACCCTTAAGGATCAAGCTCTCTCTTTCTCGGATAATCCATGGCCTCAACCCCCTCCGTTCATGCGGGCAACGCTCAAAAGGCGAAGGAATGGTCGTGGTGGGATGAAGTGACCTCGGGGGGCACCTTGTCGGCGGCGGGAGGTTCTCGTGCATGGACATGCAAGCTATGCTCTTACACGTGGAAAGGGGGGCATGACAAGTGAGGGAACACTTTCTTCGAGTGCCGGGACATGAGGTGAGATTTTGCACCAACGTAAGCATCGAGAAGATGAAGGAGCTTGAGGAAAAGGATCGGCAATTCAACCATAAAGCCAAGCCAACACGCAAAGGTATCGACCCAAAGACCCTCATTTTCCCTCCTTCTCTACCCGGTGCCAGTGGTGGTGGATTTTCATCGTGTCCGATTCGTCGCCAAAGTACTCTTGCCACCTCTTAGGACCCAAAGAAGAAGGAAGAGAGTGTGGCATGTGTCACCAGGAGGTGTATTTTTCCTGTTGCCTTCCGTAAATAAGTATTAGATATATTTATTTTATTTTTACTTGTTTGTCCCAAAACCCTTGAAAAGGTGCAAGTGGACATTGCATGGCCAGTGTGAAACGGCTGCAGCCAAATGGGTTTCTCACATCGGGGATCTAGGTCGGTCAGACAGGGACTGCCCGGGCCAGTTAGCACTGAATTCTAATGAGTATGGAAGCTCGTGTGCGCCAAACTGGAATTTGGGCCACTCGTCAAGTCACTGCAACTTTATAAGTTGAAAGGGGCCTGTAAATTAACCCACATTGTAGATGTTGGTCAAATGGTAGTCTTCAATGATGGTCAGGAGACCGATAGGGACGCCATGGAAGCATCTCCTAAAATTTAGGGAACTGCTATTTTTGACCGGAAAATGTGTTCGCGTCATTAGCTCTGGAATGACAAGGGGAACATTTTATTGCTCTGCTGCCAAGTCAACTGACGCACCAGTTGAGATATTTTTAGCAGGGAAAGCCCAAACTCGGAAACTGGGCGACGTGTCAGCCTGTGAGCGATTCTGCCACTCTGGGAGGCAAAAACGAGCTGCATATCAACAAAGGGGGCGCCATTTTCAACCTGAGGTGGATTGTAGCAGGTACAGAAGCTATGGACTGCTTACCTTGCCCTCTATGCACAGTATGGTGACGGGAGTGATGCCCCGCACACTACATATTGGTCTCTTTCTCCCCTACGTACAGTATGTTATGCCCCACTAGTGGGCTTCTCATTTGACCTATGTACAGTTCTGGGGGTTTATGCGCGTTTGCCAAGGCAAGAGCCTTCTGAACAGGAACCGGATTAGCTAATTGCTAATCCCCCACAGGTACGCACAGTTCCATCACGAAAGATTGCGAGTTTGGAGAGTTTTCTCGCGTGAAAACTCGTCCAATTCACAGGGGAACTGTCCCATTGCGTGCGGGAGCCCTTGGGACACGCGTAGGCGTGTTCGCTCCGCTAAAAACGATCCGAAACAGGGAATTACAGCCTGCTGTGTTTTTCTGCAGGTTTAGGGTTTCGCACCTAAACTGCAAGGGAACATCGGGGGAGCCTCTTGAGAGCCTTGGGATGCGTGTACAGGCTTTTGGGCTCCCGGCAGTGAAAAACAGAGAATTACAGTCCGCTGAATTTCTGTGACAGCTCACCAGAAAGCTTCCAGATATCGAGGGAATCCGTCCTAGACAGGTGTTTTTGACCTGCAGGGGTTTTTGCGCTGTTATGCTGTCGAAATCCGGTCGAAAACCTGCGTTTTCAGCCCTCGCCAGGTTTGGACAGCTTTGTGAAAGCTTGTGCTAAGTGGTCGGATCGTCTACCTTAATTTGAATAAAGAAATACCGAAAGGGGCGCCAGTCTTTGGGGCCTACAGGGTGTCGGTCTCGTGTGCGCAGTGACATTCTAGTCGCTGGACGCAACTGTGTTCTCTTCCCTTCTCAGTGCTCTGTGTAAAGTTAACAGGTAATTGAAATAGTACCGCCCTCTACGTTGTACGGGCCGGTTATATGGTTCCATCGACGGGATAGTCACTTTTTCTTCAAAAAGTGCAGCGTGGATTGTTGTGGGTGAAAGCAACACAGAGCTTGTCGATATGGCAGAGAAGAGAGACCAAGTACCTGAAGAGGGATCTTCCTCACATGGCACAGAGAAAATTCCTTCAACTCTTCAAGAAGAGGACAGGTTGTTTAGAACTCAACTGCGTTGTTGCATGGACATGTTTGAGCAGTTGGCTAACAACCCAAGGATGCAGGAATTCTTACAGGCTCCGACACAGGGTTTTCAGCCTCCTACACAGGGCATGACTGAGCCGTTGCAGGAAAAGGAGATTTCCAATGCGCAGAGGACTCATGATGCTCGAGGGAAAGCCCATGTGGTTGAGCAACTAGCGGTGTCCAATGATCCAAAGTAACTTGCTTTAGCTGGACAGGAACCGTTTGTGAATGGTCAAGGGAGTAATGAACACGCTATGCGTCAGACCCTTCCATTACCTAATACTTATCCTGGTTATTTTGGAGGTGGTTCAGTATTTCAAGCTATGGCTGGACCTTCCACATGTTATATGCCAGGGAATGTGTTCGGGACAATGCAAACAGGCATGGGTAACCCTATGTACGCGAACATGGGTGTCCAACCAGGTTTTCAGGTTGCCTATGGTCAGTTTCGAGTGCCTGGAACACAATTTGGTATGGCTGGTTTTTCGCAGCCATTCGTACAAAATGCAGATATGACAGGGAAAACAGTTGATGCGAGTGCTGGAATGAACACTCATGGAGCACCACTGTTACAGGCACCTGTTTATGATAATGTGGCTCCTTTGAGTCAGCCTAAGGATTACAAGGAAGGTGGGCAGGGAGTGAAGTTTGAAACTTTCAGAGGAACTGAGGACCAATTAAAGGCTTTGACCTTCATACAACAGTTCGATGCAGCTTATGCTGGAAGCAACTTCACGGAATCTTCAAAGATACGCAAGGCTGCCACTTTCTTGAAAGGGAATGCGCTTCAATGGTGGACCGCATTGTTGAACCAGGGTCAAGCCCCAACAACGTGGGTCCAATTCAAACAGCTTTTTGCGCCTGCATGGTTGACAAACACTTTTGAAGTGGATGTGATGACAGAATGGCACGAGTTGAATGCTAAACAGTGTGCGAATTTGGAAGAGTACAATAAACAATTTTGGGCCGCACTGTTGCCAGTCACCTCTTACAGGTTTGTGCCATTGTCAGAACAGATTGAGAAGTACTGTTGCGGATTGCCCAAGAAAATCAGGGACTACTGCACAAAGACTACTGTCATGAATATGTTTCAGTTGATAGAGAATGCAAGAGTGGCCAGCAATCTGTCGAAGGGAGATTCCGATGGATTTAATAGCCACAAGAAAGGGTCCCGGGGCAAACAGTTTTCAGCCAAGGGCAATGTTGCAGCAAAGCCTTCTGAGCCTCCCACAAAGAAGCCCTCCACTGAAGAAGCTGATACGTCCAAGAAGCAATCTAAATCTTCTTCGGAACGAGGACAAGGACAAAAAAGACATTTTTCTGGCAAAACTTTTCAAGAAAGGAAAGCTCTTAGGGAGGCCAAGAAATGCTACATTTGTGAACAGGAAGGACACTTTGCAAATGAGTGCCCACAGAAGAAGTCACAGGATAAGGATGACAAGTCAGACCATAAAGGGAAGAAGCCAAAGCCGAGTGCAGGACTTGTTCCAGATTTGGTTGGAGATCAGCCAAACACAGATGCCACGGAGCTGTGCAAAGCTTGGGGCAAAGTTAGAGACTAGACAGTGCTGGTTTTCTTTGATCCAGGAGCCCGTGCAAATTTCATATCACTAGAATTGGCATCAAAGTTGGGCATTCGTGCAGAGGAGATGGGTATGACAGGCGAAGCAGGTTTGGCATGCCCAGGACATTCAGATCCTGTTACTCCCATCCTGGGAAAGCTTCGTCTGCACATTCAGAGCTATGTGGATGCAGGAGAATTTCATATTATGCCGCTTGAGGGCTGTGATGTGTTATTGGGTATCCCATGGTGTTACAGGTTGCATGCTATGGTGGATACTTACAACAAAAAGATTACCCTTGTACATAGAGGAAAGACTCATGTCCTTGATGTCACAAAATAACGGAAGCGTAAACTAACGTTTAATTGCACTTCAAATACTCAAGAGAATTAGAGGGAGAGAGAAAACTTGACACTCCATTGGGGACCAGAAGATGGGCTGGTCCCCCCCCATAAAGAGAATATCTTTATTACTAAGGGAGAATCTTTACAAGCACAGGAACGGGACATATGCCCGTCCTCTATTCTTTCTTCTGTTCTGTTCTGACTACTGACTGAGAAAGTGTTTCCACTTTCTTTCTGCTTAGGGGATTTCCCCTCTTCTGCGAGACTGCTTGGAAGCTCTCGAAAAGAGAGTCTATCTTCCAAAACAGCTCATCGAAAGCTCTCACAGAGGAGAGTCCATCTTCCGTTATGTGTTGCCTTCATGCTCATTCATTCATGCATCGAACACAAAAAAGAAACAAGCAAAATGCACACGCACATGCTTGCTGTAATTTTCTGCACATAACCTGAAATTCTTATCTGTGCACACCCCTACGCCGAAACAGAGGTCTTCTTCGCGATGGAATCGCGCCAAACTTGATGTAGACTTAGGATAAGGAGAGAGAAGAGAATTTCTATGGCTGATCTGCTGAAAACAGCCCTAATCGAGGTGATTAGGGGCTGAAAACAGAGAATTACAGCAGCCGCACTCTACTAAGAGAGCGTCTACGGCAGCTTCTCGCGATGAAACTTCACCAGAAGGTGTCTATGACTGTGAGATCCCTTGTTCTTGACAATGGGAGCACAAGGCTACCACATATGTCGCAAGGGGCTGCTCTCAAGCTTCAATGGAGGGCTCCACCGCGTAGAGCACGCTCACATTAGGGGGGGTAGGTGCACTGCCAGCCCTGAAAATGGGGGAGGGGGGGCTCCTAAATAGCCATAGGGAGAGGGGGCGCTAGGAAGAGAGAGAGGGTGAGAGAGAGTGAGAGAGAGTTAGTTTGCATTTGTAAGTGTGCCACTTGGCACACTTACTTTAAAAACTTAAAAACCATTCAACTTTTGACTTTAAAAACTTCTAGCTCATTAATTAAAAATGTGCAACTAACTAACAAATGCTACCAATGATTCTTTTATGAGAACACAAAAGGTCTGCCGGCGCAATGCCGCACTGGCACTGCACCACCTTTACCTGTTCACACTTGTCCGGCCGCCTACCCGGGCACGGACCGTTAAATTTAATTTAACGAAACTTACCCTAAGGCTTTATTAGCTTTATTAGCCTTAGGTTCACTGTTCTAAGGACCCCATCTCATTCATGTGCTTGTACTGACGCGCGTATTTTTCCTGAGCCTAAAATCTGAGGCTACTGCTTACCTCTTTCTGAAGACCCGATTTCCCAATCACTTGGGCTTCAAGGTAATTTCTGCTAAGGTCCCTCTGAGGTGTTGTGGCCCGCATTTAGGCTCACCTGAGGCCTTAGAACTGCTAGGTCTATTCTGGTGTACACACAACTAATTAGATGATTCTATTCTCGTAAATAAATTAATTATTTACAAAGTCTGACTTAGTGACACTTGATGTAAAGCTTAAAGGCGAGTCTGTTCCAGTTGTTTCTGCTTCTGCTATTTCATCTGTAATAAAGAATCATCTTTCTGCGTACTTGATCTTTGCAAAAGAAGTACCTCAAGTTGTATCTAATTTGTCTACCTTAGATAAAGACATGTCAACTTTTTTGAGTGGTTTCAGTGATTGTTTTTCGGACTCTTTGCCAGGGGAGTTACCTCCTGAGAGACCTGAGGATCATACTATAGATCTTGTGCCAGGTTCTAGTCCACCGAATAGACCACCATACAGGGTTAGTACAGCCCAGCAGAAAGAGATTATGGGTCAGGTCAACGAGCTTTTAGAGAAGGGGCTGATTCAGCCCAGTTCATCCCCTTTTTGTTCGCCTGTACTCTTAGTGCAGAAGAAGGATGGTTCATGGCGCATGTGCATTGACTATCGCGCCTTGAATAAGAATACCATCAAGAACAGGTTCCCCATACCGAGGATAGATGACATTCTTGATCGGCTTGAGGGAGCGTCATTGTTTACAAGAATAGACCTAAAGAGCGGGTATCATCAGATACGCATTAGACCAGAAGATGTCCATAAGACTGCGTTCAGGATAACATTTGGTCTCTATGAGTTTCTTGTCATGCCATTTGGTCTCACAAATGCTCCTGCCACATTTAATAGAATGATGGACTAATTTTTAGACCACATAGAAACTTCGTGGGTACCTTCTTTGATGACATGATTGCCTTTTCAAAGCGCAAAAGTACCAAATCACCAAGTGAAAATACAAGTTCACGACGGTGACGATCAGCAGCTTTCTTTTGCTTAGCCTGAGTCTTCTCAAGAGCAATCTTTATCTTCCTGTATGTTTCATCCATATCTTGCACATACTTGTCTGCCTCAAATATCTTGTCCTTAGTCTGCAAAATGGGTGGGACTTTCTTTCCTCCTTCCACTATCTCAAATGGTGCCTTACCTGTTGATGTATGCACAGTGTTATTGTAAGCATATTCAACCAATGGGAGATGGTGTTCCCAAGTTGCCTTGTGCTCTGAGACATAACATTTGAGTAGGTCCAAGACAATAGAATTTGCCTCTTCTGACTGTCCATCAGTTTGCGGATGAAACGAAGAAGAGAACTTGAGCGTAGTGCCCATGTTCTCAAACAATGCCTTCCAGAAAAGACTCGTCATACGTGGATCCCTGTCACTGAAAATTGACTGAGGCATTCCATGATATTTAAAGATATTGCTCATGAATATCTTGACCATGTGTTCTGGCTTTATCTTCTTCCTAACAGGAATGAAATGGGCCTGCTCACTGAACCTACAAATGATAGTCCAAATCCCATCATTTCCTGTTTGCGTCCTTGGAAGATCAAAGATAAAGTCCATTGCTATACTTTCCATGGCCTATCAGGGATCGGCAATGGCTGCAACAATCCCGGTTGCTTTTGTTTGTCAAATTGGACTTTTTGGCATACTAAGCATGATCTTACAAATGTGTCAACATCTTGACGCAAAGCTGGCCAATAGAAGAATGCCTCAACCCCTTTCACTGTCGCATCAATTCCACGATGCCCAGCATAAGGTGGAGCATGACTTTCCATCAAAATCTTTGGCCGTAACTGTTTAGTAACGCATAACTTTCCATGCATCATGAGAAAGTCATTCTTAAGCATATAGTGCTCATGATGTTGCCCATCAACAAGCTGGTCATAGATCCTTGCAAAATCTGAATCTTCAGCATATTGTGCCTTCATTTCGTCTAGTTCACAATGGTACGGAATTGACACTGCTGAAATTTGGGGCTTTTCTTGACAACGCATCAGCCACCACGTTCTTTTTTCCTTGCACATGCACAATCTGAAAATGGAACATTGACAAGATGTTTGCCCATCGCATGTGCTTCTCAGACAACTTCGTCTGTGTAAGAAAATATCGCAAGGTTTGATGATCCGTTTGGACAACAAAATCAGCCCCTAGCAAATAGTGTTTCCAACCAGTGAGAGCATGAATTACTGCCAGCAATTCTTTCTCATAGACTTGCAAGTTCCTTTCAGTCTTCAAAAGAATTGTGCTCTCATATGCGACTACTCGGCCATTCTGCATTAGAACTGCACCAAGACTATGGCCACACGCATCACATTGAACCACAAAAGGTTTAGAAAGATCTGGCAAAATAATTACCGGATCTTAAGTCAGCTTCTCTTTCAAGTGTTTGAACGCTAAAATTTCCTTGGCTGTCCACTTGAAAGTAACTCCTTTCCTTCCTACAAAGAAGATGATCAGTGAGTCCATTGACACATTCAATGGCTTTGATGAGAGGACAAAGGTTTTCTCTTTCCTCGAACAGTTTGACAAAGCAATTGTTGGAAGGAGCATTTAAAGTCAAGAAAGCTGCCGAAAAAAAAAAATGCAAGTCAGTGGTGGAATACACTGTTGTTACAAGGACAGACTCCTTCCACTTGGAATGATTTCATACAGATACCGATTTAGCTAAAGGTTAATTCAAAACAGGTACAGGATGATTTAACAAGATTTCTCGTGAGAAATCTCGTGTAAATCAAAGGGCAAGTAGTCCTATTGATGCAGAAGATCAAAGGCTACGAATTGGTGCGATTGGCACGCAAAACAGAGCCCGAAAGAAGAAAATACAGCTTGCTGTATTTTTCTCTGTAGATTTAGGGTTTTGACCCTATTTGATGCCTTTTTGTCCCAAGAGCTTCGGGGAAGCTAGAGGACAGTAATACAAGTGATCTAGAGCATTTTAGGAGCTAAAAACAGAGAATTCAGCGTGCTGAATTTCCAGGACAGGTTTGCAAAAGTGTTCTATTATGCGTGGATAATCACTTGGATATGTGGATTTTTGGTTGTGAAGGTTTCTACTATCGTTATGTTGCCAAAATTGGATCAAAAAGAGAATTCTCAGCCCAATAAAAGTGACAGCATAAGGGTAGATCACAGGTTAATCTCCAAAGGTCAAGATGAAGAGCAGAGAATGATTGTTTTCGATGCTCAGTATGCAAATCAGTGATATTGCATAAAGGCTGAAATTGCCTGAGAGTTGGAAGATTCACAATGCGTTTCACGTGAGTCTTCTCAGACCCTATGTGGGTGATGTGCCAGAAGATATGCCAGCTGAAGATCAGCCGGAAGTTGAGGAACTTAACGAGATCTTGGTCCTGGAACAAATTTTGGCACATAAAGAAAGAAAAGAAAAGGCAAGGTTGCAAGGTGTTGTTTGGTAAAGTTCAAAAGCTATTCACCTCTGGATGTTAAGTGGATGGAAAAAAGTGAACTTGCAGAGTCACTAAAAGTATGGGAACTTAAAACCTTGGTTTGCAATCTACCTTGACCCCTTGAGATTCAGAGCTACATGGATTGTCAGTGTGACAGTGGCTTCTGAAAGAAATGATGTACATGTTACTTACAGTGAGCTCAAATGAAGTGCATGTTACATGAATGTTAGAGCTGTACAGATTGTCAGTTTGGCAATTGCTCTTATGGAATGTCCAAAAGTTTGTTTAGTGCTATAGAAGTGAGTATTTCTTGTCAGTTTGTCAAGGGTACATCAATTATTTCTATTGAAGAGTACATGTGTAACTGCATTCTTAAACTGTCGGTTTTGGTATGCTCGAAAGGTTATTGGATCCAACGTGTACTAAAAGATAGTGGCAAAATGTGACGCTTCCATTTTGTCATTGGAAAGTTATGGATTCAAAGCAATGGCAGATTGCGACGCTTCCACTATGTCATTGGGACAGGGTTCACACGCAGGCAATACATGTGTCAACAAGTTGTTGACTTTGAGCATGTATGTGTCGTACATGTGTCGACACGGTGTCCGGACACCCGAGTGCTGACTGTAAGCATGTACGACATAGGTGCAAACGAGGACGTTTGAGATTTCAAGAGGGGGGTATGTCACCAGCCAGTGGCAATTCCATTTTTGTTTATTTTCTCTTTCTTTGGGGAATTTCGTTTGTTTTACCTTTTGGAAACACCCCTCTGGAAATCTAAGTGCCCTGCATTGCATAGCCAGTGTGGAACTGTTCAGAGAGAGTCCAAGCCTGAGGGCTAAAGAGCACTAAGGTTGGACAAGGACTATGGTTAGCTAAAGTGGGGTCATTGGCCAGCCAAAGCGGAATCCTTTGCTACATAGGCTACATTTCAGTTTTGGGTGTGGCTGTAGTGTACAAAGAGGGTCAGATGACCTAGAAGAATGTAATGGTAGAAACTCCTAAGTTTTAGGGACTGCTATTTTTGGACGACAAAATGTCTTCGCGTCTTTACGTGCAGTTTGACATGGGGATCATTTTGTTACTATGTGGCCAAGTCAACAGAGGCTGCAGGTGAGATATTTTTAGACCCGAGGGTCTAAAGCGGGAAAATGCACAAATGAGTGACACTTGGCACTCAGAGGCCAGTTTACTACTTAAAGAGAAGGCAAAAACGTGATTTTTCAGCTGTGAGCTCGTTTTTGAGTGCTATCACAGGTGGGAGAGCTTCAATGGAGTGCTGACTTACCCTCTATGTACAGTGAGGTGCAGGATGTCATGACCTGCATACCTCTCACTGCTCTCTCTCTCCCCTATTCTTTATGGTTATGTCCCTCTAGTGGGCTCATCAGATTGACCATGTACAGTTGTGTGGGTTCATGCGCGATTGCCGAGGCAAGAGCCTCTTGCACAGGTACTGGATTAGCTAGCGGCTAATCCCCTGCAGGTATAGGTGATTCGGAGAGGTTTCACGTGCGAAATCTCGTCCGATTCAAAGGGCAAGTAGCCCTACAGGTGCGGGAACTCGAGGATTTGCTACGGATGCGACCGGCACGCGAAACGGAGCCCGAAACAGTGAATTACAGCCTGCTGTGTATTTTTGCAGGGCAGAAAACAGAGAATTCAGCGTGCTGCAGATTCTCGCCAGGTTTTGCAAAGTGTCCGTATGCGTCGGGAAAGTCATCCAATGCGTGGGAATACTGACTGTGAAGGGTCCTAGTACAGTTATGTTACCGAAATTGGGCCAGAACAGATGGAATTCAGCCCGGATTATGCGGGACAGCTTGTAGGAAATCATAGGTTTTATTCCCTCTGTTAAAGAATAAAGAAATACCGAAAGGGGTGCCTAATTTAGGGGCCAGTCTGGTGTCTGACTCGCATACAGATGCATTCTAGCATCTGTATCCCATTCCCCTCTCTTGTGTCATTATAGCACAGGTAGAATAGACGACTAATAATGGGTGAAAGCTAAATCAAGGTTTGAAGTAAAGTCTACCGCCCTTTTTGAAGTTAACAGGCCGGTTACAGTTTCCGTGTTGTACTGAGTTGAAGCAATATAAAGAGATATCGAAAGGGGCACCAAGGTTTATGGCCAGTGCTCTCTTGGGGTGGAACTCTGCCACTCCGTGTCTCGTGTGTCGTATATCTCTTTAAGTTCAGTGTTATTTGAAGTGCTAACAGTTATTTCAGTGTGTTCTTTTCTGTTGGCACGTATTGCTCTCCTGTTACAATGGTATCAGAGCTCCACTCATGTGCTTTTCTCAAAGCATACTTGTCCTACCAAGAACAGACAGAGTATCATGGCGTTTATGGATTCGGTAGAGTACCTGTAGTTGCTTTGCGATATACTTTCACGGCATCTGCGGTAGAATCTTTCGATGTTGCAAGGCTTCCAACAGCTTCTAAATTACATGTTACCCCCTATGATTCCCCAGGTGGTACCCCTTGCTCTGGCACCAGAAAGTACGAGAGCTTCTAACCGGCAACCTTCCCAGCAGTGTCACGTGACACATCCAACCCTATGTGTGTCACGAGGACGTGGCAGTTATTAACCATGTCACAGAGATGTGGCAACTGCTAACCTTGGTTGTTGGTTTCTTTCCAATGGGGTTTATTTTATTTGTTTTGAGACCCTCTTTTTGAAGTAGCAAACGATCGGACATTGTATGGCCAATGTGAACGGTATATTCACCCACAGATGGGAAGTGGTCGGCACTGGAATTCGTATGGTAAGAGGATGTTCAGAGCAAGATCATATAGGTTCCTTAGTCGCACTTAGCAAGTTGGTGGATACTAGGAAGTGAACTCAATTAAGGCGTAAAGTCAAGGTGGGACTACCAACAAAAAGTATCTGACAGTTGGGCCACATTGCACTTTTGGATGCGGTCCCAATGAGGATAGATGGTCAGAAGACCAGAAGACCAGTGGGAGCCCAACGGAAGCATCTCCTAAAATTTAGGGAACTGCTATTTTGGGCCGTGAAATGTGTTCGTGTCATTACCTCCGGTATGACTAGGGGAACATTTTACAACTCTGCCGCGAAGTCAACTGACGCGTCGGTTGGGATATTTTTAAGCGGCGAACCCGAAACGGGAAAATGCTTGTAAATGCGCCAAGTGTCACATTTTCATGCACTTGCCTCTTCCAAAAAAATGGGCGCTGAATTTTTAAGCTGGGAAGGCCTCATTATGCAATCTGTCACAGGTTAAGAGCTATGGAGTGCTTCCTTTCCCTCTCATGTACAGTGTGGTGCTAGGAGTGATGCTCTGCACACTACACACTGCTCTCTCTCTCCCCTACGTGCAGTTATGTGATGCCCCACAAGAGGGCTACTCATTTGACTGATGTACAGTTGTGTTGGTTCATGCTTTTGTGCTGAGGCAAGAGCCTCCTTGAGCAGGAATAGGGGTAGCTAGTTGCTGCTCCAAAGCAGGCACTGGTGAGGGTCATAACCTCACCGTATTGGTGCAAAATCAGCGCTGTGTATGCGCTGTAATTTTACTGTTTTTCAGCCATACGGATGCCAGGACCATTGAGAATCGTGCTCAAGCCCAGGTACTTCATGTGGCACAGGAGGAAAGGGAACACTCGCATGTTGCGGAGTCGGGGGCTCCAAAGCAGGTTCCTCCCGTGCTTGAACAGGTGGCTAGAACGCCTATTCCACAGGTTATGCCAGTTCAGCCCGCCACCTTTCAGAGCCAACATGCTCTCTTGAATGGACAGGGAGCTGGATACCAGGCTATGCACTCAGTTTTTTCACCACCCACGGTACATCCTGGGTATTTCGGGGGTGGATCAGTGTTCCAAAGTATGGCTGGTCATGCGCCTGGAAGTCAGCCGTACATGCCAGGAACAGTGTTCGGGGGTATGCAAGGCATCATGCCAAACCCCATGTATGGTAGTATCGGCATGCAGCAAGGTTTCCACTGCAACCAGGGCCAATTTGGGGTGCCACAGGGTCATTTTGGCATGGCTGGTTTTTTTGGACAGCAGCCAGATATCGCACCTCTGACGCAAAATGTGAATGGCCAACACGTATCGATCATGCCTAGTACAGTGCCCATGTTGCAGACCATTCCGTATGACACCTTGGGCCACATAGTCTCAAAGGATTGTGTTAGAATGGATCCCGCAAAGGTCGAAGCTATCAAGACATGGCCAGACTTGAAGACTATGCACGATGTTAGAAGCTTCTTGGGATTGTGTTCCTACTATAGAAGGTTTATTAGAAATTTTGCAGAGATAGCATCACCTCTTCACGCTTTGGAGAAGAAAGAGGTCACTTTCAGATGGACCCAAAAAGAGATTGCAGCTTTTAGTGTCTTAAAGGAAAAGTTGACTTCAGATCCAGTTATTTTTTTGCCAGATCTCAGGGAGTCATTTGTGGTCCAGTGTGATGCGTGTGGCAGTAGCATCGGAGCAGTGCTAATGCAAGACGGACGGGTAGTAGCTTATGAAAGCCAAATTTTGCAAGGGCCAGAGAGGACTATGCAAGTCTATGAGAAAGAGCTCTTGGCCGTGATTCATGCGCTTTGTAGCTGGAAGCACTACCTCTTAGGTGCTGATTTTGTTGTCCAAACAGATCATCCGACCTTGCGATACTTCTTGACACAGTCAAAGTTATCCGAAAAGCATATGCGATGGGCAAACATTCTTTCCATGTTCCACTTCCAGATTATGCATGTGGAAGGCAAGAAGAATGTTGTGGCTGATGCGTTATCAAGAAAGCCACAAATTTCAGCTGTGTCAATTCCTTATCATCATGAGTTAGATGACATGAAGGAACTGTATACTGCTCATGAAGATTTTGCAAGGATCTTTGAAGAGTTACAAGAGGGGCAACATCATGAGCACTACCTCCTCAGAGATGGTTTTATGATGATGCATGGCAGACTTTGTGTCACTAGGCCATTGCGACATACGATCATGGAAGAGAGTCATGTCCCACCGTATGCAGGGCATCGTGGCATTAATGCGACAGTTAAAGCGGTAGAGACGTACTTCTATTGGCCTACCTTGAGGAGAGATGTGGATGCCTTTGTGCGAGCATGCATAGTTGCCAAAAGGTCAAGTTTGACAGGCAAAAGGCACCAGGGTTATTACAACCACTGCCGATTCCGGATAAGCCACGGGAAAGCATTGCTATGGACTTTATCTTTGATCTTCCAAGGACGCCAACAGGGAATAATGGTATATGGACCATTATCTGTAGGTTCAGCAAGCATGCCCATTTTATCCCTGTCAGGAAGAAGATAAAATCTGATCAGATGGCACGCTTGTTCATGTACAATGTGTTTAAGTACCATGGTATGCCACAATCGATTATCAATGATCGTGATCCTCGCATGACCAGTTTGTTCTGGAGAGGATTGTTTGAGAACATGGGCACTACGCTCAAGTTTTCGTCTTCGTTTCATCCACAATCTGACGGACAGTCAGAAGAGGCTAATTCTACTGTCTTAGATCTGCTGAAATGCTATGTGTCAGATAATAAGGGCAAGTGGGAACAGTATTTGCCTATGCTTGAGTATGCGTACAATAATACGGTGCATTCGTCTACTAGCAAAGCACCTTTTGAAATTGTTGAAGGCGGCAAAAAGGTTCCTCCCATTTTGCATACAAAGGACAAGATCTTTGAGGCAGATCGATATGTTGAGAACATGGATGAAATGTATAAGAAGATTAAAGTTGCCTTGGAGAAGACTCAGGCAAAGCAGAAAAAGGCTGCTGATCGTCACCGTCGTGAATTGCTACTATCACCTGGTGATTGGGTTCTGTTAAGGTTCGAAAAGGCAAGGTTAAAGAAGATGAAGGGCAAGGAACGATTGTTTCCTAAGCTCAGATGCGTTACTATGGGCCTTTTCAAGTGCTTGACAAGATCAGCGATGTGGCTTACAGGCTGAAATTGCCTGATGCATGGAAGATTCATAATGCGTTTCACGTGAGTCTTCTAAGACCCTTCGTGGGTGATGTGCCAGAAGATATGCCAGATGAGGATCAGCCAGAAGTTGAGGAACTTGATGAGATCCTGGTACTTGAGCAGGTTTTGGCACATAAGGACAGAAAAGTTAAAGGACAAGTTGCAAGACGCTCTTTGGTGAAGTTCAAGAACTATCCGCCTATGGAGGCAAAGTGGATGGAAGAACATAAACTGTCAGAGTCACCAAATGTATTGCAGCTTTACCTTGAAGTCTTTGGGTTACAGCCTACTTATGCCTCAACCCAACGTGTGCAAAGGAGGGGTAATGATAGAGCTAGTATATCAAAGGTACATATGAATTTAGGGCCATAGATGGAAATGGCAAAAGTATGAAGGCCTCATAAAGTCATTTGTATCTATGTATGTTACGACCTTTTTTGCGGATACGTGCGATGATAAAAGAGTGTTGATAGCACAAGATCATGAGTGGTGTGTATTTATGGTATGCAATCGAGGATGTTTGCGATTTCAAGAGGGGGGTATGTCACGAGGACGTGGCAGTTATTAACCATGTCACAGAGATGTGGCAACTGCTAACCTTGGTTGTTGGTTTCTTTCCAATGGGGTTTATTTTATTTGTTTTGAGACCCTCTTGATCGGACATTGTATGGTTAATGTGAACGGTAGATTCACCCGCAGATGAGAAGTGGTCGGCACTGGAATTCGTATGGTAAGAGGATGTCTAGGCTCAGAGCAAGATCATAAAGGTCCCCCCGTCGCACTTAGCAAGTTGGTGGATACTAGGAAGTGAACTCAATTAAGGTGTAAAGTCAAGGTGGGACTACCAACAAAAAGTATCCGACAGTTGGGCCACATTGCACTTTTGGATGCGGTCCCAATGAGGATAGATGGTCAGAAGACCAGTGGGAGCCCAACGGAAGCATCTCCTAAAATTTAGGGAACTGCTATTTTGGGCCGTGAAATGTGTTCGCGTCATTACCTCCGGTATGACTAGGGGAACATTTTATAACTCTGTCGCGAAGTCAACTGATGTGTCGGTTGGGATATTTTTAAGCGGCGAACCCGAAACGGGAAAATGCTTGTAAATGCGCCAAGTGTCACATTTTCATGCACTTGCCTCTTCCAGAAAAATTGGGGCTGAATTTTTAAGCTGGGAAGGCCTCATTATGCAATCTGTCACAGGTTAAGAGCTATGGAGTGCTTCCTTTCCCTCTCATGTACAGTGTGGTGCTAGGAGTGATGCCCTGCACACTACACACTGCTCTCTCTCTCCCCTACGTGCAGTTATGTGATGCCCCACATGAGGGCTACTCATTTGACTGATGTACAATTGTGTGGGTTCATGCTTTTGTGTTGAGGCAAGAGCCTCCTTGAGTAGGAATAGGGGTAGCTAGCTGCTGCTCCAAAGCAGGCACTGGTGAGGGTCATAACCTCACCGTACAGGTGCAAAATCAGCGCTGTGTATGCGCTGTAATTTTACTGTATTTCAGCCATACGGATGCCAGGACCATTGGGAATCGTGCCCCACTGGCAGAGGACAGTTCGGGGACTGTTTGGGGCTGAAAACAGGGCAAAAACCAGTAAATACAGCGTGCTGAATTTACTGTTTTTGGGCAGGAATCAGAGGGTATACGCCCGTGCAAGTGAGTTCTAGCAAGGGAATTGGTTTCGCGCAAGTTTTGGGGTTGTTATGCTGCCGAAATTTGGCCAAATCAAATGGTATCTAGGGGGATACACGTGAAGGATTCCGAGGACCTTACCTTGTAATTTACCCTCCTAAAGAATAAAGAAATACCGAAAGGGGCGCCAATTTTGGGGCCTACAGGTTGTCGGTGTCTGCTCGGAGCATTTTAGCTTTCGAGCTGTGTGTATTCGAGTGTTAATTCCCGTCGCAGGTTCTCTTTGCAAAGTGCTCTGTGTGTGTGTCTAAAGTAAAGAATTTCGGGTGAAAGCCAACGCCTATCGCCCTACGGGCTGGTTTCAATGTGTTCGTGGACAAGCTACAGCATGACCAGGGTTCAGTTCAGTCAGTCAGTCTAGATTTAGAAGTGATTTGGCACTCTTTGTGAGTCTGTTCGCAGATCGTGCATGCCCAGTCACTTAGTGTAGATGCATATCCTTTGGTTGCACACAGCATGATCATAAGCATTCCCATTAGAATTTATCAGAATCCTTCAGGGGAATTTTCCAGTGCATTTAGCCTATTTTCGCTATTTTTGACATTTTTCACTTATTATTTTTAAGTGACTTTTGTTGGAAAGTAGGAAGGGCAAATTGAGTAAGTTTTTATATAAGCAAACCTAGACTAGCACTAATTGGCAAAAGAGGCAGCAGGAGCCAAGCTCAACATGCAACTTCTCAGCAAGAATCCCCTTGGTGGTTTCCCTCCAAGCAAGACGTCCACTTCCCTAGCGTTTTCATCAGAAGACCCATCGCCAACATCACCCAAGCATTGGCGTTTTCAGCAAGCATCCTCGCTAGACCATCCCAGTCAGCCAGCGATTTTTGCAGGCTTCATCGCCAAAGAACTCCTCAGCCTAGCGTTTTACAAGAACCCCCAAACGCCCCCATTTTGGCATAGCGATTTTCAGCAGATGAAGACCATCAGTTTTCAGCCCTAAAGACCATCAGATTTCAGCCCAAGGACCCGCAGGTTTTCAGCCATAAAGACCAGCAAAGGCAGCGTTTTCTCTCGCGTTTTCAGCCGCAGCAGAATTCAGCCATTAGCGTTTTTGGACAGCAGTACAAGAGTAGCAGATTTCAGCCCTTAGATCGGTCTCGCCATCACCGTCGTCGTCAGTGATCTAGCCTAGACTTGCATCAGTCACATGCATTTAGTTTGTACTAGTTTGTGCAATCAATAGTAGACCACTCTCGCCGACAAGAGTGGGGCCTTCGGAGGAGGGTTTTACAATGTCTCTGGTGTCGTATTCTCTTCTCTCTCTATCTCTCAGTCTCATACTTTTGCACGCAAAGTGTTCATTCGCTTTGTTCGTATCCATTGCACTCTCTCATTAAGAACGAAAGGCTCTCCCTTCCATAAGAATAAAAAGGAACCTTGAGCACAATTCGGAGCACTCATCTTGAGCAAAGTTCAAACATTCATTCCGCTGCACCTTACATTGGTATCAGAGCTTTGGCAGTGTTTAGTATCACTCAAGGAAAGAACCACAAAAATCACAGCATTTTTTTTTGCTTGTTGCGGTCGCATGAACCCAAGTTCGCTTGGGCGTGTCGATTCCTAGTCGTGTTTTTGAAGAGTGACAAGAATCCCAAGAAAGAAGGGCTTGTCCAGCCTCCCCTTCTGCCTCTTTTCACTCATTGAGAGCGGACCGTGCACTTAGCGGCCGGCCAGTCGACGTGAGGTGGGAAAAAGCAACCTTGGTGTGCGTGCAAGGCCGCTAAGGGGTGCGTCCGCGGAAAAGAGTAGAACTCAGGTGAAGAGAAGATCCTTCTCACACACAGATTGCAAGCGAAAAGAAAACCCTGAAGACCCGCAAGAACCTCAAGAACTCAAGAACCCCAAGAAGCAAGACTCCCAAGAACCCAAGTTCCTCGTGAACTTAAGAACCCAAGACCCCCAAGAACCCAAGTTCCTTGTGAACTTAAGAACCCAAGACCACAAGAACCCACGACTTCAGTGGATGGTCATCACTCGAAGCGGAATGGATACTTCGCTTAGAGGTGATGAGCATGAGAGAGGCGAAGGAGAATTTTCCCCACCAGGAGGTTTTTCCGACCCTCTTCCTTCCCCATCTACGCCACGGATTGCACTAACTCCTATGGAGGAGTTGGAGTAGATGTTTATGGATAGGAAGTTAGAACGCGAAGCAAGAAGAGCAGAAAGAAAAGCCGAAATGGAGCACGAACACCAAGAAAGAATGGCAGCCATAGCGTGTGAGCGTGAGCAAGCACGCTTGGAAGCCAAAGAACGACAAGCCAAATTGGATCGTGAGCGCGCAAAAAGACAAGCAAAGAACAAAGCAAGACAAGCAGAATTTGGTCGCGAGAACAAAGCCATCAAAGAAAAGAGCGACCAACACACGAAAGAATTCTTGCGACTCTTTTCTCAAGTTCAGGCACATATGCAAGAGATTCAGGAAAAAGAGACTCTCTCAGTCTCTTCTTCTCCCAAGCATGACACACAGGATTTGCATAATGATACGCATGATGATTTGAATGACAATGATAAGCATGATGATTTGGATGTTAATGATGAGCATGATGATTTGCATGATCAAGATGTGATTTCTCACGAGCATGATGATTTGCATGATCAAGATGTGATTGCTCACAAGCATGATGATATGCATGAAGATAATGTGATTGTTCACAAGGATGATGTGTTAGTTGATACTTTCGCTAGTGAAGCTAACCTCATTGCAGATTCAATCAATCACGAAGAATCGATCTTGGCTCTCGAGCCTAGGTCCAAAGAACCTTTACAGGAAGTACTATGTGTTCGAATGATTCGTCAGCACGCATTGTACGAGTGTTTCATTTGTGATCGTTTCCTGTATTTTAGTCAGCATCTTTATGTGATCCCTTTTCCTAGGCATGACATATTGTACGTTGAGCATGTTTCACTCATGGATGAGCACGAATGTATGCGGATTGTTCATGAAAAGCTGAAAAGTATGCATTCAAGGAAGTCACATTACATGTCTCTTCCTTGGCATGACACATTCGTAGAACGAGCACAGGAAAGTATGAGCACCAAGCAACGTGACACATCCAACCCTATGTGTCCGTGGACAAGCTACAGCATGACCAGGGTTCAATTCAGTCAGTTAGTCTAGATTTAGAAGTGATCTGGCACTTTTTGTGAGTCTGTTCGCAGACCGTGCATGCCCAGTCACTTAGTGTAGATGCATATCCTCTGGTTGCACACAACATAATCATAAGCATTCCCATCAGAATTTATTAGAATCCTTCAGGGGAATTTTCTAGTGCATTTAGCCTATTTTCCTATTTTTGACATTTTTCACTTATTAAATTTTAGTGACTTTTGTTGGAAAGTAGATAGGGCAAATTGAGTAAGTTTTTATATAAGCAAACCTAGACTAGCACTAATTGGCAGAAGAGGCAGCAGGAGCCAAGCTCAACAGGCAACTTCTCAACAAGAACCCCCTTGGTGGTTTCCCTCCAAGCAAGACGTCCACTTTCTCAGCGTTTTCATCAGAAGACCCATCACCAGCATCACCCAAGCATTGGCAGCAAGCATCCTCGCTAGACCATCCCAGTCAGCTAGCGTTTTCTGCAGGCTTCATCGCCAAAGAACTCCTCAGCCTAGCGTTTTACAGGAACCCCCAATCGCCCCCATTTTGGCATAGTGATTTTCAGCAGATGAAGACCATCAGTTTTCAGCCCTAAAGACCATCAGATTTCAGCCCCAAGGACCCGCAGATTTTCAGCCATAAAGACCAGCAAAGGCAGCGTTTTCTCTCGCGTTTTCAGCCGCAGCAGAATTCAGCCATTAACGTTTTTGGACAGCAGTACAAGAGTAGCAGATTTCAGCCCTTAGATTGGTCTCGCCATCACCGTCGTCGTCATCGATCTAGCCTAGACTTGCATCAGTCACATTCATTCAATTTGTACCAGTTTGTGCAATCAATAGTAGACCACTCTTGCCGACGAGAGTGGGGCCTTCGGAGGAGGGTTTTACAATGTCTCTGGTGTCATATTCTCTTCTCTCTCTATCTCTCAGTCTCATACATTTGCACGCACAGTGTTCGTTCACTTTGTTCGTATCCATTGCACTCTCTCATTAAGAACGGAAGGCTCTCCCTTCCATAAGAATAAAAAGGAACCTTGAGCATAGTTCGGAGCACTCATCCTGAGCGAGCCGTCTGACTGTGATCTAGTGCAACCGCCTTTGCCACCGGTGTTTCCACCACCTTCCCCACCACCACCGCCACCATGATACAATGGTTGGAGCTTGCATGGGTATCCTTATGATTCGTACCCCGGATATGCTAACCAGCCAAAGGATTTCAAACAATAAAAATTTTCACCTCTTTTAGGGTGAATGATCAGAAGAAAGCTTTACACTTCCTCCAACAATTCGACATCATGTATGCTTTGAGACACTATATGGTCCACAGCATAACCGTGAAACGTTTCACCCTGAAACGCGGCGTTTTACCACGAAACGTTTCAGCCCAAAATTAGAGCACAGTGAAACGTGAGACCAAAACGTGCGTTTAGTGACTTTGAAACTAAAACTATGGTAACTTATTGTTAGTGAAACGGCTTGTGTTTCACTTGGTGAGCAAAACTTTTCAAGGCCCGAAACGGTTCACCTGTCCTGACCTGTCGAAACGCATTTTATGGTGACGTTGTATACAGAAGAATCAAAGATTTCTCGAGAAACGGGTTTTTTATAAAGATAATGCTATGCAGCGGTGGAGTTCAATCGCGACACAACCACATGCTCCAAGGACATGACAAGCTTGCAAGACAATTTTTGTACGCAGTTATATGACTTCTCTGTTTGAAGTCGAGATCTTGTCAGAATGGGGCAACTTGAAAATACTTGCCATAGAGACCATGAAAGACTATAACCAAAGGTTTCTCGACGTCTATCTTCTGGTGTCTTTCTTCAAGTTCATTCCCTTGGAGGACCAGTGTGAGCAATACACCATTGAACTACCATCATTGCTACAGGAGTATTGTTTGTCCAAGCAAGTATACACCATGCAAGTGCTTATGGACCATGCCGCGGTCGGCTACAAACTTATGAAAGGAAAGCTCGAGTTCACTACGGAAGCAACTCCAGCAAGCAATCCGAATTCCCGATAACAACAAACCAATCCCCTGGAATCCCATGAAAGTCAACCTAAACGGCCTCGTCTGACACAGCGTCAACGAGAAACCCTGTTACAAGAAGGCCTCTGCTTTGAATGCTTCAAGACATCACATACCTTCAATTCATCTCCTCAAAGAGCCTCGACGTCTGCAAAGCAACCTTATGCTTCGACGGCAGAAAGATCCTTAGGGCCACCTCTAGCTAAGAGAGCTTGACCTGCTATTGGACTAGTACTCGATATTTATGGTATAAATCTCGAGAGTTCAAATGAATTGTACAGAGCATATGGCAAAGTCAACGGTATGAAAGCACTGATTTTCTTCGATCCCGGAGCTATTGAAAATTTCATCCATCGAGATTTCCTGAAGCAGATAGACTTTGATTATGAATCACAAGGGCATGAAATTGAAGCGGAGCTATCTTTTGGACAAACTCACAAAGTGCTCCCACTAATTGGGGCGCTTCTAGTGACTATCTAAGGATATTATGGGAAAGCCAATTTCTACATCATGAAGTTAGGCAATTGCAACGTTCTCTTGGTTATGCCTTGGCACGGCAGGAATGACGCAACCCTCCAGATCTGGAACCATACAGTTAATTTGATGCAGAAGGACAAGCCAGTCGTTCTCAAAGTTCGATTGTCCGAACGAAAACCTGAATGAATTTCCTAGATGCTTTGTATACCTTTGAACTCTGTCTGAGAAAATATTGTTTGAAATTTGTTTGAAATGGATTGTATCTATTTTAAACCTATCGTTTGGGGAGGGTATTGTTGTATGCTTGAAACCTGCAAGCGACGCAGGCTATGGTCTGAGGAACATTTGGTTGTATTAGTCCTTTGAGCTCATGGCTTGAACCTTTTTAGGTTATTTGTGGGGGGAATGACAAGGTAGTCGTCGAGTAGCTTCATACCACAGACCGCCTGTCTCGGGGGAGTGCTTAGTGGCGTTGTTCGTTGTTTCTTATAACATGCATATGTGAGCATTTGCCATTGAATATTCCTAATTGGGTGAGATTGCCTAGGTATGTAATTTTAGAGCATCAAGATACCTGTTTTAGCTTAGCGCGGTCTGGGTATGATGATTAATGTTGCTACGCCAGAATATCAAGAGCTCCGATCTGGAATGAGAAAACTGATTGTCCCTCGGATTGACCCTCAGAAATTTTTAAGCTAACTTGAGTTGTTTTGCAGATATACTGTAATTGCGGACGATTACTCTTCTTTCAAGAAGGGGGAAATGTCACAAACTACTGACGTGTCAAGCTACCGAAGACCCGGTGGGTTGAGGTTTGCCTGACCCAACCCTAGCCGTCTTGCAGATCCCAACCGAGGGGCCTAAACCCTAGAATCAATAGAAGAAGCAAGAGTTCTCACCAACTTACAGATCCTCACCGAGTGGGGCAAACAACTTATTTTACCAATGTTTGGGCCCCCGTCTGATGGGGCTTAAGTCCCTAGAGATTAAAATAAGACCTACACACAAAGAAAAGAACTTCACAGTGCTAAATTTTTTGATGTGGCAGGCTTGTGTGGACATCCTGTGAATCGTGCTAACATGCCACGTGGCACTGTACGGAGTGCTGTGATTTCTGCTGGCAGATTGTTTTATGTGCTGCTTTTCATGCCCTTGTGCCATGGGCTCATTCTCTGGCACGTTTCCGCGCTGCAGTGCAAAGGATAGAGCATTGGCGTTGTACCGAGTTGAAGCAATATAAAGTAATACCGAAAGGGACGCCAAGGTTTGGGGCCAGTGCTCTCTTGGGGTGGAACTCCGCCACTCCGCGTCTCATGTGTCGTGCATCTCTTTCAATTCAGTGTTATTTGAAGTGCTAAATGTTTGCTTAATCTGTTCTTTTCTGTTGGCACGTGGTGCCCTCCCGTTACACATCGTGTCACCCTTCTCCAATGCCATGACATCACATAGTGTTTTTTCACAGGAAGGTGTTAGTAGATATCAACCCCTCATGAACATAAGTTTGCTAGACCCCACACAGAAGCACGAGCAACATCTATTGGGGTTCTTAACCCTTGCCTTTAGGACTTGCGTCTGCTCTCACTCACACCACTTTGGCCGAGCCTTGGAGGTAGGTGCCATTGTTGGAGCTACTTGACACACAAGTTATGTTGTCTTCTCGTGTGTGGGATTAGCAGTACATTTAAGGTTATGGGTGTTTTGAATAACGAAGGTTTTGTTTAGTTGTGTAATTGACGTCTTTATGTTGTTGAATCTCATGTTATTGTTTAGCTTATCTTAGGTATTAAGAAATTGCGCTTTTGTCTTTAAGGAATGAAAAGAGGAGGACACGAGAGAGGAGACAAACACAATGTGTGAGAGGGAGATTCTCCAAGAGCAATAACTTAATAACTCAAGGGAGTGCTCATACAGCTATACACTGAGAATGAGGGACAAAGAGTCTCTTTTACAGTGGGAAAATGACATGATCCTACAAAATGGAGGTGTCTAGTTTTGTATGTCTATGGCTAATAAAACTGCCACATCATAAAAAATAGCTTTGAGTGCTAGTGAATGTGCTGCAGCATAAAAGCTAATGAATGGCGACATGGACTAAAAATGCATATGCTGGGCCACTGTTGGCAATACAACCATGAGATGCAACCTAGAAAGCCACCATCTAATGATGACATATCTCCAACATGTTTCAGGTCTATGTTGTTGTACGGGTTAAAGTTTGGGAATCAAATCTTTGCACCTCTCTTGTTGTCTTTGGTGTGAATGTCTTTAGAGGTAGGTTTTTTAGCATTGTACTAACTTGACAAATTGCTTTTTTCCCCTGACCAGGTGGTGGCAATCACAGTATTTTTTCTCTTGGCAACGGCATTTTACGTTTTCTTTGCTCCCTTCTTGGGGAATGCAGCTATACAAATCACAGCTATTGCTGTTTATTCTTCCGTGGTACTTTTCGTGCTTTTGAAATTTTTAGCTGGAGTAGGTGACGGGAAACTATATTTCTTAAAATTTTACCTCTTTTCAGGCACTTGCAGTTTTTATTCTGTATGTCAGATGCACAGCTATCAATCCAGCAGACCCAGGAATTTCTTTACTGAAGTTGAAGCCAAATGATGAGAAAGGGCCTCTAACAGACTCTTCTTTGGTTTTGACATCGGCACATGGAGGGGCTGCAGATTCTCCTCAAGTATCTATCACTGGAAGAAGCCCGTCTATTGTTCAGCATCCACATAGCAATAGGCTATCATTGCATTGTCTAGGGTGCATGCTAGGGTGGCTTGTGAAGGGTGATAATTGCAGGAAGGATGGCATTGAGGAACAATCTGCACCTGATGAGGATGTGCTGTTTTGTACATTATGTAATGCTGAGGTGATAAGCCTCTTCTAGAATGTTTATTTTGACTTTTATACACATCGAATGTGGCTCTGCTTACTTTGAGGCTTCCCTGTTTGGTGATGCAGGTACGGAAGCACAGTAAGCATTGTCGAAGTTGTGATAAGTGTGTTGACGGCTTTGATCACCATTGCCGGGTATGTGCTTGAGTGCAGTTATATCAGAGGTTTTGTCGTTTCTTTATGTGAAATCATTTGAGTGGGTTTCAAAATGCAATATGTAGTCTAAGACTGTGATTTGTTTTACAGTGGCTGAATAATTGCGTTGGAAGAAAGAATTATGTTACATTTGTGTCACTTATGGCCACATGCCTTATAATGGTGAGCTGTTAATGTGAATTTTGTGGCTCTTTTGGGAGGTGATTGGTTTGTGGTGATGATGCAATTAATTTGGTGACTTCGAGTTTCAAAATTTACGAAGGAGGAATGTCGTAAATGCACTCAGATTGAGCTTTGTTTCCACAAAGGATGACTAGGGACATGGACAATTGTGGTATTTTTTCTGTGGATTATGTCTCCAAGTATTTTTAGCAAATTTACTGATTGCCCAGTTTAGGAAGTAGGAAGCACTTTTAAGACGCAGTGTCTTGGCAAGCGTATTTGACTGCATTAGTAGTGTATATTGCGTTCATCATCTAATTTAAAGATGTAAAGTGTTGCTGCAACCGACACCTGAACTCGCAAGTGAGCTGCCCGTTGGCTTTTTCCAAGTAGTGGAGACTTTCCTGTCTTACTGAAGAATTGAGCTGTGATAATTGCACAGTGAGAGAGAGAAAAGAAAGAAAGAAGAAAGTTCTTTGGAGGCCTTTGGAGGCCAAAGCTGACCTTTAGGAAGAATTAGATACATCCATATTATGTTCCACTCCGGGTATCAATGCCATGAAGGCATATAAATAAAAAATAAGAATTGTAGTTCTTTTCAGAAAACTCTTAGGACAAGCTGTGAATCTAAGCAAGAGATGGATTAACTCCTTAGGGAGTGGGGTATGAAACTCTCCATTTATTGCTTTCCCTCCTCCATAGACTGTTCACTTGCCATTCTTCCTTGCTTCTTTTATTTTTCCGACGTTGTTGGTGTGCTTTAAGCTGAAATGGGTCAACTTATCAACGATCCATACCTTTGTCCCTTGGAGGGAGCTTGTCTGCTTGATAACTATTGTGTAAAACTTGTCCATGTATGTAATCTTTGCTTGTGTGCCTTTGGCTTGAATAAAACTGGGCTCTCCCAAGTCTACAAAAGGGACTACCTTGCTTTATTGTGCTTAATGTACATGTATCTAGTATAAAATCATCTTCCAATTTGGGGGCATTGTCCTTCCTGTCCCAGCCCTTGGGAAGTCCACCTATCCTATCTCAGTCTTTATGCTCTCCACCCTTTCCTTTTCTTTGACTACTGTTATGACTTCCTGAACAAAGTGTTCCAAGTTTGACAAATTTACCTCTAGCACCTTGATTTTCGTCACTATTGTTTGCAATGTCTCTGACATGGGTCCCTCTCGTGTGTTCTGCTGCTCTATACTCATGGTCTGTGCTTGCATTTGCAACTCCACAATCTACTCATCTTTCTTGGTTATCTCCTTCAAGGTTGCGAATCCTGCAGGCATTTTCTTCATCTCTTGCATGAGGTGCGATTCCTATGGTGTCTGTTTGGCAGTATAGGGGTGGGGACGTGGGTGAGGTTTGGACTGCAAAGCCCTTGTTTCGCCTGCTGCTAATGGAGGAAGGGGGAAGCTTGGCTCAAGATCCTCCAAGGAGGTCCCCTCTCCCCAGTTAGGGCTGCTTCACTTGTAATCTTACGAAAAGCCAATGTGGGCTTGAAGCATGCGATGATCAAAGAGAGAGGTAGTGTGCGAATGTGGCAAATCAGTGAGGGCAGCCTTGTGCTGAGAGAGAGAGAGAGAGAGAGAGAGAGAGAGAGAGAGAGATAGAGAGATTTTATTATCGTCCTTGGAGGTCAAATATGACCCATGGGACTAAAGTTACATGTGATGAAGTATGTGTGCGGCTGATGAATGATTCTCGATGCTCCAACATTGTGGTGATGACAGTGGCAATGGAGAGCCCACACTGTGGTTGGGAGAGGAAAGTGTGTAGATCTAAGTTATGGCAAAAATTGTGAGGGAAGCAAGTTCGGATGTGAACAAAAGCTGAGCACTCTAGTGGTGTGTGGTACTCATATTGTTGAACTTGCAATGAGCATAATGTACACAATCGATTTGAGTCTTCTCCATTGCCCCAACGCCCTGTCTCGCACTGAAAGGAGTGGGAGCTAAGCCGAGTGGTTGCAATAGTGTGTACCACTGACGAGGGGATTGACTTAAGCACGTGAGGGTGAGTACGGTTCCTCTTTCAGCGAAGGACATGGTTTTTGTAGTTGGGGGCAATATGGTTGGTGTAATGTATGAAGCGTGACCCACCGGATTCCTCCCAACCCGTAATACATTGGCGTTGTAGAAAAGCTTCATTCACTTGGACATCATGTAGCAAGGTCTTTTGAACTTTTTTGCTAGCTTTCCATGCAATTGTAGGAAGTCGATGTGAGGGGTATTGACGCATCTTTATCATGTACTCCACAACCCTTCCCATGTCCATAATCTAAATTGGAAGAGATCCCGACTTAAGAAGTAGGAGCATATGTCACGAGGACATGGCAGTTATTAACCATTTCACAAAGATGTGGCAACTGCTAACCTTGGTTGTTGGTTTCTTTCCTATGGGGTTTATTTTATTTGTTTTGAGACACTCTTTTTGAAGTAGCAAACGGTCGGACATTGTATGGCCAATGTGAACGGTAGATTCACCCGCAGACGGGAAGTGGTCGGCACTGGAATTCGTATGGTAAGAGGATGTCTAGGCTCAGAGCAAGATCATAAAGGTCCCCCCGTCGCACTTAGCAAGTTGGTGGATACTAGGAAGTGAACTCAATTAAGGTGTAAAGTCAAGGTGGGACTACCAACAAAAAGTATCCGACAGTTGGGCCACATTGCACTTTTGGATGCGGTCCCAATGAGGATAGATGGTCAGAAGACCAGTGGGAGCCTAACGGAAGCATCTCCTAAAATTTAGGGAACTGCTATTTTGGGCCGTGAAATGTGTTCGTGTCATTACCTCCGGTATGACTAGGGGAACATTTTATAACTCTGCCGCGAAGTCAACTGATGTGTCGGTTGGGATATTTTTAAGCGGCGAACCCGAAACGGGAAAATGCTTGTAAATGCGCCAAGTGTCACATTTTTATGCGCTTGCCTCTTCCAGAAAAATGGGCGCTGAATTTTTAAGCTGGGAAGGCCTCATTATGCAATCTGTCACAGGTTAAGAACTATGGAGTGCTTCCTTTCCCTCTCATGTACAGTGTGGTGCTAGGAGTGATGCCCTACACACTACACACTGCTCTCTCTCTCCCCCCTACGTGCCACAAGAGGGCTCCTCATTTGATTGATGTACAGCTGTGTGGGTTCATGCTTTTGTGCTGAGGCAAGAGCCTCCTTGAGCAGGAACAGGGGTAGCTAGCTGATACTCCAAAGCAGGCATTGGTGAGGGTCATAACCTCACCACAAAGGTGCAAAATCAGCGCTGTGTATGCGCTGTAATTTTACTGTTTTTCAGCCATACGGACGCGAGAACCTTTGGGAATCGTGCCCCACTGACAGAGGACAGTTAGGGGACTGTTTGGGGCTGAAAACAGGGCAAAAACCAGTAAATACAGCGCGCTGAATTTACTGTTTTTGGGCAGGAATCAGAGGGTATACGCCCGTGCAAGTGAGTTCTAGCAAGGGAATTGGTTTCGCGCAAGTTTTGGGGTTGTTATGTTGCCGAAATTTGGCCAAATCAAATGGTATCTAGGTGGATACACGTGAAGGATTCCCAAGACCTTACCTTGTAATTTACCCTCCTAAAGAATAAAGAAATACCGAAAGGGGCGCCAATTTTGGGGCCTACAGGTTGTCGGCGTCTGGTCGGAGCATTCTAGCTTCCGAGCCGTGTGTGTGTTCAAGTGTTAATTCTCGTCGCAGGTTCTCTTTGCAAAATGCTCTCTGTGTGTGTCTAAAGTAAAGAATTTCGGGTGAAAGCCAACGCCTACCGCCCTACGGGCCGGTTACATGGTTCCATTGCCGGGATATCAATCACTTTTTCCTTAAAGAGTGAGCCTGGATTGTTTTGGGATAAAGACACAGAGTGCAGGAACGCGGGGATTACACTATGGCCGACAAGGGGAAGGGAATTATGGAAGAGGGTTCCTCTTCAGAGGACAGGTAGGAGATTCCTATGGATTCTGAGATTGGCGAGAGCTCACGGCCACGTCAATCTGTACCTCCTGTCAACGTGAATGTCCCTCCAGTAGTACAGGGCTTTATGATTGGGCAACTGGAGGATGATGCATTCAAGACTCAGTTAGTTGCCGCGGTGAATGTCTTTTCGCAGCTGGTGCAGAATCCGAGGTTTATGGAATTCTTGCAAGTGTCACCAGTGCAACAGCAAAATAGGCAACCTACACCGCGTACGGAGCTTGTTGATGCTCAAGCCCAAGTACTTCATGTGGCACAGGAGGAAAGGGAACACTCGCATGTTGCGGAGTCGGGGGCTCCAAAGCAGGTTCCTCCCGTGCTTAAACAGGTGGCTAGAACGCCTATTCCACAGGTTATGCCAGTTCAGCCCGCCACCTTTCAGAGCCAGCATGCTGTCTTGAATGGACAGGGAGCTGGATACTAGGCAATGCACTCAGTTTTTCCACCACCCACGGTACATCTTGGGTATTTCGGGGGTGGATCAATGTTCCAAAGTATGGCTGGTTATGCGCCTGGAAGTCAGCCGTACATGCCAGGAACAGTGTTCGGGGGTATGCAAGGCATCATGCCAAACCCCATGTATGGTAGTATCGGCATGCAGCAAGGTTTCCACTACAACCAGGGTCAGTTTGGGGTGCCACAGGGTCATTTTGGCATGGCTGGTTTTTTTGGACAGCAGCCAGATCTCGCACCTCTGACGCAAAATGTGAATGGCCAAGGTGTGCCGATCATGCCTACTACAGTGCCCATGTTGCAAAGCATTCCGTATGACAATTTGGGGGCACTAGAGAAGCCAAAGGCTTACAAAGAAGGTGGTGCAGCGGTAAAGTTCAGTACCTTCAGTGGTTTCGAGGACAAGACAAAGGCCCTCACTTTCCTCCAACAGTTTGATACAGCTTATGCGGGAGGGAATTTTACAGAGGCCTCGAAGGTCAGGAAAGCTGCCACTTTCTTAAAGGACAATGCGCTTACATGGTGGACGACTTTGTTAATGCAAGGACAGGCACCCGCCACTTGGGTTTACTTCAAGCAAATGTTTGCATCTGCTTGGCTATCAAATGAATTTGAAGCCGACGTCTTGACAGATTGGCACCAGCTTACTTCAGCTTCGTGCAAGAGCTTGCTGGAGTACAATAGGAGGTTTTGTAAAGTGTTACTCTCAGTGACCTCCTACAGATTTGTGCCATTGACAAAGCAGATAGAGAAGTACTGTTGTGGGCTGCCTAAAGGGCTTTGCGATTATTGTACAAAGAACAGAGTGGCTGCCCTTTGTGAAAACAGCTCCTGATGCGTCACAGGGGTCAGAAAAGGACACCAAAGACAAGGATTCAGCCGGCTCTTCTAGAGCGCAGGCAAAGAAACAGAAAAGGAAGCCTTTCGTGCGCAAGTCGCTCGAGGAAAAGAAGCTCCTAATGGCTGAGAACAAATGCTTTATATGCGAGCAGCCTGGTCACTTTTCTATCAATTGTCCACAAAGGAAAAGGCCAGCTGACTCAGAGGATAAAGAAGATAAGAAAGGCAAGAAGCCAAAACCCACGGCAGGTTTAGTGCCAGACATGGTGGGTGACAGGCCCAGCACAGATGCCAGTGAGTTATGCAGGGCATGGGGTAAAGTTAGGGATCAGACGGCACTTATCTTCTTTGATCCAGGTGCCAAAGCCAACTTGATCTCACTAGAGTTAGCTATAAAGCTGGGCATCAGAGCTGAAGAGATGGGGTACACAGCAGAGGCAGGGTTGGCATGTCCTGGCCACTCTGAGTGTGTTACTCCCATCATTGGAAAGCTGCGTCTGCATATTCAGTTGTATGTGGACAGAAGAGTTTTACATCATGCCGCTGGAAGGTTGTGACGCCTTGTTGGGGATCCCGTGGATGTTCCGAGTGCATGGAGTCTTGGATGCCTACAACAAAAAGATCACTGTACAGCATAGGGGCAAAACTCACATCTTGGATGTAAAGCTTAAAGGAGAGTCGGTCCCTATTGTATCTGCTTCTGCTATCACTTCTGTAATAAAGAATCATCTTTCTGTGTACTTGATTTTTGCACGTGATGTCTCAGATAGTGATCAGTCAAATTAATCTGTGTTAGATAAAGAAAGGTCAGCATTTTTGCAAAAGTTTAGTGACCGTTTTTCTGATTCATTACCGTCGCAATTGCCGCCAGAGAGACCTGAGGACCATCGGATAGATTTGGTGCCAGGGTGTAGCCCACCAAATAGACCTCCCTACAGGGTTAGTGCGGCGCAGCATAAAGAGATTATGGGCCAGGTTGAGGAGTTATTAGAGAAGGGGCTGATTTAGCCTAGTTCTTCACTCTTTTACTCCCCAGTGCTCCTAGTGCAGAAGAAGGATGGCTCATGGCGCATGTGTATTGATTACCGTGCGTTGAATAAGAATACCATCAAGAATAGGTTCCCTATTCCTAGAATTGATGATATTCTCGATCGTTTAGAGGGTGCTGCAATTTTCAGCAGGATAGACCTTAAGAGTGGGTACCATCAGATTCGTATAAGACCAGAGGATGTGCACAAGACTGCGTTTAGAACGACATTTGGTCTCTATGAGTTTCTAGTGATGCCGTTTGGGCTAACAAATGCTCCTGCCACGTTCAACAGAATGATGGACCGGATTTTTCGCTCGCATCAACAGTTTGTTGGAACGTTCTTCGATGACATGATAGTGTATTCGAAGAATGAAGAGGAGCATAGGCGTCACTTGACCATTGTGTTCGAAGAGCTGCGCAGTCACAGGTTACTTGTCAATCCTAAGAAAAGTGAATTCTTTCTCGAAGAGATCTACTTTCTGGGCCACATAGTCTCAAAGGATGGTGTTAGAATGGATCCCGCAAAGGTCGAAGCTATCAAGACATGGCCAGACTTGAAGACTGTGCACGATGTCAGAAGCTTCTTGGGATTGTGTTCCTACTATAGAAGGTTTATCAGAAATTTTGCAGAGATAGCATCGCCTCTTCACGCATTGCAAAAGAAAGAGGTCACTTTCAGATGGACCCAAAAAGAGATTTCAGCGTTTAGTCTCTTAAAGGAAAAGTTGACTTCAGATCCAGTTATTGTTTTGCCAGACCTCAGGAAGTCATTTGTGGTCCAGTGTGACGCTTGTGGCAGTAGCATCGGAGCAGTGCTAATGCAAGATGGACGGGTAGTAGCTTATGAAAGCCGAATTTTGCAAGGGCCAGAGAGGACTATGCAAGTCTATGAGAAAGAGCTCTTGGCCGTGATTCATGCGCTTTGTAGCTGGAAGCACTACCTCTTAGGTGCTGATTTTGTTGTCCAAACAGATCATCAGACCTTGCGATACTTCTTGACACAGTCAAAGTTATCCGAAAAGCATATGCGATGGGCAAACATTCTTTCCATGTTCCACTTCCAGATTATGCATGTGGAAGGCAAGAAGAATGTTATGGCTGATGCGTTCTCAAGAAAGCCACAAATTTCAGCTGTGTCAATTCCTTATCATCATGAGTTAGATGACATGAAGGAACAATATACTGTTGATGAAGATTTTGCAAGGATCTTTGAAGAGTTACAAGAGGGGCAACATCACGAGCACTACCATCCTCAGAGATGGTTTTATGATGATGCATGGCACACTTTGTGTCACTAGGCCACTGCGACATACGATCATGGAAGAGAGTCATGTCCCACCGTATGCAGGGCATCGTGGCATTGATGCAACAGTTAAAGCGGTAGAGACGTTCTTCTATTGGCCTACCTTGAGGAGAGATGTGGATGCCTTTGTGCGAGCATGGATAGTTTGCCAAAAGGTCAAGTTTGACAGGCAAAAGGCACCAGGGTTGTTACAACCACTGCCGATTCGGGATAAGCCATGGGAAAGCATTGCTATCGACTTTATCTTTGATCTTCCAAGGACGCCAACAGGGAATGATGCTATATGGACCATCATCTTCAGGTTCAGCAAGCAGGCCCATTTTATCCCTGTCAGGAAGAAGATAAAATCTGATCAGATGGCACGCTTGTTCATGTACAATGTGTTTAAGTACCATGGTATGCCACAATCGATTATCAGTGATCGTGATCCTCGCATGACCAATTTGTTCTGGAGAGGATTGTTTGAGAACATGGGCACTACGCTTAAGTTTTTGTCTTCGTTTCATCCACAAACTGATGGACAGTCAGAAGAGGCTAATTCTACTATCTTAGATCTGCTGAAATGCTACGTGTCAGATAATAAGGGCAAGTGGGAACAATATTTGCCTATGCTTGAGTATGCGTACAATAATACGGTGCGTTCGTCTACTGGCAAAGCACCTTTTGAGATTGTTGAAGGCGGCAAAAAGATTCCTCCCATTTTCCATACAAAGGACAAGATCTTTAAGGCAGATCGATATGTTGAGAACATGGATGAGATGTATAAGAAGATTAAAGTTGCCTTGGAGAAGACTCAGGCAAAGCAGAAAAAGGCTGCTGATCGTCACTCTTGTGAATTGCTGCTATCCCCTGGTGATTGGGTTGTGTTAAGGTTCGAAAAGGCAAGGTTAAAGAAGATGAAGGGCAAGGAACGGCTGTTTCCTAAGCTCAGCATGCGTTACTATGGGCCTTTTCAAGTGCTTGACAAGATCAGTGATGTGGCTTACAGGCTGAAATTGCCTGATGCATGGAAGATTCATAATGCGTTTCACGCGAGTCTTCTAAGACCCTTCATGGGTGATGTGCCAGAAGATATGCCAGATGAGGATCAGCCAGAAGTTGAGGAACTTGATGAGATCCTGGTACCTGAGCAGGTTTTGGCACATAAGGACAGAAAAGTTAAAGGACAAGTTGCAAGACGCTCTTTGGTGAAGTTCAAGAACTATCCGCCTATGGATGCAAAGTGGATGGACGTTGTATGGCCAATGTAAACGGTAGATTCACCCACAGACGGGAAGTGGTCAGCAGTGGAATTCGTATGGTAAGAGGATATCTAGGCTCAGAGCAAGATCATAAAGGTCCCCCCGTCGCACTTAGCAAGTTGGTGGATACTAGGAAGTGAACTCATTTAAGGCGTAAAGTCAAGGTGTGACTACCAATTGAGAGTATCCAATACTTGGGCCACATTGCACTTTTGGATGCGGTCCCAATGAGGATAGATGGTCAGAAGACCAGTGGGAGCCCAACGGAAGCATCTCCTAAAATTTAGGGAACTGCTATTTTGGGCCGTGAAATGTGTTCGCGTCATTACCTCCGGTATGACTAGGGGAACATTTTATAACTCTGCCGTGAAGTCAACTGACGCGTCGGTTGGGATATTTTTAAGCGGCGAACCCGGAACGGGAAAATGCTTGTAAATGCGCAATTGTCACATTTTTATGCACTTGCCTCTTCTAGTAAAATGGGCGCTGAATTTTTGAGCTGGGAAGGCCTCATTATGCAATCTGTCACAGGTTAAGAGTATGGAGTGGTTACTTTCCCTCTCATGTACACTGTGGTGCTAGGAGTGATGCCCTGCACACTACACACTGCTCTCTCTCTCTCTCTCTCCCTTACGTGCAGTTATGTGATGCCCCACAAGAGGGCTCCTCATTTGACTGATGTACAGCTGTGTGGGTTCATGCTTTTGTGCTGAGGCAAGAGCCTCCTTGAGCAGGAACAGGGGTAGCTAGCTGCTACTCCAAAGCAGGCACTGGTGAGGGTCATAACCTCACCACAAAGGTGCAAAATCAGCGCTGTGTATGCGCTGTAATTTTACTGTTTTTCAGCCATACGGACGCGAGAACCTTTGGGAATCGTGCCCCACTGACAGAGGACAGTTAGGGGACTGTTTGGGGCTGAAAACAGGGCAAAAACCAGTAAATACAGCGTGCTGAATTTACTGTTTTTGGGCAGGAATCAGAGGGTATACGCCCGTGCAAGTGAGTTCTAGCAGGGGAATTGGTTTTGCGCAAGTTTTGGGGTTGTTATGTTGCCGAAATTTGGCCGAATCAAATGGTATCTAGGTGGATACACGTGAAGGATTCCGAGGACCTTACCTTGTAATTTACCTTCCTAAAGAATAAAGAAATACCGAAAGGGGCGCCGTTTTTGGGGCCTACAGGTTGTCGGTGTATGGTCGGAGCATTCTAGCTTCCGAGCCGTGTGTGTGTTCAAGTGTTAATTCCCGTCGCAGGTTGTCTTGCAAAATGCTGTGTGTGTGTGTGTCTAAAGTAAAGAATTTCGGGTGTGAGCCAATGCCTACCGCCCTACGGGCTGGTTACATAGGACGTGGCAGTTATTAACCATGTCACAAAGATGTGGCAACTGCTAACCTTGGTTGTTGGTTTCTTTCCAATGGGGTTTATTTTATTTGTTTTGAGACCCTCTTTTTGAAGTAGCAAACGGTCGGATTGTATGGCCAATGTGAACGGTAGATTCACCCGCAGACGGGAAGTGGTCGGCACTGGAATTCGTATGGTAAGAGGATGTCTAGGCTCAAAGCAAGATCATAAAGGTCCCCCCGTCGCACTTAGCAAGTTGGTGGATACTAGGAAGTGAACTCAATGAAGGCGTAAAGTCAAGGTGTGACTACCAACTGAAAGTATCCAATACTTGGGCCACATTGCACTTTTGGATGCGGTCCCAATGAGGATAGATGGTCAGAAGACCAGTGGGAGCCCAACGGAAGCATCTCCTAAAATTTAGGGAACTGCTATTTTGGGCCGTGAAATGTGTTCGTGTCATTACCTCCGGTATGACTAGGGGAACATTTTATAACTCTGCCGCGAAGTCAATTGACGCGTCAGTTGGGATATTTTTAAGCGACGAACCCGAAACGGGAAAATGCTTGTAAATGCGCCAAGTGTCACATTTTTATGCACTTGCCTCTTCCAAAAAAATGGGCGCTGAATTTTTAAGCTGGGAAGGCCTCATTATGCAATCTGTCACAAGTTAAGAGCTATGGAGTGCTTCCTTTCCCTCTCATGTACAGTGTGGTGCTAGGAGTGATGCCCTGCACACTACACACCGCTCTCTCTCTCCCCTACGTGCAGTTATGTGATGCCTCACAAGGCTCCTCATTTGACTGATGTACAGTTGTGTGGGTTCATGCTTTTGTGCTGAGGCAAGAGCCTCCTTGAGCAGGAACAGGGGTAGCTAGCTGCTACTCCAAAGGAGGCACTGGTGAGGGTCATAACCTCACCACAAAGGTGCAAAATCAGCGCTGTGTATGCGCTGTAATTTTACTGTTTTTCAGCCATACGGACGCGAGAACCTTTGGGAATCGTGCCCCACTGGCAGAGGACAGTTAGGGGACTGTTTGGGGCTGAAAACAAGGCAAAACTTGTAAATACAGCGTGCTGAATTTACTGTTTTTGAGTAGGAATCAGAGGGTATACGCCCGTGCAAGTGAGTTCTAGCAGGGGAATTGGTTTCGCGCGAGTTTTGGGGTTGTTATGTTGCCGAAATTTGGCCAAATCAAATGGTATCTAGGTGGATACACGTGAAGGATTCCCCGGACCTTACCTTGTAATTTACCCTCCTAAAGAATAAAGAAATATCGAAAAGGGCGCCAATTTTGGGGCCTACAGGTTGTCAGCGTCTGGTCGGAGCATTCTAGCTTCCGAGCCGTGTGTGTGTTCAAGTGTTAAGTCCCGTCGCAGGTTCTCTTTGCAAAATGCTCTGTGTGTGTGTCTAAAGTAAAGAATTTCGGGTGAAAGCCAACACCTACCGCCCTACGGGCCGGTTACAACGTATATGGTATTTGTGTCTTAACTTGGAGAAAGTTTGTAAGAAATCGCTTGTGGACATTTTCAAACTCTTTCCAAGTGGAGTTTGAGATGCTCCCACCCCACAATTCAACTCCATAAAGAAGAACTAGTGTCACCAATGTGTCAAAAAGGTACTTCTTGAGAACCTAACACTTGATGTTTCCCACATACATATGTTCTCAAATACATAGTACGCTCTCTTACCGGCTTCCAAATGACGCATAGCACATTCATGCCACTATTGATTGGCTGGAACCTCAAGGCCAAGGTACTTAAAGCTCTCAACAACTTCAAGTGTCTCATTTTTGTACACAATGCATGGCCTAATGCGATGATTCTGTCTCACCGTCGCCCTGCTTCCAACTGCCCCGCTCATGCCTGCGACCCCGCTACCCCTACTCCCCGTTGTTAGCATGCGGTTTCTGTGACATGCATGCAACTTCCCTACTGCCTTGCCTGCGCTAAACCATGCTTCACTAGCCCCTCTCTCCACTCCCGCTCCTCAGCCACCCTTATTTTCTGCCCTCGGTCACTATGAGTGTCAATGTGTGTGTTTGTGGGCTTGCAGATTTGTGTGTGTGTGTGTGTGTGTGTGTTGTTTTGGTATGTTGGTGTGTTTGCATGTTTTTGTTTTGTTTTGTTTTAGCTCTGGTTTTGTGTGGGAGTTTGTGTATGTGCCTGTTTAATGGCATGTCGGTGTATTTGAGGGTGTGTGTGAGGAGTGCTGTCACGTGACACATCCAACCCTATGTGTCCGTGGACAAGCTACAACACGACAAGGGTTCAGTCAGTCCAGTCAGTCTAGTTTTAGAAGTGATTTGGCACTTTTGTGAGTCTATTTGTAGACAGTGCATGACCAGTCACTTAGTGTAGATGCATATCCTCAAGTTGCCCACAGCATGATCATAAGCATTCCCATCAGAATCCATCAGAATCCTTCAGGGGAATTTTCCAGTGCATGTAGCCTATTTTACCTATTTTTGACATTTTTCACTTATTGTTTTTAAGTGAGTTTTGTTGGAAAGTAGGTAGGGCAATTGAGTAAGTTTGTATATAACAAACCTAGACTAGCACTAATTGGCAGAAGAGGCAGCAGGAGCACCTTGCTCAACAGGCAACTTCTCAGCAAGACCCCCCCCTGGGCAGGAGACTTAGCGTTTTCAGCCAAGGACAGCCAGCGTTTTTCTCCATTGCAGATGAGCCCCAGTGTTTTGCATTGCAGACCAACCCGGCGACAGCAAGACATCGCAGAAGCCTAGCGTTTTTGATTTGCAGATCAGCCCCAGTGTTTTGCAGATTCTCCGCGACGGAAACTCAAGAACTACCAGCGTTTTCAGTGTTCAGCCTTTAGACACCACAGAAGAACCCTCGAACCTCGCAGATCTCACCTTCCCATAGCAGTTCCTCGCCGCACGGTCAGTTTCCGCAAGGTTTACAGTTTCAGCCCGGAAAACGCAGATCAATGCGTCGTCTTTGCATCGTCATCATCGACATAGAGTCAGCATTCAGCAGATAAAGATTTGCAGATTTCAGCCCTTAGCATTTTCAATTTTCAGCCCGTCTCGTCGTCATCCTCATCGTCATCGACATCGTCGGCAAGTCCAAGCATTGTAGAGATTTGTGCAATCATAAGTAGACCGCTCTCGCCATAGAGAGTGGGGCCTTCGGAGGAGGGTTTTACAACGTCTTTGGTGTCGTATTCTCTTCTCTCTCTATCTCTCAGTCTCAGTACCTTCATTCACAGTGTTCATCACTTTGTTTGTGACCATTGCATTCTCTCACTAAAGGAACGGAAGGCTCTCCCTTTCGTAAGAAAAAGGAACCCTTGAGCACAGTTCGGAGCACTCATCTTGAGCAAAGTTCAAACATTCATTCCGTTGCACCTTACAAGTGCCCATCTGTGAGCGTGAGTTTGGGGGTGTGTGTGTTTGCCTGTGGTGTCTGTGTGTTGTGTGTGTGCATGAGTGGCTTAGCAATGCGCCTCTGCTTCATTTTCAAGATGGAGCCTCTCCAAGTTGCTCTATTGGCATTGTCGTCAGTTGCTTTGCGGGCTTCCTTCTCTCCACTGATTTAGTCGTCTGGCAGAGTGCTTATCGGATCTGGCCTCTCCAACATTGTCACATGTTCCTCCGACTTTCTTTTGCTTGCTTGACAGTAGGCCTTACCAAGCAACCCGCCAACTCCTCCGTTCCTCGGCCTATCTGCCACTTGTGGTGTTGCTGCAGCTCTCTCCGGTGTTTACATATGCATCTTCTCGCCCATCCTCCTCCTTGCCGGCTCAATTTGTTCCAGGTCGCTCGGCGGTCTTGGGTAGCATTCAGGCTGCCCCCTTACCACTTACTTGGAGGACTCTTCGCTCGGTAGATGTGAGGTGCCTATCTTTCAGAGGCATGTGTATATACTTCCTCCTCTCAGCTCTCCACTTATTTCCCAGGGCACTTTTACCCTCAATAGGAGGGGTTTTTCCCTTGAGTTTTTCAGTTATAAGCCTATGGGTGTTACAGGCTTGGACACTCCCATCGAAAAATCAAAAGCAAAACACGAAAGGAAACTTCAAAATCATTGAACTTTGAGAGAGAGAGAGAGAGAGAGAGAGAGAGAGAGAGAGAGAGAGAGAGAGAGAGAGAGAGAGAGAGAGAGAGAGAGAGAGAGAGAGAGAGAGAGAGAGAGAGATGAATGAAATGAAATGCTATATTAACGTCTTCAAAAGGCCAAAGTGACCTATGAGACGAGAAAGTTACAATGTGGTGAATCTGATACAAGGTTTGAGTAACAAAAATAAAAAGGGTGTTGAAAAAAAGAGAGAGGGCACTACCATAGAATCCTTTCAAGACAACACAATGTGGGTGTATCCTCAAAAAGGGCTAAATCATAGAAGATCCATGATCGGTCGCTGGCGGCTCTCATCAATCTCCTCCATGGTCTGTAGTCTGACCGGGTGTCGTGCATGTCGGGCCAAAGTAATCCGAATCCTTTGATGCAGCCTCCGTTGATGTTGTGTAGTCCTCCGCAGTTGCGGGCATGTGGATCTCCCTAGCTCGGTCGCTTGGTCGATCAACGTGCCTCTGGTGTGAGGCGAATGTGGGCTCTGCTGTGGTAGTAGCTCCTCCGGCTGTCCAGTGTCTGCTCTAAAGAAGTTTGTGATCCGTCTTTGGGTTTGACTAGCCTCTCCTCTCACGACTCTCACGAGGCTCTCTCTGTGTCTGTGCAGCTGAGCAAAAACAATCCCAGGCATCTCTGGTCATCGTCCCCCATGACTCTAGAGAGTGGTCCAAAGCCCTCTCTAAACAGGCAGTGGAAGCGGCCTCGTATCTCATAGTAGATTGGGCAGTGGCATGTGTAGTGCAACTCTGTCTTAGGCTCCATGTGGCATAGGGGGCGTGTCCTGGCCTCTGGTGGCACTCCATTGTATCTCCCAATGACCCGAAGTTGGCATGAAGATGTGCGTATGTGGCGATAGCACATCGTATCCCATGAGACAAGTGGGTGTCCATGTATCTAGGTCTCGTCACAAAACTGTCCTCTGTAAGCCGGAGAAGATGCTTTCTATAGAAATCCATCTTCGTGCCCAGCTCCTGTGCCGCCTACATCCAAGTCCTCCTGGTGTTTAGTTGAGTCAGGTTTTGGTGGATGAGCCTGGTGATCTCGGACTGTGTAAGAGTCAGAGAGGGTGCATTTAGTGAGTATTGGAAGGGGGGCAATCTGTCCATGCTGAACCAATGTGCCTGAAACCATGATGTCATCTCCCCGTACTAGCATGTTGTATCTCCCTGCATAGCTAACTGTCAAGAGGACTCAAGTGCTAGGCGAGCATATCTGTCTCTGGGAAGGTCCCACAGGCGGTGTATAAAGGAGACTGATCTAGTGAGCGCCTCAACCACTAGTGGGGTGGTAGCTAGCTCTGCTTGGATAATGGCCCCTGGTAGTGAAGCCTTGGCTCTCTACTAAGCCATGGGATCATATAGACCAGAGGCTTCTCCATGTCCCTCATCCATCAGTGCGAACCGACCTCCTATGATGGTCCAATCAAGGCCCCCATATCTGAGCTCCATAGAGCAATGCGGAAGCCACCAAAGTCTCAAAGAGCCAGAGCTTTGACCGAGGCTCTTGAAACTGAACCTGTGAGCACATCCTCTCCAATTCACCAATGTTGCATAGGCTCTGGTCAGTCTAGTCTTTGTTGCTCTCCTCAGTGAAAATGCTGGTCCGCTAAACACCACCCCAAGGTAAGTGTAAGCATCTATATACTCCACTGTCTCATGGCCGTATGTAAATGCGGGTGCTGATCTCGTGATCCACTGTGGGGTGGTATTAAACCACTTTCATGGGCAAAACTATGCAAAGCATCCAAGTGACGTTGCATCCCCTCTGGAGAGTCGGAGATCAACACAATATCATCAGCATATAACAATAGTGGAATCCATGTCCCTGTCAGCTGTGCACCTCTATCACCATCTCTCTCAACATAGTCAGAAACTTCATCCACATACATACAAATAGAGTAGGAGAGAGCGGGGAGTCCTGCTTCACCTCAATAGTGGAGTGAACTGATGTAGATAGCCCCTTTGAAGTGCGTGCATGTCCCACCATTGACGTGTATAACGCCATGATCACCCAAATCAGCTATGTGGGTACTCCCATCTCCTGTAGTCTCCGCATCAATCTAGTTCTGGATACTGTGTCAAATGCTTTGCGGAAGTCCACAAAGCTACAATAGATCCGTGTCCCATGTGATCTGCCCTCCTCAATGATGGCTCTGAGTGTCAGCATGTGGTCAAGTGTAGAAAAACCTCTCTTGAACCTTGCCTGCCGGTTGCACGTATACCCTCCTTTTCTGCTTATCTACTCGGCTGCTGCTCAAGAATGGATGTGTACAACCGTGGCAATGTGTGTCCAATCATGATAGTGCGATAATTCCCAAGCTCCATAGGGTCTCCTGACTCGAAGATAGGTACAATAGTAGACAAGCTCCAAGTATTAGGGAGGCCCTCACACATGGCACGGTGGAACATCACTGCTAAAAGCTCTGCGAGCAGATCCTTGGCATGTATAAAGTGCTCAGGCACCAGGCCATCATGATCATATGCTCTCTTAGTCCTCATCCTATCAATGGCCTTCTTCACCATCTCCGTGGTGAAAAAAGCACATGTATGCGGGCACGGTTCGGGGCAGTCGGTAAGGGGCGGCTGTCCGGAAACTGTGTACAAAGATGATGCATACTAGCCCCAATCCTCTGTAGAAGTAATGGCGGGGAGGGGGGGAGTGCTAACGAAAGAGTCGCCATGCCTCACCTGAGTCCTGACTCAAGAATAGCTGGTACAGATCCTACTCTAGTCGAGCCAAAAATGCCCTCTTCTTCCGCCGCACAAGGCGTTGGAAAATCCTTTATTGTCTGTGAGTGATGTCCCCCAAAAGCACCTCCCTTTGAAGTCTGGCTCTGGTCTCATGGCATTCCTCATCATACCAGCTGTTTTGTGGCATGCTCCCAAAGGGCTGTCTCTACCAAGGTTGGGTGTGTGGGTATGCCTCTGCTGCTGCATCATGCAATGTTTGTGTCAGTATAGTAGTAAGCTCCTCCTGTGTTCGCCCTGGCTTCTCAGTGCACAGTTGTTTGTAGATCCCGTCTATGTATACCGAGTCGTCTCCTGCGTGAAGGTGTAGCGAGTGGGGCTGCTACCCGTGGCATGCATGCTACACTAAACTGGAAAGAGATGGTCATTGACACAAGGGCATGATCTACTGCCACACCAACAAGTCTAGGTGGGATCTTGGATACTAGAGATGAAGCTCGGTTGTGCCATGACATAATCCATTATGCTAGCTCCATGTCTGTGTGGAAAGCGTGTAAACCTCCCGTAGCAGGAAATCTCTGTAACCCATTCAAGATGGCCAGCCCATGTGCATTCCCCATGTCTATCAAGTGTTGCCCATACTCAGTATGCTCCACATCCTGTAATAATCTAGACAGGCCTATTTTCTGAAACATCCAGCTCCCTCAACATCTCCTCTGAAGTATCATAAAATACTGTCTGATGATGGGCAATCCTAGCGTTGAAGTCCCCTAGGATGATAATGTCACCATCTCTAGAGAACTCCCATGTCATCATCCAAGATAGAAAAGGGAGACTGTCCTCTTGGCGGTGCATATATTGACGTATTCGGGGGAACTAGCTGTCACAAAGTGATGACGTGGCCACAGACAACAGAAACCCTAATTTTTGCAAGAAACCCTAAAATTCCTGCAAACCCTAAAAGCTGATGCTTTTGATTTTAAAAGCTTTTGGGCATCCCTTGTAACCTTTAAATTAGTGGTGAGGGCCTCACTTCTCAGAGCATCTGGACGCAGAGTCTGAGAGTGAAACCCTAACCGCTCTCTTGTACTTTGATGATTGATTAATATAAAAAGAAATACCGAAAGGGGCGCCAGTCTTTGGGGCCAATATCTCTAGGCACGGAACTCCGTCGGGCCAATATCTCTAGGCACGGAACTCCGTCGGGCCAGTGCAAATCTATTGTGATCTGTGAATTGTTTTGAAGTAGTTATTTGGTGCTGTCGCGATTGATTCTTGACTTGGAGTGTCCAAGTCTGTTACAGTGGTATCAAAGCACGGCCGATTTCTCTTCTACGGGAAATCCGATCCCCGAATTTTTTTTCCGCGGCACCTATGGCTTCAGGCAATGATCAGTCGACTCCCTCTGCATCTGGAGATGCGGGCAGGGATCACAACGAAGATTTTGGCGCGGAGTATGGCCCGCCTAGGCCTACTCAGGCGGAGCAGCAAGAGATGGAGCGTCGTCAATTGATTGGCGATGCAACAAAGATGATGCTCAATTTTGCCAAGGACCCGAAGATGGCAAAATATATGAACCAGACCTCTTTGGAAGAGGTACAGATGGAGTGGCAAAGAACCACAACACCACTCCCGAAACCCGCTCTCAAGAAACCTTTTGCCTCCAAGAAATATACGGAGAAGGAACTGGAGAACGTGGTTGATGCACGGATTGCTCAGCTTTTCGACGTGCAAAAGAAAGGCAAAAAGCACGGCAAAAAGCAGAAGAAAGGCACTGATTTCCCGGGATATTTGGGTCGTCGGTAGACATTTGACAAGGCAAAGAAATTGAAGAAGCGTGTTAAGTTTGAAGACCTACCCAGTTCTTCTTCTTCTTCTTCTTCTTCTTCTTCTGACAGTTCTTCTAGCTCTTCAGACTCGAGCGAAGAAGACAGGAAAAGCAAAAAGCGAAGCAAGAAACAAAGCTTCGGAAAGGGCAAGAAAAAAAAGGCAAAGAAGGCTATATCTCGCCCAGAGACTGACAGTTCTACCGAGGACTCGTCTACAGACAGCTCAGATTCCGATGACGGAAAGTTTTATGCGAACAAGAAGGATTTTTACAAAGCAAACCAGTATGACTTTCTCGAAGATAAAAGCAAGAAAGTCCGAGAGTTTAAGGAAGGTGGCCACTCGATCAAGTTTGATACTTTTTCAGGATACTCAGATGCTTCGAAGGCTTTGTCTTTTATACAGCAATTTGACATCGCTTTCGTGGGAGGACGCTATTCAGAGCACTCCAAGATTCGGAGAGTTGCCTCTTACTTTAAGAGGAATGCTCGCACTTGGTGGTCCACGCTTCTATTAAGCAAGACTGTGCTAGTTACATGGCTGAAATTTAAGAAGTTTTTTATTTCTTCTTGGTTGACGCAAGAATATGAACGAGATATACGAGCTGCTTGGAACCATCTTCGGATGACCAAGAACGATACAATCAATGCTTATTGTGAAAGATTCTGGAGCTCTTTTCTACCCGCCTCTTCATTCAAGAAGATCTCATTCAGAGAACAGATTGAGCGGTTTACCTTGGGTCTATCTACAGAGATCCGAGATCATTGCTTGGAACAGAAGTCAGCTTCCATTGAGGAGTTGATGATTCATGTGAAGCGGGGCTTTGCCATTCACTCTGGCAGTCTGACCTACCCCATAGATGAGGCCATGACACAACGAGCCGAACAGACTTCTGGGAATGAAAGTAGGAAGAAAAAGAGTAACCCAAAGAAAAAGGATGCACGACCCAAGCTTACTCCTGAGGAGAGAGCTCGCTTCATCAGAGAGGGGAAGTGCTTTGGATGCGGGGAACATGGACATATCTCCGCGAAGTGTTCTAATAAGGCACAGAAAGAACATAATGATAAAGACGACGACAGGTCTGAGAGTTCGAGAGCAGCTGAGGAATGTGGCAGAAAAGGTAGATAGAAAAGCAGAACTGGTACCACATGGCGTGGGACCTGCACCGAATCTAATGAATGAAAGTACAAACTTTGCCGCTTTTGGGGCAAAGTGACGGATCAGGAAGCTCTTTTGAAGGAGCCAAGGCCAACTTCTTTTCACTTGGAATTGGCGGCTCGATTTGGAATTATGCCCGACAGACTGACGCCACAGGCGGAGGTAGTTCGACTGGCACCCGGATGGGATGTTGCCATTACACCGAGCATTCGCAAACTTTGTTTGCAATGACAGGGGTGTTCAGGGCACGCGAGTGACGTTCTACTTAGGATCCCTTGGTACCACAAGAACTACGCCGTGGTTGACTACCGGGCCGAGAAAGCGACTTTGATAAATGAAGGGCTTAGAGATTGTACTTGATGAACTTCAGTTTCTTACTCGTTCTTTTGGGAGAGAACTGAACGTTGGATAAAGGTTGAATATGTTTTGACCTGATCAAAAGAACGCCAAGATTTTTCTCCACACTCATGCCGATTGATTTTCAGAGGGCCTGAAGATCAAACCATTGATCTGATACTTGGAAGCACGCCACCGAATCGGCCACCTTACCATGTGAGCCGAGTACAGAATGAAAAGATTATGAACCCAATGAAAGACCTCTTGGAAAAGGGTCTTGTCCATTTTAGTACTTCACCGTATTGCTCTCCAGTGTTGTTGGTTTTGAAGAAAGACGGATCTTGGAGAATGTGCATCGATTATAGAACTCTCAATGAAATCACCATCAAGAACAAATTTCCGATTCCTAGGATCGATTATATACTCGACAAGTTACAGGATCCTCGTGCTTTAGCAGGATTGACTTGAAGAGTGGATATCATCAGATCAAGATAGCACCAGGAGATGTCTACAAGACAGCTTTTCGGACGACTTTTGGGTTATTTGAGTTTTTGGTGATGCCTTTTGGCTTAACCAATGCTCCTGCGACATTTAACCGGATGATGGACAAGAATTTTCGAGAGTACAGGCTATTTGTTGACACTTTCTTTGACGACATCATTGTTTTCTCCAAGAATGAGGCAGAACACAGAGATCATTTGCTTCAAGTCTTTCAGGCATTACGAGATCACACATTAGTGATTAATGCAAAGAAAAGTGAATTTTTCCTACCAGAGATACACTTTTTGGGACACATTGTGTCAGCAGCAAGAGTGCAAATGGACCCGGCCAAGATAGAGACTATCAGTGATTGGCCCGATTTGAGGAATGTCCATGAAGTTAGAAGCTTCTTGGGACTGTGTTCGTACTACAGGCGGTTAATACGAAAGTTTGCGGAGGTTGCTTCCCCTTTGCATACCTTGACACAGAAAGGAGTACCTTTTTCGTGGGGACCCACAGAGGTGACTGCCTTTCGGACATTGAAAGAGAAATTGACTACGGGACCCGTTTTGACTTTGCCGGACTTGCAGGAGTCATTCGAAGTATATTGTGATGCTTGTGGTCGTAGTCTGGGTGCGGTCTTGATGCAAGAAGGCCATGTCATAGCTTACGAGAGCCGTTTGTTCTCTAGGCCGGAGATGACAACACAGATCTATGAGAAAGAGCTTTTGGCGGTTATCCATGCTCTTACTCAGTGGCGGCATTACCTACTCGGAGCGGATTTTACTGTCTTTACAGACCATCAGAGTTTGTGCTACTTCTTGTCACTGAAGCAGCTTTCGGAAAAGCAGATGCGGTGGGCGAACATCTTGTCACAGTTCCACTTCCAGATTGTCCATGTGCAGGGACAAAAGAATGTGGTGGCAGATGCTTTGTCTCAGAAACCGTTGGTTCTGGCTGTTTCCGCGATACATCATAGGAGCTTCGAGGATATGGTCGATCAGTATGTCACAGATACAGATTTTGCTGATATTTTCACACGGATATGGGATGGGGAGACAATAGCTGGATACTCCCTTCGCGAAGGCTACTTGATGAAAAAGACTATGTTGTGCGTTACACAGCCGTTGAGGGAAAAGGTTATGACTGAATGCCACTGTCCACCTTTTACGGGTCACCGCGGCATTGCTACCACCATGAAGGGGGTAGAGAGATACTTCTTTGGACCGAGACTCAAAAAGGATGTGGAAGAGTTTGTGCGCAGTTGCTTGGTATGCCAGAAGGTCAAGTTTGACAGGCATAAGGCACAGGGATTGTTACAGCCTTTACCCATACCCACCCACCCTTGGGAAAGTATTGCAATGGATTTCATTTTTGATCTCCCAAGAACACAGAATGATCACGATGATTTTCCGATTACATGGCACGTCTGAGACGATTGTATCCGACAGAGACCCCAGATTTATGAGATTGTTTTGGAAGGCAATTTGGGAGAACATTGGCATGCAGTTGCAGTTCTCGTCATCGTTCCACTTGTAGACTAACGGGCAATTTGAGATTGCCAATTCAGTGATTTAGATTTATTGAAGTCTTGTATCTCGGATCAGAAGACTCAATGGGAAAAGAACTTACCTTTGGTGGAATTTGCCTACAATAACACGATACACTCTTCGACGGGGAAGACGGCATGTGAGATTGTTGAAAGTGTTGTGAATGTTCCATCCTTCCTGAGCACAAAAGATTAGATATTTGAAGTGGATGAATATTCGCGAGATTTGGATACGGCTTTTGCCAAGGTTCGCGAGACTTTGCAGGAGTCTCAAGAACGACAAAAAAAGGCAGCGGATCGCCATCGTCGCGACTTGAAATTGAAGGAGGATGATTGGGTGCTCTTACGTTTTGAGAAGGCACGCCTACGAAAGAAAAAGGGAAAGGAGAGGCTTTTTCCAAAGCTTAGTATGCGATACTACGAACCTTTCCAGATTACTGAAAAGATAAATGATGTCTCCTTCCGATTGAAACTGCCAGATACTTGGAGGATTCATAATGCATTGCATGTGAGTCTCTTGAACCCTGTTAAGGGTGATGTGCCTGATGATGGGGAGCCTGATGAGCAACCCGAAGTGGAAGAAAACGAGGAGATCCTTGTTCCTGAACAGATTTTGGCACATAACGATACGAAGAAAGGTAAAGTCCGAAGGCGGTTCTTGGTTTAGTTCAAGAACTTTCCTGCATTTGATGCGAAGTGGATGGAGAAGGAGGACCTAGCAGATACACCTCGGATTGTGAAACTTTACCTCGATGTTTTGGTTTAGCATTGTCTACTCTAAACGGAACCCAGAAACTGAGCTTGGCCGAAGCTCTGGTGCAGTGGGATGCACAAGAGGGGAGTTACTCCGCTCCTTTGTCAACAGTTGCCTCGATTTTGATACTAAAGTCACTGATGTCTCTTTGAGCTTCAGGGATACTGAGAGCTGACAGCATTCTGCTGGATGACTTTATAAAATGGAATTCCTGATTATGATACTGATTTGTTCTTGACTTCTTGTGAATGCAGGAACTGATAGACGAAATGACTGCAGCATTTTGGTCTACTTGATCTCGAATAGACATGGTTGCAATAGGGGTTAGTCAATCGGACATCGATGAGGTCCCGATTGGACCTAGATGTGATTGCTAGCTACATTGCCGATAAATCATGGTCTAAGATCCGAATGAATGTTGAATGTCATGTGATGTCCTATGATGTCTGGTGATGTCCTGTGATGTGACTGTCGATTTTGTACATGTGCTAGATGTGTGTTCCTAGTACGTAGGTACTAACAGTCAGTGTCTGCTAAGACGGTTTATGGCTTTTGTCGGTTTTGCAGGCGTAATCGCGGTCGATTACAATGCTTTCAAGAGGGGGTATGTCAAAAAGTGATGACGTGGCCACGGACAGCAGAAACCCTAATTTCTGCCAGAAACCCTAAAATTCCTGCAAACCCTAATTTCCGGAAATCGCGGAGGCTGAATTTTGCTTTTTTTTTTAATAAAAAAAGAGAAAAAGACTCTCTAAGAGAGAGAGAGAACTGATGCTTTTGATTTTAAAAGCTTTTGAGGCTCTGCTTTTGGGCATCCCTTGTAACCTTTAAATTAGTGGTGAGGGCCTCACTTCTCAGAGCATCTAGACGCAGAGTCTGAGAGTGAAACCCTAACCGGTCTCTTGTACTTTGATGATTGATTAATATAAAAAGAAATACCGAAAGGGGCGCCAGTCTTTGGGGCCAATATCTCTAGGCACGGAACTCCGTCGGGCCAGTGCAAATCTATTGTGATCTGTGAATTGTTTTGAAGTGGTTATTTGGTGCTGTCGCGATTGATTCTTGACTTGGAGTGTCCAAGTCTGTTACACTAGCAAATAGCAATGTAGAGATATCTGCCTGTCTCTGCTTTCAATCTCACCCACATGTACTTGACGTGCTCATCCCTGTGGGCTATAAGTATCAATGGCTGCAACTCCTCCCTGAACAACACTGCCACTCCTCTTGAGCCTCGTCCTCTGCGCTCCGATCGCGTCTCCTGTCTGGAGGCTGTCTCCCATCTGTATCCACTGACGTGAGGCATAGTAGACTGCCCAGGGACCCGATGTGTCTGAGATTAGAAAATGATGTCTCTCCCAGTAAAACTATCTCCAAAAGCTCCCACATCAAGGCGTAGAGATCCATTGCAATTCCAAGTAGCAACTTTGAGTGTGGTCCCATAGGTCTCGCATCGTCATGTGGAGCATCGCTCCAAAATCACCACCCTCTTCCATCTCGGTAAAAGGCATTCTTACCTTTTTCCCTTGCCGCTCTAATCTCCGGCATTACCTCCTACATATGAGCGATCTGTGAGAGGGTAAGGTCATCTCCAAGAAAAATACACGTCTTCTTAAGAGTTGGTCTCTTCTTCACAAAGTCCTCCTTTGCTTCCATGGAGGGAAGACGAAGGATGAGTGCCCTTTCTTTCGAGGTTTCCCCATTGCTTCTGTTTTTCTTATTGCCCACTCTCCAAGCTCTCGTGTGCATCGGCTCATTGATCCCCATCATAGTCATGAGTTCTTTTACCTCTTCGTTCACATTATCCTCGTCTTTAAGGCCACAAATTCTTACATGTAAGGTGTGCATACATCTTCTTTGCTCCTCTTCTAGTGTGAGGTTAATAATGGTGGGTGTGGACGTTGCTTCCTTGCCTTTTCCTTTCTTGGCGACCTTGATCCGTTTCTCGGCCTTATCCGCTTTGTGTCTTTGTAATAACATCCACCCAAGAAGTCGTCATTTCTTTGTGGTGCTCTTCCCCTCTTTGATGGCCCGCACTTGCTCTTTAATCGTGCTGAGTTCTTCTATTACCGAGGGTTGTAGTCCTCCCTCTTCAAGTGTGTTTTGTGATTGCACCTCGGCAAGCTCCTTCTTGAGTAACGCAATCTCTTCATCTTGGGCCATCACATGATCCACCAGTGTGGTTTGCCTTCTTGGACCAATATGCATTCTTCGAGTATCTTTATTTTACCCAAGAGGTAGCGGTTGATCGTGTTAATGTCTCGGTATTCCTTCTTTGCATTTTTGAATGGCATACTCTACAAGGTTAACTTTGTCATTCTGCTTCTTCATGCCTGATAGCCGCCAAAAGCGAAGGGGATTAGGAGTTCTTGCTGTGAAGAAAGAACCACACTATGTCCACATCATACATACATATCGTCCGCGCATCATGCATACATGTGTATTGTATTCTCCACATCAAGCCTACAATCCTCTGATTTTCTGAATTTTCTAGATTTTCAAACTTCCTAATTTCTATTTACTGTCTGGCTGGGTTTTTAAATTTTCTGATTTCTACTTACTGTTTGATCTGTCTGGGCAGTGACTGGGAACCTGTGCGAGCAGTGGCGGGTAGAGGAGAGACTTGCGCGAACAGGGGCGGGAGGTGGGCCAGTGCGAGCAAGACGCTAGCCTGCGAACCATATTGCCCAGCCTGCGCGTCGCAAACCCTAAAACAGGTCGTCACGAACCCTAATTCAGTACTTGCGTGTAACAAACCCTATCAGACAGCAGCGCGAACCCTAAATACCCCAGAACTGCGTGCGCATGGTACTGGAGCCTGCACGTGAGAACCTGTTGGCGTTGCTGTACTGCTGCGTTCCCTGCCTGCGCGTGAGAACCCTTGTCGGCGTTGCATCCCTACACCCTTGGCCCGTCCACGGAGAGAGAGGAGAGTTGACATGGCACGACGGAGTTTCTGCCCAAAAGCACTACCCCCAAAGACTGGCGCCCTGTAACTGGGATAGGCACCACCTACCAATGGAAAAGAACAGATTGAGCAGCTTTTAGCACTTCAAATAACAATTGAACTGAAAGAGATAGACGACACGAAACGGGGAGTGGCGGAGTTCCACCCCAAGAGAGCACTGGCCCCAAAGGTTGGCGCCCCTTTCTGTATTTCTTTATATTGCTTAAACTCAGTACAACGCTGGTACTCTAGACTCTGCACCTTCTTCCGGAAGCATGCCAAAGAATGAGCCCTTGGCTCATATTTAAGGGCCCTTGGCCATGAAAAGCAGTTACATGAAAAGCTACAAAAAAGCATCAGGCCCAAAAACGCTGAGCCCAAAAAGCTGCCAGCGTGAATTACGGAAATCGTACACTTGCGATATCAACACCTACTAGCGCAAAACGCGGAAATCGGTACTGCTGCTACGTCATCATGTCAATGTGAATTTCGGGCTATCCGTACAGCAGTGGCACGTCATAAACTGCTCACTTGGGCCCCATTGGACGGGGTCCCATAAGTTGGTGGGAACTCTTCTTCAAAAATAGGCTACTCGGCAAGACTTTGTAAGTTGGTAAAACTTCTTATGTTGCTTCCTCTTAGGGTTTAAGCCCCTCTTCCGGGATCTACAAGTTGGCTCCGCTCTTCAGTGATTTAACATGTTAGCAGTTTGTGACACGTCCCTTTCGGTATTTCTTTATTATTGCTCACATCAAAGTACAACTCCCAAGGGTCCTCTACTCAGACTCTGCGTCAAGATGCTTTGCAGAGTGAGGCCCCAAGGGTTCTTTATAAACAATACAAGGGTTGCCTAAAAGCAGAGCCCCAAAGGCAATTTGTTCAAAAGCACTTCTTCCCAAAAGCATCTGCTCTCAAAAGCTAGCACTAGAAACTACAAAAAGCTGCCAGTGAAAATTGCGGAATCCGTATAGCTGCCATGTGGCACCAGTAGCCAAAACACGGAAATTCTGGAATCTGTATTATCTTGGCACATCATCAACCATACGGACTGCCACGTCAGCATGTTAGTGCATTTTACGAAATTCCTCCTCAGAGTTCAAGCTTTTGATCTTTAGGGTTTTAGGCCCCTCGATCGATGCCCAAATTTATTTCGAAGTTCAATTCTTTAGTTTCTCTTGTCGACTCGGCCATTTCTCTTCCAGTTGGGCATGCCACGTCATCACTTTGTGACATCCCCCCCTCTTGAAAGAATTGTAATCGCCCTCGATTACACCTGCAAAAACAACCAAAGGACAGAAACTCTCTTAAGTAGACACTGACTCTATGTTCTCATGCACCAGACTCCACCAATCCAATACCTCTACAAAGACATTAGTCATTGATCAATCACATCTCTGTCAAGGGTCTCATATACAGATCTTGATCAGTGTAACCATTAAATCACATCCAGACCACGTTGATCTTTTTACGGATGTCTTGATCTACTAAATCTTATTACTAGCAGATTCATATCTTGCATTTCACATTTCAATTAAGCAAACCATGCCCATGACCATCCCCACAAGACAGTACATCCAAATAGCATGCAGTTCACAAATCACACACTTAGTTCACACTGAACATTGTGTTTCAATCATTCTATTCAGCCATCTCATTTTGTCTAGAACTCTTGATGCACTTAGATCATTGTGCAACCATCTCATCCTTTAAGAACTCTTGATGTACTCACAACAATATATCTCATCTAGATAGACATCTATCTTGATGCACTAGAATCTCATTCAGTTCACATTCATTTCTTTTTCACTTAGCCATCACATCCAGATCTCACCGATCTCTAACAGATGTCTAGATGCACTAAGTTCAATTTATTCATCAGACAAAATGTTGCAGACATTTCATCTTTCTCTACATGTCTCTAAGAATACACACATGAAAGAGTACATGTTTTCAATTCAATCTAGGAAATTTCCAATTCAGTTCACACAGTTTATAAAGTCGTTCCGCAAAATATTGTCAGCCCGTCAGTACCCTTAAATCTTAAAGAGAAATTAGTGACTTTATTCAATCTAGGCAATCATGGGAACTTGATGTAGATGCTTGGCTCTGCAAGGCTAAGGGCTGAAATGCAAAAACGTAATGGGACTGATGGGATCTGCGAATGACGACGAGGCTATGGGCCGACTTGCTAATGTTGATGTCGGCGATGGGCTGAGAACTGAAAAATGCTGGCTGATCTGCTACTGTGGGCTGAAAACTGACGGCGATGCAATCTGCTACTGATGGCTGAAAATGCTGGTGGGCTGAATGTGCTGATGGAAAAACGCCATGGGTGCTGATGGCGGAACCGAAGTGCTAAAAGTCTGTTTAGTCTGTTCTTTTCCGTTGGCACGTGGTGCCTGTCTCGTGACACTGGCCAAGCTTTGTAGTTGTTGTAGCAGTTCGGAGCAAGCTCACTCAGATTGGGCAGCTTCAAGCTGCCCTTGACCTGGTTATGGAGGAGAATCGTGAACTCAAAGCTCGCCTTAGCAAGCTAGAGGCACGCTTTGATGCCATGGCCCATCTTGCCGCCGACAAAGTAAAAGAAGTCGAAGCAAAGGGCACCCAAGCACAATCAGCCGCCTTTGCCAAAGTACAGACTTGCGTGACAATGGAGTTCCGTGAGCAAAGACTCCAAGAAGAAAATGCCCTCAAGGTTCGCATTGGTGGGCTTCCCTCGCCATGGTGCGACACCGAGGACACTCTCCAAGAAGCAATCACCAAGCTCAACGACATCTTCCAACCAATTAACATCAAACCTGAAACAGTTTCTTGGATCAACGACACACACAAGCAAATGCCGCCCGAGCATTCTCTTCTCACTTTCAAGGACAAAGAGGATAAAACGCAGTTGCTACGACAATCTCGACTCCTCTAGGGGACAAAGATTTGGATTAGCGAGGAGCTGACAACAAATCAACTAAAGATAAAAAAGAATGAGCTCAAGAAGATGCACGAAGCCTGCAAGCAAGGTAAATGGGCAGAATATCGGGGTGGTAAAGCCATCATCCAAGAGTAACGAGCCCCTAAAAAGTCTCTGCCTAACCCTCCTTAGATCTCGTTTCATTTTTCTCTTCCTCTTTTTACCTTGTCGATTGGACCCTCAGTCCTTAAACGATATGTATCCGATGGCTTCACTTATAAGCAACGAACCGATGTAATGTTTTTGTGGTGGTTCCATGGGTCATATCTGACCTACGTGGACGATAAAGCAATCTATTTCAGTGCAGTTGAATTCACGATAATTTTAGTTCCCATTCAGAGGCAGACATCAAAGGCGGTAGTTACAGGGAATGGCCATTTTCGGGTCTCCATTCTGCGTTCCCATTCTAGCTTCCCGTTCCGTGTTTCAGATACTCATCCGTGTTTCAGACGTGAGTATCCATAACATGGTGCTCAATTGGGGACTGTTGAGCGGCATGAAGACCTTATGGTTTACTCCTCTCACGGCCTTGCCATGTTCTCTCGTTGGTATGATGGATCCTGATGGTGCTGTTGTTGGGGTCGTAGTTCTTATAAATACTTTTTGTGTGATCCATGATTCAGTGATGTCATTAAAGGCTTATTGTCTGGTCTGCAAGATGGTTGAGATCAAGCTCTCTACTTTAGAGCTTAGAGACTATCTCCAGGCAGCCATTTATTCTAGGCCTAACATCAAGATTGTGGATATCTTCCAAGGGGGAGAGGTTGAGGCATCAAATAAGGTAGATGGGGAACTAGCACAGAGCCCTTTGGATTGGAGCAAAGCATTCTATTATTTCTACAGATGGAGATGGGGCGTGGACCTCTCTATCTTGGGTGAGGGTATGGCAATTACAGTTTGATTACCAGGACTTCTTCCAGAGTTTTGGCCATACATTTCAGAGAGTTACTTGGTGAGGGTCAGACCCCATCCGATAGAGGTTGATCTCAGATCCACAAGCAAAACACTGTCCAAGAAGCCTAATGAAGAAAACTCTCTACCAATCCTCTCCCCCATGAATAGTAAGTAGAGAGATTAACCATATTGGAAGGATAACTCTAATATTGGGAGCCATCTCTCTTCCTACTATTCACAGGTGAGATAATTGGCGGAGAGTTTTCTTCATTGGGTTTGTAGGATACTGTTGCTTGTGGGAGACCCAGCCATTTGGCAGCGGCATACGATTTCAGGATAGTGCATGAGCATAGAGAATAGGCAGAAGAACAGGAGAGGCAAGAGGCTCTGAGGGACTCTTGTTCAGCAGGTAATTCTAGCAGAGGCAGAGAGATCCAGAAGAAAGAGGCTAAGAAAAGGAGACACAGGAGATAGAGGCAATCAGAGGTGCAGGGATTCCACTCCCAGGATTCCACCTCATACACAGACCCACTCTCCTTTGGGTGGTGTACCTCCTCCATCACCTGTCGAGCCTGGTGGCATACTATCTGTCACCTCCCCCTGGGTATGATATTCCTCTAGCTGTGTCGATGACACAGTCTGAAATGAGCTTTCCACCTCTTGTATCTCATAGAGTTTTTTGATCTTAAAAGATATTCCTGTGTGTGCAGAAAATTGTTTTGTAGTTTACATTTTTGATTGAGCATATTGTCCTCTCTAAAGCTTGAAACATCTGTAAGAAGCATTTATGTCATATTTTCCTTATTGCTTTATTGTTTGCAGCTTGTGCTGGATTGGGGTATTGGATTGGTTGTGCTAGTACGATGCTTTACGGACAAGAGAGAAATTGAGAAGCAGATTGTAACAAAGCTTGGTAGTGGGTTTTCAAGGGCACCATTTGTTGCTATTGTGGTAAAAGTTAAAAAGATCTGGTTGAAAATAGAAAATTTCTGCTTACGGAGCTCATGCAAATTTAAAGCAGTGATTAACCATGACATGATGGTGGATCATCTTATCTTTCAGGCAGTCTGTACGTTGATCCCGCTTTTGGCGTCCATACCTCTTGGGGAGCTGTTCTTTTTCCATATCATACTCATAAGGAAGGTCAGTCTATTTCTGAAATGATCAGGTAGAGGCTACAGAACTACAATGTTTTTCCTGCACTCCCTTAGCTTTAATGTTGCAGGGTATTACGACTTACGAATATGTTGTAGCAATGAGAGCTCAGGGTGAACCTCAAGGACTGCCAGAACTTGAGCAGCAAAGTGCACAGTCATCTCCTACAAGCTCAACAGCAACTGGATTAAGTGGCTCCAGTTCTCTTGGTCTACAGTATAGAGGAGCATGGTGCACCCCACCCAGGATCTTTGTTGAGAATCAGGTATATTGTTATTTTATGTGCCATACTTTGAGCTGAGACTGCTATGAAAAGGTTCTTTATCTTAACCTTCTATATTTGTTCTGTGCGAAGGAAGATGAGGTCATACCACACTTAGGTCCAGGAAGGATTCCATCTACGATAGATCCTGATGCCACAGCTCTGCAGGGGAGGGCGGAAAGCAGGTCAAACAAGCGGGGGGTTCGAATAAGTGCGTGGAAATTGGCAAAACTAGATCCAAATGAAGCTGTGAGAGCAGCCTCAAAGGCTCGTGAGAGATCCTCCGTCTTACGCCCACTTGGATCTCGGGAGGTTGGAACATCTGAAATCGGCTACAGTTCAAGCAGCAATGTAAGCATTCACAGCAGTATGGCGGCAGATTACGGGGGTTTGGGGAGTAGAAGAGAAATTTTACGGGACATTGGCTCACCAAGGACAGCATACCCTCCTAGTCGGGCAACCAGCAAGGATGGGTTGAGTGGCAGTAGTCTGAGCAGTCCAGGGCATACGACAGTCAATTCTTCGGCGGTTACCAGCCCGTTGCCTCTAGAGGCACGGTTTGGGGCTGCAACTGCACTTTCAAGACCTAGAGCTACACTCAGTACCAATCTGCAACGAGGAATGCCTTCTGGAACGTATGACAGCAGACGTGGTTTACCAATCTATCATGCCACAACCCTGCCATCTTCGTCCATTGAGCACCCATCTTGGGTAGGCACCACTCCCATAAGTGATGCAGGTGAGATTTCAAGTGCTGGAGATAGTGTGGATGAGAGACGGAGGAATGGTATGGTTGATAGCGAGGCCAGGCAAAGTCAAATAAGCAGCAATACATCCAGAGAAGGGAGAAGTGCAGTTTATTGGGACCGAATGGCAGGCAGGTTTATTTCTGTGCCAACTCGGAACCATCTCATGAGAATTTCAAATCCCTTCTCCAGACATCCACAGGCAGCATCAGGTGGGGTTTCGGGGGGGAGTTCTTCTGTTGCTGTTCATGGAGGTTCTTCAGCTGCTGTACATAGAGGCATAGGGCGTGGTTCCCCAGAAGATCTCCGAAGCACACAAGGTCATAGTGCAACGAGTGAGTCAGCTTCATTTGTTTCACCTGAGAATCTCACGTACAGCGGTACGTCGATCTTTTTTGGTGGACCTCTCAGTATGCCAGTGCCTGGAAGTAGCAGAAAGGAGAATTCACCTGTAGGAAATCTTGATGCAATGCAAGCGAGGCCTGTGAACAGTCGAAGTGCTCAACGTGGATCTGGTGTTCGCTCACAATCTCCAGTTTTTGTTCCCCCTCGATCTTCACACGCAAACAAAGCAGATTCAAATTTCACATCCCCTTGAAAGTCTTTCCAAAATTTTGCCTTCACAGCAATGCATGCTCCGGCAATTTGGAGTATGAAAGGGCTGCACTTGAAATGTGTGATAAGCTGCAGAGGAGTTGACAAATGAGCAATGGCATGGATGGGAACTTGTGAGAATATGATTAAACAGCCCATCCGTTGGCAAAGGGCTGGTGGCTGGACATGGACATGGACATGGACATGCTGCTTTTTCTGAGTAGCACCACTCCGTGGTCACATTCATTGCACCCATGATAACTGGAAAGACCTCCTGGATTTGGGGTACCAATGCCCCGTCTAAAATGAATGCCGCTTGGTGTACATACTCGGGGTAGCCCATGGTGTACAAGTGTGAAAAGGTAGGCATTGGACAAGAGTTTTTAGAATTCAAAGAATGAATATACTTGAGTTGTTTGGTCATGGTTGATCTCTACCCACGTTCATATGCAAAAAAGCACTTGCTTTGTTTGCCTGTTTTTTTTCTGAGGGTGGTGCTGCTCGGTTGTGCCAGAGTTGGAATCTTGAAAAACTTAGGAAGAAGGGATGAGAGAGAGAGAGAGAGAGAGAGAGAGAGAGAGAGAGAGAGCTCATTTCCTACCTTCTTAAGACTCATGGGTGAACACCAAGACCCAATAGAGTTATCTTGAATTCCTCTTACAAGTGAAAGATTCCTCAAAGATGCATATCTCTCTCTCTCTCTCTCTCTCTCTCTCTCTCTCTCTCTCTCCACCTCCACACGCTCTTCACTCAACGTATGTTTTGGAGTGTCTTCATTATGTTCAGTTGTTTGGATGTCTAGACAATCAACCATCATTTGATACTCGTTACCTAGGGGCTACATGTACAATGATAACTTTATGCACTCTATGATTTCAAAGGTAACCATTGTGCATCTCATGTAGTAATTGAGTTGCTAACAAGACAAATCTTCTACTGTTGTGCGTTTCTTTTGTGATTAAGACTTGTTTTGACAATGAATCTTCAATTAGTTGTTTCCATCATGTGTTGTAGGCATGTTGTTTCTACATGATGTCTAGGAATAGCCTAACTTCTGTTACTTTGGAATACTCCACAGTGACCTTGGACATTCCTATGGTGAACTATGCTTTAGTACAATCTTATGGGGGATTGTTTCATGGACATGAAATTCTTGGTGGTTTGAATTTAGGATAAAATATGTCTTGAAATGGTTTGATGGGGAACCTTTTTAGGGCGATAAGATCACCTGATGTTGCTATAGGGAAATGTTGTGGTTTTGAAGCCTTCATTAAGATTTGGCAATAATATCCATGGCTCTATGATCAATCCACACAAGTTTATGTGTTGGAGATGACTGTATTTTAAGCACAAGGCACATTGTTACCAAGATTTAATTTTCTAGTTTAATAGATGTGAAAAGTGAGTTAACAAATATGTGACATGCAAGACTAGGCATTGGTATAACCTCCATAAGATTTTTGAGTCTATAAGGTATTGGGATCCCTCTCACGCACCGACTTATGTTTGCTATAGTCACTCCCCACATGGCTTTTATTCTTTGTGAGAACACCATCATTTTTTAGGACTTACTATGCAAGTGGAGAGTATGTGTGCTCAGGACATGGGGCACCAAAATTTGGGACTTACAATGCAAGTGGAGAGTATGTGTGCTCAGGACATGGGGCACCAAAATTTGGGACTTACAATGCAAGTGGAGAGTAAGTGAATCAATGGACTTAGACATTGGGTACCAAACTTTTTAGCTTGTGTCAGACGAAAACCCAAGTCATGGTAGACTAGTAGAATGAAAGACCCACATTTGTAAGAGATCAATTTGGCGAGAAGGAATTGTAAGTAAAGACGTTTAATTCCATCAGACAGAGTTAAAGCATTCCTTTGTATACGAAAGAAATGCTTAAGATTTGGGCAATAAGTTTGATTGCGCTACCTAAGATGGATCGAAGGGGGTTGCTCACTTCTCCACACGATATCCCTCATAATATCTCTATGGTTTCTATTTTATACTTCCTATGGGCAAGTCATGACTTAGGTGCCATATGAGTCATATGGTAACAATTTCCCAATGTGGTGAGGATTTTATTCTCACATTAGCAAGGCTATTGTGAAGTGAGTTACAAGCTCTATGAGCTACTCACAACTAAGTTGGAGAATTTTTTACAAGTTAAAATTAAGAATCTTCCCAAAGTCTATAAATTTTTAATGTATTTGAGTAGAAAACAACTTGATCCTACACTTTAACAAAGCTAAACCATGCTACTCTCTATCCATAGTGTCACGAAGTGTTGGGAGTGAAATTTGGCATAAACCTTAGCCAAGTAGTCACTCTCAAAGGCCACACACCATACCAGGCTTTTTGAGAGCATCTTTTTCCGTGTACATTTATTCACTCACTCTTCATCTCAAAGAAACTAGAAAAGTGAAATTTGGCATTTTTGAAGAGAATCTTCTTCCTCATAGCCCCATCATGCATGATAACAAAGCCTATAATAAATTGAGGCTAAACTAAAGTGTAAAGTTCAGTGGTCATAACCATGAACAACCCATGATGCCAATGATCATAAATTAGAGGCATCATCAATAGGCATGGCATGAAATTATGACGCAAGGTAAGGCCCAAAAAGTAAGTGATTCACTAACATGGCACCTATAATTAGGAATATTGACACATGCTTTACCAAGTAGGAAACAAGGCTTTGGCTATATTGTACATAAAAGGAAATAGTGTCTACCAAAACTTTTAGTATGTTTTCTTTGAGGACTCGTTAAATTATCGACTAGTATTTTTTTCAATTAGGTTATGTCCTACATAGGAGATTTGAACTCTTGTGCGGATTTCCTACTGCTGAAACCTAAGAAGGATAATCCTCCCAAGGCTGCCTTGAATCTGGTGCACATATTGGGCTCACCATCTTCCTCGGAAGTGCAAGAGGTAGTCCCCTTAAGGGTAGTCACAAGAGCACAAACGAGAGTTCAACCCTCTACCCGAGATTCTTTGTGACTCAGCTTCTTCTCATTCCTCTAAGAAGAAACGAACCGAAAGGGGTCATAAGACTAGACCACCAATCACAGAGCCACAAAATTCTCAAGGGGGGAAGCCGATTGAAAACCAACCAAACCAAGAAAAGAATGAACCGAGAGCAGCCAAGGCAATGTTTGAAGTTTTGGATGTTCCCTCAACGAGCTTTGCTATAATTGAGAAACCGGATGACGACCTTAACTCTATCAAAACTGCCATGAATTCTGGAGTAGCATTAACCAACGATCTACTTGCCAAATTGAGAGTGCTCTAGAGGAGACAATGCATTTCCCCCACAATAAAAAACTTATGGAGCTAACTCAAGCTACTTTAGAGCCATTCCCACAACCATACTACAAGTTCCCACCAATTTCCAAGACCCTAGAGACAAACTAGATGACGACCTTAATTGTATCAAAATTGCCATGAATTCTATAGTGGACATTGGCCAACAATCTGCTTGCCAAATTGAGAGAGTACTCTTGGGATCTAGAGGAGACAATGCATTTCCCACACAATGAAAAACTCATGGAGTTAACTCAAGCTACTTTAGAACCATTGCCACAACCATACTACAAGTTCCCACCAATTTCCAAGACCCTAGAGACCATCTCCAAACAAAGTGAGCCACAAACTTTGCATGATATACTGCTCCTAGATTCTAAAGGACTCTAAACCCGATAAGCATATGATTTCTCAACTTTGGGAAGAGGTCTGCGATAAGTGTCATGGAGGAAAATGTCATCCCTCCTCCTCTCTCAACCATAGCATATCTCAAGGAATGGGAAGATGAGATTAAAATGGGGACTTTCATGAGGGAATTTTGGGAAAAAAATCAATAGGGAGACAAGTAGCCAAGTAACGTTGAGAACCCTACCTAGCTACAATGATGGAGATTGAGACTAAATAAAAAAATATGCCTATCCTAACATTGGCCTCACTTACTCATCCCAACCCATCCTTTGAAAAAAAACTTGACAACCTGTTACTTGTGTACTTCCTTTGAGAGATTTTCTTAAAATCTAGCTTGCATTGTTGAAGGATATAACACAAACAAGCCTTGTGGAAGAATACATAATTCATGAAACAGGGTTTGGATCAGGGATTCCTTAGACCTATACTTAGAAGGAAACAAAAACCCGTGCCAATCCATAAGATCTCCTATAAAAACAATGATGCCACAAAGGGCAATGCAACCCCACCAATGGAAAACAAGGGCCATAAAATTTTGGCAATTTTGGACATCGGTGCATGAGTGAATATAGCAATCAAAACTACATGGGAAAAATGGGGGCAATTGACTTTGATAAAAGCTCAAATGGTCTTCCAAGTAGCAGACGCTAGGCTAGAAAAACCTATGGAAATTCTAGAAAATGTTTGAGTCATCAATTTCGCTTTCACTATGATGTACATGCATAACTTGCCATAGTGGACTTTGGAAGAGACCCCGACTACCATGTTATATTAGGGCATCCTTTCATGCGAAAACTCATGGTGGTGTAAGATAGGGCTATGGTTACCTTTACCCAAGACATGAAGGGGTAGAAAAGAAGATCAATCTATAGTTATAGAGACAAAGCACGCCTACCAGTAGTGGATTTTGAATGAGCTATCATGAGCGGAGAAGGTGACGGTTGTGAAGGGGAGGAAAATATTTTCCTTTTCCAAGAAAAGGATAGTGATCTCCTAGTTGTCAAATGGAAATAACGGATGCAATGATCTCCACAACAGATGATGACTTTGTCTATCTCGATGTTCCTGATTCTGAGTCAATCAATCAAGAGTGGATGCATATCTTAAACAGTATAGAAACAAGTGCCCTAGGGCCACAATCCTAATTTCTCAATGAAGAAAACTACAACATAGTCTCGATAAGGATGGTGTCCTTTATTGAAAATCCCTCAGAGATGGAAATGGAAACGGACTTACGTTAATGAGTGCGACTACCTAAACTAGAGAAAAGGTCATTATTTTATAGTGGATCCGAAAGCTGGTTTGGCCTAGGTACCTCAAACAAAGAGAAAAACACCAATAATGAATTTGCCCCAATGAACTATTCCTTTATACCGCGTTTCATTCCCAATGAGAAGAAGCACCTCAAGGAGCGACAAAAAAAAAAAGAAGAAATGGATGCTCTTTAAGGGGATCAAAAGACTAAGAGAGTTCGACAACAAAGTAGAATATTTGCTTCATGTGGAAGCCTATGATTAAAGAGAGGAAATTCAATGGAAACAAGGGATGGTCTGCAAAACTTTTACCGATCTGGTCAAAAAGGAAATTAGCCCATCCACAAGACTAAGACAAAAAAGAGAAACCCAATGCTGAAATTGATGCCACCTCTTCAAAGAAATTTAAAAAAATTAAGAAAGAGAAGTAAAAACCCACCAAATTGAAAGACGGGAGTATACTAGAGATCAAAATGGATTTGAAGGAAGCTTGGCAAGAACTAGTAGAGAGAAATGCAAGCAAAAGAGAGCAAACCTTTGATTTCCTTGAACACTTTAAACTATATGCCATAGAGGAGTAAAAGATTGTCTTAGAAAAGCCTAAACAAGAACAATGAGAATTAGTAGGTAGGTGAATCCTATAACGGTAAAAAAATTGCCAAGTAAGTAAACTTGGTATGACTACATGAGTTGTCCAAAAATGGTATGGATAACCACTGGCCTGAATGAGGAGGAACCTTGTTATGTTTCCACCCTTAAGGAGTATACAGATGTCTTTGCATGGCCTTACAAAGATTTAAAAGGAGTGTATCCTTTGATCTGCCAACATACCATCTTTCTCAAGCATGATGCTAAGCAGCACAAACAACAGGCCTTTACTTACAATGAAATTTTGCGAAGAAGATGAGAGAAGAAATAGATAAACTTTCGGATGCAGAGTTCATCTATGAAATCAAGTACATAGAATGAGTATCCCAGATTGTGGTAGTCACAAAGGAAAATGGCACACTTATGATTTTTATTAACCTCAAACAATTAAATGCTACCACAATCTGGGTAACAACACTTTACCCATCACAGGCCATGTAGGGTAGTAGGTAAAGAAGCCTCTAGTTTTCTTGATGGTTTCTCTGGCCTCAATCAGGTGATAATAGCCCGTAAGACAAACACAATATGTTCTTTTCTATGTAGTGGAGAATCTTTGCTTACCGGATCATGCCCTTTGGACTGACCAATGCTCCCGCCACTTTCCAATAGCTCATATGCCATGCATTTAGGACATATCATAGGAGTTTTCCAGAAGTAGTCATGTTTGATCTTTGAGTGTACTCCCAAGAGAGAAAAGACCACATGCACCACTCATAATTGTTTTTATCCAACACAACACATAAAAAATTTGTTTAAACATAGAAAAGTGCAAGTTCAGGTAAGACATGTCATAATTCTTGGCCATATTGTGTAAAAAATGAAATTACCACGGACCTTGATAAAATCTCCTTCATTGTCCACTTGCCCAGGCCTGCTAGCCCAAGGGATGTTTAAGTCTTGATGGGCCATTACGACTGTTAATCCACATTTACACAGAGATAGAGAGACCTTCATATTGTCTTGTGCACATCGCTTGTGAAAAGCTTAAGTCGGCACTAGTGAATGCTCCTGTCATGAAAGCATCTAAATGGGATTTTTTTTTCATATGCATATTGATGCTAGTGCTTATGGCATAGGTTGTATTTTGCCTCGACTAAAGGAGGGCAACATGGATTTTCCCATTGCCTATGCTAGTCAATAGCTAAATTTAGCTTGGAAAAATTATACAACCAAAGAATGGGAAGAGCTCTCCATCCCCTATTCAATATGGAAATTTTGGTGCGATTTTCTTGCAAATAATTTGTCCTTTTTTGTCGACCATCAAGCCCTCTTGTACTTGGTCAACAAACCATGCAATACGTATATAATGATACTCTGGTTCATCATTTTGCTAGAGTTTGACTTTGAGGTTGAAGTTAATAAGGGGATCAAACACCAACGGGTGGATCATCGCTCTCTACTAACCTCAGGCTAGGATCCTACTGGAGTGAATGAAGACCTTCTAGATGCTTCACTCTTTATTATAGAATGGGTCCTAGAGTGGGTGAAAATGTAGTAACTCTATGAATCATTGCTACTATTTCTCAAAAGTTTGTAGATTAAGTTTCAAATTTCTTGCAGGCTAGCTATTTGTATGTCCTAACAAAATGTCACTTACATCTAAGGACTTGGTCCTTAAGAGAGTACCCTATGTATACCATCTGTGTGGTGCCCATATACTTCCTTGTGGTCAACTCCTAGCTCCTAACCAAATGACTAGGTTGCTAAGTTCTAGGGATTATGGTTTCCAACCATGAAGCAAGATGCGATCGCATTAGTACGAGTTTGCTGCATTGGCCCCAATTCTAATCTTAGATTGTGGTTATAGTAAAATTCGACCTTAAAATCTTAGAGAATACCCAAGAAGGTATAGGAGTAGATCACTTATTAGCCAAGGTGACCACCACGTTGATTTTGCAATCATATATATGGTGGCCCGATCTACACATGGATTCCAATGCCTATGTAGCCAGATGCCATGATTGCCAGAGGACATGTATGCCCACCACCTATAATCAACAACCCCTATCATTAGCACTTAGGATTTTGCAAAGTGTGATATTGATTTTTTTGGATCACTTCCCCTATCCCAAAAGACTAAAGAGCAATACATAATTATAACCATGAAATACCTTGTGAAAACAATGCCTAGCATTAAAACGGATGCACACACCACTACAAATATCTTGTATCAACTTGTCTTTGTGTGCTTTGATGGGGATTTGGCCTACCAATCAATATTGTTAGTGATAGGGGATCTCGTTCCTTGATGAAATGGCTAAGGTTCTCTTGAAGGTGTTTGAGTGGCACATAACCACTTAGTACCTTACTATCCTCAATGAAATGGGCAAGCAAAAAGCACTAACAAAGTGTTGTGCATATTGCTGCCAAAGTCAATGGTGGGAACTGAAAAACCTGGGTGACAAAGTTGCCAAACATTTTCTAGGCCTGTTGGATCGCCTAAAAAATATTTGTAGGGACAACACTATTTGAAATAATCTATGCGCATAATGTGGTGTTTTTAAAGGAATTTATCCTCCCTACCTTGAGAATTGGAGTTCCATTGAAACTTTGTAGGGACAGCACTATTTGAATTAGTCTATGGGCATAATGTGGTATTTTTAAAGGAATTTATCCTCCCTACCTTGAGAATTGGAGTTCAATTGGAATGGACCAACCATGTGAGCGAGTCCATATAAACTTTGCTATCATCAGGTAAATTGTCTCAGCACAACCTCGGGCAAGATATCTACCCCATCATTCTTCAAGTAAACACTCACCAAATCATTGCACTAATAGACACTGTAGCAAATACCAAAATTATTTCCTATGAATCCTATAGACTGCTCAATTTACCAATTGATAGTACCACTTCCACAGCCCTTCGAAGTTGTGCAAACACACATATAACCACTATGGGCACAATCATGCTTAAGCTCACCACACAATAATTCACTACATCAAATCTATTTCATGTTTCACTACCTTCTTAATGCATGAATATTTTGATACTGGGCCGAGCTTGGATGCACACCACCAAGTGCATATCTTTATTCTTTGGATAACTTAAAGGTGGTACTCAAACCAAATCTTGTAGCCCAAGGCTTACAACTTCAAAAACCCTATTCTTAAGTTTGAGGGTATGTCTGACACTCTAGACAAGGTGACTTACAAGTCTTCCCCTTGACCAAAGGAAGTGTAACGACAAAATTCCCATAAAAACAATAAGAGGTAAGACAAGACATCCTACATGAAAAATGAATTATCGGAAATACATAGCGACTCTAATGTAGAAACAATGACACACTTGACCCCTAAAACAAGAGCATGTATAATGAAGCAACTCCAACAATCATGAGTAGTGAAATAGTCTTCTTTTGACATCTAGAATTTCTCATTATTTTCAGCTTGTTGATGGTCCTTGGTCTTTATGCTCAATTTGGATTTATCTTTGACTTGAGAGAGAATGGATAGGTCTTTACCATGTATGATGGTAGTGTCTATCTCTCGTACAAGAGAAATAAGTCAACCTTTTAAATAGAATGAGTGAAATACAAAGGTAGTGAGTGTTGTGACATTATGAGGTCAATTAAAAGAATTTGCATATGTTTGCAGATGCTACAAAGGATACCCCTTCTGGTCTAAAAATCCCTTCATTGTATTGCCACATGAGAGCTCTCAGATTTGAGATGCAATTGTATTTGTCCCAAGCATTTTTTATGTGCTTGTATCATACCCGTGGGAATTGGTCTTAGACCTTACATTTTAGAATCCCTAGGTATATAAGTCATTTTTTATTAGAAATGAGGATGGCTTTTAGATAAGTAGTGTACGGGTCAAGCCACAACCATAGAGCTCTTTTGTAAACTCTCCTTTCATTGTGGCAATCCGAATTTAATTTCATGATAAGTGCATTATCTTGTTCTTTCTATTGATTGTATTCACCTTTATGTTGTGTGAGTCTAAATCTATTATTTAGTGTTTTGAAGTGTAAATGCTAATTTCTTGATAGGAGATTGTTCCTAGACCTTAGGAGCTACTAATAGACTATTTTTGTTCATGTTTTGGTGGCTTGTGAAACAATGGGTTGCAATTCATGTACCTTACAGAATCTAGTTTTTCTTATCTAGATCTATTTTGATAGCCCTTGCCTAAAGTCCCCTATAATTTTTAAATGTTTCGAGCTTGTTTAGCTAAGAAACCATCAGGTTATTAATGGAAGCATAGATAGACTACATGCCAGAGGATTGATTGTTGTGTGATGATTCGGGATTGCTAGTGCATGCATCTTCCAACAATAATTACTATGTATGATTGACAACTCAATGCATCTCCATATCCCACCTTAATCATTTTCTTGAGTATTGAACAAGAGAGTGTGTTAGTGCCAAATAACTATGCTATAGACAATTGTCACCGCAATCCACTAAGCCTTGGTGACATTGCCAAGGATTCGATCCTATGATGGTTGAGTGACCTTTGTGATTGTACTTTCATTTATCTAAAAACCCCTTAGAAAACCCACTCCATTCCATTAGCAACATAGTGGCAAAAAAAGGTTTTGTCACTTCATAGAGTCTAGGAATCGAGGACTAGCTAGATCTTTCTTTTGGTAGGAAAGAGTGTTTGTGATTGAAGATAAAGCAAATCGTTTCAAACGCCAATTTTCTCATTGTTTTCAGAGTGTTTCCCGTTAACCATATTTTCAAATTTGTTTATTTCATTGTTGATATCTTGCATTTCAACTTCATAGGAGTAGGTTAAGGTAGCCAAACATCACCGATTTGAGTAGCAAAGTCAAAGAAAATCTGAGTTAAAATCATATTCTGGGTTACAAGACCATTAACTTTGAAATTCTGAAGAAGTGTTTGGAAATAGGGAAAACCTAAACCAAATCATGAAAGGTTAAGGGGATAGCTTCCAAATACGTGTAAATCATAGCTAATAAGTTTGGCTGCAAATTGTTAGATTTTGTTTGAAAGATCTCTCCATGTGAGTATTAAGAGCAAAGAAGAGGTCATTAGAACTTCTAGTGCCAAAAAAGAGATAAAACTCATGCAACTGCAATACCTGCTTGATAGTAAATAAGGAGGAAAAATATCAAAAGTCTTGATAGAGCATTATTGTATCCGAGTAGATGATAGACCCATTGAATTCTAGGAATTAGTGCATGTAGATTATGATGGATAGATATTTTGATGATGATGGAGTCAAGTATTGAGTTGTGTTTGACCTATATATAGTCGATATGTGGGGGATGATTAGTACCAAAGATAAAGTAGATGAAGATCCAGAGAAAACATCTCATTTAATTAGCAAGCCTAATGTTAGGCTCATCAAGACCAATGAATCCATGAGAGTTCCTATGGATTATGGTTGCATGGGCTTGTATAGGTTTATAATCGGGGATCAATATAACCTCTATAAGCGTATAGAACCCAATGCTAGAGAGTTGACATACTACAAAAGCCTCTACATGTTTACATATAAAGATGTTCAGGAAGTGCGTTCTATTGGTATGGACAAGTGTACAAAATTTTTGACCCAATCTAGTTGGAGAGGCATACCTATATGGGTACTCCAATCTCCACATATTATATACAACCAAATGCAAGTAAACTAAATAGATCGAAAACCAATCCACAAGGATTTGCAACCTAAATATGAGAAGAATGGGATTCGATGAGTCTTGAGAGCATATGCATGTTTTAGGGACTCAACCTATGGGATCAATGGGATTGCAAACATGCGGAATTGTTGTTCATGTGAGTCTAAATCATAATTCAATAAGAAAAATAGGAGGTTACATCACATAATGGGGTCAAGAGGACCGCAATTTGGAAATAGAGATTTAGGAAGCGTGACAAAGAGGATACCAACCAGGATTTCCCTCGAGAATATACAAATTAGGAAGAGAATCTTTGCAAAATTCTAGGATTGATAAGATATGTGGTTAAACCACAACAAATGAGAAGAATTACAAGTAGTTAAATGTGTGAGCAAAAAGTATGGTGGATCTGGTGATCCTCAAGCACAAGTTCTCTTTTTAAGCAAGTCTTAAGAGCAAATCAAGTGCAAAATTTCCATACCCAATATGAAGGATTTGGTTTGACCTTACAACTCTAACTTGGTTCCAACGATGGAATCAAGAAGCTTTTGCCATGAGTGAAAATTTCTTCACAGAGCTTGTTGAGGAGTTTTGTGACATTTGTGGAAGCGATCATCCGATTGCTTAGTGCTACAGTCAACCTAGACCAATAGTTACAAATATGCCATGATAGCAAAAATGGTGTACAATCGAACAAAAGTGGACAAACCATGAGACAAAATGCATTCTATTGCAATTATAATTTTTTCAAAGAGAAACATTACAATCCACAACCCATGAATCAAACACCACCACCTAGATATCCAATTGGATAGAAAACATTGCACCAAAATTTTTGGCCTAGCCAAATCTAGCATGAAGGGTCAAAATCATGGTATATAGTCGTCAGTATGAGAATCATGAGCTATTTAAGCCGCATGTATAAATTGGATAGGGGACTAAAGCTAATATGGAAAAATGAGTCAGCAGTTGGGTACATTGGCATCATATATGGATAGTATGCACAATTGTAGCTCATTTGCACCATTATCACATGTGTGTGTGTGTGTGTGTGTGTGTGTGTGTGTGTGTGTGTGTGTGTGTGTGTGTGTGTGTTTGTGTGTGTGTGTGTGTGTGTGTGTGTGTGTGTGTGTGTGTGTGTGTGTGTGTGTGTGAGAGAGAGAGAGAGAGAGAGAGAGAGAGAGAGAGAGAGAGAGAGAGAGAGAGAGAGAGAGAGATTATGTGACCTTGATCTGCCTACATGCATTTCCACATCGTACGAGCCATGAGGACCACCAATGCTCACCAAATCTTACAAGCACCACCCTCATATGTTACTCAAGGCTTGTGTATGGTCAATAATCACATGCACACAAATTGAGAGATGTGTCATAGAGAATTTCAATTGTCATATATTGCATGGAAGGCCTAGAGCACTAGAAATCACAAAGTTTCATCACCATTAGTTTATCTTGATAGTTCCTAGAGAGTAGAGATTACACTAGCAACTAAAGCAAGCCAATCTTAGTGCAAAGCTATGGAAAGTTTGTAAAAAACACAAGAACAAGGCTAACAACCATGATCAAGTGGGTGAACAACCTAAATTTGGGCATGCATATGACATGATCCTCCAAAATCAAGAAAATGAAGTCCCAATATGGCCTACAGAGCATAAGGATGCCATGGTACAAAGCTGAACACCAACTCCCAAAAATGATGGATCATGAACCATGCACCTTGGGAGTTGAAGCAAAGATCCTCAACACTTGACAAGCAAGGAAAACCAAAGCAAGAGAGCTAACCTAAACAAAACATTAAAAAACCACTAACATTTCATAACACAAGTTTCAGAATGTCGGATTGAAAAATGTACAAAGTCTTTTAACAAGCTAGGAAATAGTGAAACCTCCATACAAAGTTTCCTACACAAGGGGGCTAACTGCTCAGGGGAACAAACATCAAGGTTAGACCATTTCACTAGTGGAAAGTAGTGAGACAATGGAGTTAGAGCAAAAAATGCAAAACTATGGCCATAAAACCAAATTTGTGACTACCATGTGCTATGTTTGTCCAAACTTCACCAATAGGCTTTGCATAGTCTCATCCCCTGATCCCAATAATGATGGATCACGATCTATGTTCATCCTCACTTACAAAATTTAACCATATTCTTGACCTAGAGTGTCAAAATAAGCAAACCCTATCATCTTTTCAATTTTGGAACTCAAAACCTCAACCAAAAGTCAATTCTTGACTTAGAGCTCTCAAAATTACAAAATCTAGCTTAAAATCCAAATTAGTGATCCAAATACCAAAAGATCATACCCAAATGACCTAGTCATCACGTTGATCCAAACCCTACCATCAAAAGTGAGCTTTTCCAAAAATGATGGATCGAGACCCATGTATCCCAACCTCTAATTTACTTGCTAAAGGTTGTACACTTATCCATAGGGCTAGTCTAGCTCTAATGGTGAAGTTTGAGTTGAAATTACAATAATTTTGTCTAAATTTTTTTAATGGTCAAGTTGTGGTCATTGAAGCCTTAAACAAATTTAGTCTCTTGGTTTGCGACAAAATTTATGAGCATCTAATTACCTAAAGACCTTGAATTTGTAGGATTCCTCCCTAGAAGCAAAAGGCTCAAAGAGAGTGGTAAGCCACACCATATGAAGTGCTAGATCTGATCTCCCACAAGGCACATATCTTAGAAGAGGAGTTGCAAAAGATATCCGCAAAATATCTTTGCAACAAAGTTTCAAGACAAAGAAGGATAAATGGTTAGAGCCACAATTTTCTTGCAAGAACTTTGGACCTTGCATAGACAAAAGGAAATCCTCAAAGCTATGAAGAAAGTATAGCTAGATAAATACTTCAAGATACCACCTTGGGGCATGGATTACCAAAGAGCGCATGAGTTGATGAGCACGATACAATACAATAGGGAAGCCATGCTTATCAACAAGGATAGAGAAAGTGTCAAAGTAAAGATAACTTCATATATTATCATGGAAGCATTGCAAATATTAGCATAAAGCCACAACTTAGTATCTTGGACCGCGCCAACTGATAATGTTAGTGCTTTTTTCAAGCAAAAGGGGGCACATTTCATTTTTATAGATTTATTATATTTAAAGATAGAACTAGCACTATAGCATATCTCAGTATTTCCAAGTTTCAAAATCACCCAAATACACCAAGCCCCTTGAACACATGGTTGTTGTAATGATATTATGGTTTTTAGAGAATAGGGTGGCCAAATGTGACTTTACTACTACCTACCTGTTATAGAAAAGATCATTGATGGAAACTTCAAGGGAGGTGACAAATACAGGATGTATATGAATGCACCAATGATAACCTACATAGAAAACTAGGCCCTTTGAATGATAGATCAGTTCCTGCCTGCTCTAACTTAGACAGAGCTAATCCAAGAAACAAAGCACTATGCAAAGACGATGAACAGATTGGAGACAACACCAATCAAGAAGAGAACCAGAGGATCTAGCTTCCAAAAAGTGCCATGACAAGAAAAAGATTTGTTTGCTACAGAGTCTGAAGAAGTTAAGGATCAAGAAGAAGTGTGCTCAGAGTACATGAAAAATGAACCTGATACATCTAAGGAAAGATCTAAAGGAAAGAAGCTTGAAGAGCTGAATGTGCCAAAAATAGACATAGTCAACAAATAAAAGTGGCCTTGAAAAGAGCAAAAGAGATAAGAGCAGCAAAAGGATGTGCCACTAGGTCTTAAAAAATGGAAGAAGGAAAAGAGACTGAGGATGAATTCACCAGATTATTGGGAAACAAGGAATAAGAGGGTGCAAGAAGAAAAGAGGAGATAGGTGCAACATGACCTAAGTCTAGTACAAACACAAAAAAAGCGCATCAAGAATGTGCTCAAGAGAAAGGAAAAAGAGAGAGAAGAAGCGGCAAAGAAAGCAAGTGTGGAAGGAGAAAACCTCTTCAACAATCCATTGGCATCACCAAGTAGAGCTACTGCAACAAGAAGAAGAGGCAACAAACTTGTCCTCTCCAACCCAAGGAGACAAAGATCAAGTGGACACACCATGTGAGGCTACCACTATTGAGCTTATCATGGAATCAAAAAAGAAAGGAGAGAAGGAAGCTGAGGGGATAAAAGAGATGTTCACAATCCCATCATCAATCGAGTATTTCAAGATACTGCTATGCAAGAACAGCAAGGAGAAACTTCTAGAATGCATGGAGTGGTTGAAGTCAAAGACTAAGGAAAGAAACAAGCACCAAGCCATAAAATATAATATCTAGCTTTACCCAAATGATTTTCTCATGTTAAACTGATCATTTAATATGGGGAATTAAAAGGGAAACAAGAGCTAGAATATAGCTATGAGTTTTTAGGCCAAGCTCAACATGGGGCCAAAAGGAGATGGTTCCATCTCAGCAAGGGCTCATAAGGAGTTGGTCTACTAAAGAACAATGTTTGCATAATGGAGCTTGGAAGACCTTAGGGTTAACTTCATTAAAGACCTCCAATGGTCAGTGTCAAAGTCCTTAGATCTTAGGTTAAGATAGGTTCATGTTTTAAGTATTAATAATTAAGGTGCTTGACATGCTTGATAGCTAAGGTCCTTGTCCAAGCTGGCCCTCTGTTTGAGGTGTCCAAGTCCTAGTCAAAGTTGATCCCTGCAAAGGAGGGGGCGAGCCTACAAGCTAGGGGCATGAGGGAGAGAGAACCCATGCTGAAGGAGTACGAGCGGAAGTGCGACGCGAGAGAGAGTGCGAGAAGAAGAGCACGATAATATGGTGAACTCGCTCTACTGTAATGTGTAGAGCATAGTGAGTTCTTATTAGGTTTTTACAAAAGAATATGTGTACATACCTGGCGGCCCACCCACTTACCTGGGCGACCACATTGGGCTTTATACCCCAACAACCTCCCACTTAAAGTCCAATGTGGTACTTTAAGTGTAAGAGAATCTACTATACAAGCTAATATACAAGAGATGTAGAGAAGTGATGTACTACCCTACACCTAACTGCTTGCGAAAATGCGCAAAGCTCTCTGAGGGAAGTCCTTTTGTAAGTAGATCAGCAGGATTTTCTGTGGTGTGAACTTTGACAAGCTGAAGTTGCTTATCCTCGAGCATTTCCCTGATGAAATGATACTTCACATCCACATGCTTTGTCTTTGAGTGATAAACTGGATTGCGAGCCAATTGTATAGCACTTTGACTATCACAATATAACACAGGCATCTCTTCTTTGATTCCCAAATCTGTTACTAGTCAATTAAGCCAAATTGATTCTTTGCATGCCTCTGATGCTGCAACATATTCAGCCTCTATAGTAGACTGAGTAACACAATCTTGTAATCTAGAATGCCATGATACTGCTCCACCAGCCAATGTAAAGACATACCCTGACGTAGACCTTCGGTTGTCTAAGTCACCTGCATAATCTGAGTCTGTAAAACCCTTTACACTTAGCTCCTGACTCCCATAGCATATACGCATACTCTTTGTAGCTTTCAGGTATCTCAATATTCCTTTCACTGCCTCCCAACGTTTCTTGCCTGGGTTTGACATATATCGACTTACTACTCCCACTACAAATGCAATGTCTAGGCGAGTAGCAATCATTGCATACATCAAACTACCCACTACAGACGCATATGGAATCTTATCCATTTCAGCCTGTTCTTCCTCGGACACAGGACAATCTTGTTTGCTAAGTTTCACATCTGGTGGCAATGGAACACTCAGTGCCTTTCCCTTCTCCATATTGAAACGTTGCAAAACCTTGTCAATATACTCTGTTTGAGATAACCAAATCAACTTCTTTGATCTGTCTCTCTCAATGCGCATACCAAGGATATGACTTGCCTCACCCATGTCTTTCATGTCAAACGAATTTGCCATCTTTGACTTCAAAGATGAAATTTCTTCCAAGTGCTTGCTAGCAATCAACATGTCATCCACATACAAAATAAGGATCAGCCAACTGCCATCCTTAGCCTTCTTTGTATATAGACAGTGATCGAACTCACTACGTTTGTAGCCTTGAGAAAGCATAAACTTGTGGAATTTATGGTACCATGCCCTCGGTGATTGTTTTAAGCCATAAAGACTCTTTAACAACTGGCATACCCAATCTTCCTTGCCTTTCTCAACAAACCCTTCTGGCTGCTGCATGTAAATTTCCACATCTAAATCACCATGCAAGAATGCTGTCTTGACATCCATTTGGTGCAACACCAAATCTAATATGGCAACCAATGCAAGAAAGCATCTCAATGTAGTCATCTTGACCACCGGAGAGAAGACTTCATCAAAGTCAATGCCTTGTTCTTGCTTAAAGCCCTTGGCAACAAGCCTTGCTTTGTACTTTGGCTGACTATCATGAGCAGTGATCTTATACCTGTAAACCCATTTACAAGGTAGAGCCTTTTTGCCCTGTGGTAATTTAACTAGCTTCCATGTCTTGTTTTTATGCAGAGCTGTCATCTCTGACTGCATGGCCAATTGCCAATTCCCGGAGTCCTTCATTTGCACTGCTTCCTTGTAACATGAAGGCTCATTGCAATCAATCGACATGACATAGTTCATAGATGGAACAAACCTATCAGGAGGTCGCGTGACACGTCCAGATCTATGCACAATAGGTGGCTCAGGCTTAGCCACAACCTGTGGTTCCACTCTATCATGTCCTTGCTCCTCTTGAGCCCTGACATTTTGTCTTGCACGTGCAGGTCCATCTTCTTGGAAGACAACTCTTCTAATCTCCTCAACCCTCTCTGGTTTAGAATGATATTTGGATTCATTAAAGTGAACATCATTGCTGCGGACAACCTTTCTGGATTCGGGATCCCAAAGTCTGTACCCCATCTCACCAGAATTACCATAGCCTAGAAAGATGCACTTTCTACTCTTTGGCTCAAGTTTGTTCCTAAATTCCTTTGGAACGTGAGTATATGCCTCACAGCCAAAGACTCTGAGATGCTTGTATGAGGGCATTTTGCCTGACCATACCATCTCTGGCACTGAATCCTTCTGCAAAACCTTGCTAGGAGATCTATTTACAAGATGAACAGCTGTTGATACAGCTTCATCCCAAAACCCATTTGGCAGTTGTGCATTAGACAACATACTTCTGACCTTCTCTTGTATGGTCCTATTCATCCTCTCAGCAACACCATTTTGAGGAGGATTGTAAGGAGCAGTAAGTTCACGTTTTATACCTTTTGACTCACAAAAGTCCTGAAAGGCCTTTGAAACATACTCTCCACCATTGTCAATGCGTAAGCATTTAAGCTTCTTGCCACTTTGATTCTCCACAAGTGTCACAAACATTTTGAAAACACTAAACGCTTCATCCTTGTGCTTGAGAAAGTAAACCCATACTTTCCTCGAGTAATCATCTATAAATGTCATAAAGTAAGAAGCTCCCCCTAGAGATAGGTTAGGCATAGGTCCACACAAATCACTATGAACAAGTGCCAACTGTGTATCTCTTCTACTGCTTCTATGCTTATGTGGCTGCTGTGTTTGCTTACCATACAGACAATGTTCAAAGAGTTCAAAATCATCAAATGAAAAGCCAGGCAAATAACCAGAACGAGACAAGATTTCCATTCCCTTCTTGGACATATGTCCTAACCGGCTATGCCACAAAGAAACGTTCGGTTGCTCGGTTACATTGATTACATTTTTAGACACATTTGATACATAAATCATGTAAAGTCCTCCAGACTTTACTCCATGTGCTACTGTCATAGAACCCTTGGATATCTTCCACATGTTCTGTCCAAAAGTGGTGACGTAGCCAGCATCATCAAGTAAACCTGTGCTGATCAAGCTCTTTGTAATTGCGGGAACATGTCTCACATTCTTCAGCGTGAAAGAAGAGCCATTCTGAAACTTCAATTGAACATCTCCAACACCTAAGATCTCACATGTCTGCCCATTGCCTAGCCGAACATGATCTTTAGTGGTCACATAAGAGGTAAACCACTCCTTGTTTGGAGACACATGAAGTGATGCCCCTAAGTCTATAATCCAGTCACTCAGTGCATTTCCATCAGATGTTGTAAGAAGAGCTGAGTCCATTGTATTCTTCAAGTAGTAGATGTCTCCTGACACTAGACTGTCATCCTCTGCAACAGTGTTTGTCACATTTATTTCTTGAATCTTCACTGAGGACTTGTTCTTCTCACGATGGTCTTCTGCTTTCTCTTTGCCTTTTTCTGCTTTCCATTCTCTGCAGTCTCTTTTCATGTGACCCTTCTTGCCACAATGGTAGCATTCTATGTCACTCTTGCCTTTAGCACTGCGGGACTTGCTACGAGACTGATTCCTCTTTCCACCTTTGTACTTTTCTTTGGTCCTTCCCCTGACAACTAAGGCTGTTTCTTTGCCTTTGTCCATTGTCTTTCTATTGGTTTCTTCAGTAAGCAGACTTCCTTCTACACCTGCTATGTTCAAACCATCTGGAGGTGCAGAATTACTCAAAGTTGTGCGAAAAGTGTCCCAACTTTCCGGCAATGTGATCAACAGGAACATAGCTCTAACAGGTTCATCAAACTTGACACCTTGAGCTGACAACTGACTGTAGATTGTGTTGAATTCATTCAGATGATTGGACATAGGTGTCCCTTCTTTCATCTTCAAGTCAACAAGCTTCTTAAGCCAGTATACCTGTGAAGCTGCACTCTGCTTCTCATAAAGATCACTCAGCTTTAACCATGCTTGATAAGCCGACATCTCGTCTGCTACATTGAAGTAAACGCTTTCTGCCAAAGTCAGCATAATGGTAGAAAGTGCCAATTCATCCATTTCGCTCCATTCATCTTCGTCCATATCTTTTGGTTTTATCCCCTTGAGCTTTATAGGTTTTATCTGCTTCTTTTGTACCAACACGTGCCAAATATGCTTCTTCCACAATGGGAAATTGGTTCCATCCAGCTTCTTGATATTGTAAAGAGCAGTGTCCTGTGATCCAGCCATAGCTACGCTTCACAGTAGTTTACTTTCCTGGGAAAAATTCGGCAGAGTTTTCCCTGTAAACTGACCTCTGAACCAATATCAACCTGTCAAATGAACCAAGAAAGCTTCAGATTCTGCATAAATTTTGACAGAGGCTCCTTTGTAAAATGGCTCTGGTGTACTCAAAAACAGACCAGAAAACAACTCAAAACCACTGTCTCTCTGACACTGTAAGCTGTGGGTAAACCTGTCCTGCACCTGTACTGTCTCTCACTGTCCTGTCACTGTCCTGTAAGCATAGACTCTGACAATGCCTCAACGGCAGTAAAGCAAAGATGCAATCCCAACTGTCTAACTCACAGTCAATACATCCTAGCTGCCTATCTAAGGGTGCTCGAGGGATTTCTCCAAGACCTGTATCACCGAAAGGATCTCAACATTCGAGAATCCCCCAGCTCAATAAAACGTCACTCGACCCTCAACAAAGGCTGCAGTAAATCTGACAGTACATAGACTTCCCACAAAGTCATACATCCACAAATTTCCCACTGTATGTTGTAACCGCTGCGGCGGTTGTTTGCTGCGTGACTCACAGCCAACAAACCCTCAACAGACATACATCATCTCTGACAATACATCCCATGTGGAAGTACCTGCAATGTCAAGATGAAATCTGGAATATCAAGCAGCAAACACAAGCTACCTGATGAACTAGTGGATGTCGCCTACAGTCTGTGTGTAGATGCGCCCGTGTCGTATGTGGCAAGCCTCCAAGAACTGTGAGCCGTCCTTCGATGTGTAGACAGCCACAAATCAACACTCTGGGAGTGTCGATATCCTCAGCACCTGCAGTCGTAGGCCGAAAACCCCAAATTTGCAGAGTCGGATCTGCACCCGCCGAGACCAAGTAGTCGAAAATGGCCTGCGCAGACCTTTGTCGAAGCCGAACGGTGGCCGAGATGACCTCAGAATGAAATTCTAACACCACCAAGCCCTTTGGCTTGCCGCCGAGATTTGGGGCCGTGTCTTTGCCTATCGAATTTCACTCCAATCTGAGCTGGTGACTCTAGTCTCGTGTAGTGCTGCCCCGAGCCTTGATCTGAGCTCTGATACCAGTTGAAGGAGTATGAGCGGAAGTGCGACGCGAGAGAGAGTGCGAGAAGAAGAGCACGACGATATGGTGAACTCGCTCTACTGTAATGTGTAGAGCATAGTGAGTTCTTATTAGGTTTTTACAAAAGAATATGTGTACATACCTGGCGGCCCGCCCACTTACCTGGGCGACCACATTGGGCTTGATACCCCAATACATGCTCATGCTAAGTATGTACTTGCTGACTAAAGTGCTTGAGAAGCTTCCCCTGTTTGGAGGGTATGGTGCTTGAGGGGCTTGAGTCGAAGAAGTACCTACAAAGGAGGGGCAAGCCCCAAAGCTCGGAGTATGTTTGACTTAACCTCTCACTCACCCAAAGAGCACCCCTTCCTCAAGGGGCACAAGGACACATGTTAGGTTCTCCCTATGCTTAGCCACATGGGGTTCCTGAATCCTATTGGCTAGGCTAAAGAGGGGTCCGATGAGCATTTAGTTATTTAATTAATTGCTTAAAGCATTTTCCAAGACCTCTCTCTCAAAGGGGAAAGGAGGACACTTGTCCAAATGCTACCATGCTTGCTTGATATGCACTATGCATGTGATTGGCTATGATTGCAGGGGTCCAATCAAATGCAAGCATGGGCTACAATGAGGGGTCAACCAAAGCAAGTTGGGGGTGTGCTTGGGGGGTATACTCTCTGTCACACACACTCACATGCTCATTCTCACTTGGTGAAAGTGCAAGAACTCCATCTCCTTCTCCAAGCTTGTTGAGAAGTTGAGAGCCTACACCAACACTCTTGGCTATGGAATGCAAATCCAACCAAGAGCCATGCTTCAATGCTTAAGCTTTCCATCTTCTTCATCATCATTATCATGCTATTATGCTATGCTATGCAACAAGAGTGATGATAAGTGAGGAACTATCTCTTTCTCGTATGTTACTTCTTCTCCCTCTTCCCTACCCTCATTCCCCGCTAGCTCTCTCCACCTTCGAAGGTGTTTGAGACCTTGGGACTAAGGCCGGAGATGGTTAATGCTTTTACAAAGGTTATGTTATGCTTGTGTTGCATGAAGTTTTCCATCTTCATTGCATCACCTAGGTCTCAAGGAACCCAAAGATTGTATTGTATCAAGTCTCTCTTTATGGGAGAATCTATAATACAAAATCCAATTGGAGGGGGGATCGGCTCCACATAAACCAGGTCCTCAACTGCTGTCAAGTTCTCTAATTCTCTCTCTTGAAAAAGTATTGTTCATGCCAAGTTAATGAAGTATAATGGTTATGTTGCTACCGCTAATTAGGTTCACCCTCTATGTTCTCAAAGTAGTCCCATAAAAATGCTCACTATAGTTCTCTTAATTTCGCTATTCTCAATGTTTATAGGTCATTTCCAGTACACACCACTTGAAGGCCCAATGCAAGAATCTGTGTCTAAAGAGTTCACCAAGCAAGAAGAGGAAGTTACAAAGAAGCGGGTTTAGAGTAAAAAGTTTCAAATAAGTATCATAGTTAAAAAAAAGGACAAAAAAAAAGCTCCCAAACGAGGGTATAAAATCAATTCTCTTGCAAAAAATAGTAGTAAGTTCTAGCAAGAAGGTAATCAAACTTACTATTGAAAGAAAGAAATTTCAGGGTAGAATCTATAGCTCGCAAGGCCAATGAAAGGCAACTCACATACATATACAAAGTTGCATCAATTCATTTGATCCTTGATCATACGCCCATCAATTGTAAGGGTTTACTATAATTTTTGGAAGGTAGATTCTATAGCAATAAAGTTATAGCAAGAAGATAATAAGCTTAATATTAAAAGAAAGTAATTTTAGGATAGAATCTATAGGTCCCAAGGCCAATGAAAGGTGCTCATATACATGTACAAAGATGCATCAATTCATCCAATGCTTGATTGTACGCCCATCAAATTGTGAGGGTTTACTATAATTTTTTGACTTTTGTTTTTTTTGGCAAAACTCACAATTGTGAGTGATTTATATTAAGCAACCCATAAAATTACAATGACTTATCATGCTTGTGTTGAGCCATGACATCATCCAGGGACCATAATTACAACCATCCCAACTCGCCCCCTTATCCTTGATTCATAAGGTCCATTATCATGTTCTTGAACTTTTAATTACCGATAGCCAAGATTTTCCCCCATCCTAGACATACCCTCTGCTGACAACAAGGCACAAATAGTCCTAGACCAATCCTCCGAGCGTCCAAATTAGCACTTTGCTTTCTTGTATAATTTCTGCGAAGCTTGCCACCTCAAGACCTCCCTCAAACACATGGAGGTTCCTTGTCTGCCATACATTATGCAAGAAGAAGTACCTGACGAATTGAGTGCTATTGAGGATGGCAGGAGCCCCTGACTCCTTCCCTCCAAGGAATAGATCAATCTTGTGAAAACCAATTCTCCATGTTCTTGTTACCATATACATGTGGTAGTGATGTGTGTGAACACACTAGGACCGCCGGGGCATTTTTTCCCTCTTTAGGAGGTTTTTTCCCCCGTGCATTGTATATACGCCCATCACTCTAGGGCTATCTATCTTTCCATTGCACACTAAGTAACACACTCTCTATTGTGTGCCTTGAGCTTCCTTCGTCTTCTTCAAGCTGTGTGTGTTTCTCTGCAACCCTAATTCCAACAATTGGTATCAGAGCAGGTCACGTCCTCTGGGCTTAGTCGCTAGCTGCTCCAGCACACACCTACTCACTTTCTCCGATTTCAGTGAGCTTTGGCAAGCGTTCGCAGGTCGACAAATATTTTGGGTGAGCTCGAGGAGCTCAGTCTACTCAGAATTTTGATTTGGGCTCATTTCGGCCTCCGTTTCCACTACAGACAGTACTGCACAGGCTATTTCGTCATTTTGTGCAGAATTTTTGTCAGTGCCGTTTTCTGCATAACAGGTGTCTTATAGTACTACGGTTTGTGCTATATAGCACACGTTGTTCTCGCTCCGTTTCACCTATTTTCGGGCAATTTTCACATCAGGTGCAGCATTTACCATGGCTGACAACAACACACAGATGTGTTCAAGATGTTTGCTGCTGAGGACAGGTTGGATGGGGATAACGAACCTATGTGGGCTTATATGATGCAACATGTTCTTGTGTCAAATGGTGTCTGGAACATTGTGCAAGGCATTGATGTACATCCTGGTTCTGAGGATGTAGGCGATGTTGAGGATGTTGCAGGTCTTGCTGCAAGGATTGCAGCTGTTAGAGTTGTTTTACCTACGGCAGAACAAGCTCGTTGGGATGTTAAGGATGCGCAGGCTCATGCATTGATTGGGTTGTCTGTGAAGCGCACCATTGTTCCTCACATCCGTTCAGCGAAATCTGCAAAACAGGCTTGAGATATTCTAGCAGGTCTTTATGCAAGCCGCAATGAGGCTAAAATTGCTTTGCTGCGTAAAGAGCAGGAGTCGAAGAGTATTCATGAGGAAGATGATATGGACACTTTCCTTGCTAGTGTCAAGGATATCAATGAACAGCTTATTTCTGTAGGTGAAGTCATTTCAGACAGTTCCCTTGTGCAGACTGTTCTTGATGCCTTACCAGACTTTCGCTAGTACTTAGAGACTGATGACCCAAGGAAATCCTGAAGTTGTCAAGTTTGATGCAATATGCACATTGCTGTTGCAAGAGTCACTCTTTAGAAAAAACAGGACTAAGCAGCGTGCAGTTGAACAGGCTTTTATTGCTTCTCAAAGAAAGGGTGGTAACAGTAATGCAGCCACTTCTTATGGTTCTGCTGCGAGTGGCAAAAATTATGTTCCTAATGCTTCTGCTGGCAGCACTTCGTCTGGCAATTCTGGTGATAAGGGCAAAAAGAAGATGCGTTGCCATTATTGTAAAGCTAATGATCACTTGATCAAGTCGTGTCCTAAGTTGAAGGCCAAAGAGGCTAAGAAGAAAGAGGGTGGTTCCACTGCAAATGCTGGTTCCACTACAAATGCAGCCATTGTTGAGTCTTCTGTGAAAGGAGACTATGATGCTGATGTTGATGCAAAATGGGCTTTTAGCTCAGAGTGCACTTACAATCCTGTTGTCCATGATGCATGCTTGTCAGTTGCTGCAGATTCACATGTGTGGTATTTCGACAATGGTGCTACAAAGCACATTACCTCACGTCGTAAATTGTTTACCTCTCTCGAGTCAGTCCCTCATGGGAATTCAGTCACTTGTGCCAACAACGCCTCTTATCCAGTTCAGGGAGTTGGAAAGATTGTCCTCACTGCTGCTAATGGCAGTTCCTTCACACTTGTTGATGCACTTTATGTACCTGGGATCAAGAAGAATCTCTTGTCTGTATCCGCACTTGCTAGACTTGGACTTGTACTCAAATTTGTGGATGACAGATGTACAGTTCATGATCTCAGTTTCGGTGATGAAATTGTTGCATCTGGGCTTTTGTGCCGTGGGCTGTATAAGCTCACTTTGTATGACAAGTGTGGAAAAATTTTTGCAAATGTTGTTGCAGATTCAAGGGCTATTTCAGATGCAAAACTTTAGCATGCACGTTTTGGTCATCTGAATTTTGCCAGTTTGCTGTGTTTGCAGAAATCTGATATGGTTGCTTATTTGCCGCCTCTTGAAGCACCTGTCAAACATGTTTGTGAAGGCTGTATTTTGGGTAAGATGCAGCGTTCTAAATTTCCAAAGGATGGTTCAGTTCGGACCACATGCAGGTTGCAGCTTGTGCATAGTGATGTTTGTGGGCCCATGCAAACTCCGTCCTTGGGCAATTACCTGTACTTCGTGACTTTCATTGATGACTACTCCAGGCATGCATGGGTATTTCCGCTTAAATCAAAGTCCGAAGTTTTCATGTGCTTCAAACAATTTTTGGCTATGGCTGAAAATGTCTCGAAAAGTACTATGGGCACCCTCCGTTCCGATCGAGGGGGGGAGTATATGTCTCATGAATTTAATGCATTTCTGGCTAGTCGTGGGATAAAACACCAATGTACAGTACCTTATACACCTCAGCAAAATGGTGTTGCTGAGAGGAAAAACAGGTCACTAACGGAAATGGCACGATGTATGGTCAAAAGTCAAGCTTTACCGCATTCTTTTTGGCTTGAGGCCATCATGTGTGCCACTTATGTACTTAACAGGTGTCCTACGAAAGCTTTGCAGTCTATTACTCCATATGAAGCATGGCATGATAGAAAGCCTTCTATTGAGCACATGCGTGTTTTTGGTTGTTTGGCATATGCTTTGGTGCCACAAACACAGCGCAGAAAATTGGATGATAAGGCTGTCAAATGTATTTTTGTTGGTTATAGTGCTGAAATCAAAGGTTACAGGTTGTATCATCCGCAAACAAAACGTATTCTGGTTTCTCGGGATGTAGTGTTTGTGGAAGATTCTGTTCAGCCCTTGCTGTCGTATACTAGAGACAGTAATGTAAGCTCACAGGACATTTATGACACTTTGTTGCCTCTTTTCAGTGGTGGAAATACAAATGTAAGTTCCAATGAGGCAAATGTACAGCCTATGGGGGTTTCTGAAAATGTTACAGAGCAGCCTATCACTGATGCAGATGTACATGATATACTTGATGAGGAAAGGGTTGAAAATGAGCAGGCTAGAGGTATGCCAAAATGGCTCGTGCACACTTTGTGTGACAGTAAATTGGATGCACCTTTGTCTAGTCATACTCGTTCAGGCTCTCGCCATGCATCTTATGCATCAGATTGTTATGCTTTGGCTGTGTCTAGCTTACATGATGTTGAGAAGCCTCTATCTTTTGATGAAGCACATAATTCAAAAAATTGGATGGCTGCCATGCAATCAGAATATGATGCACTTATAGAAAATGACACATGGACTTTTTGTGATTTGCCTCCTGGCAAAAAGGCCATTGGTACGAAGTGGGTTTACAAGTTGAAACTCAAGCCGGATGGTGAGATCGATCGCCATAAGGCTCGACTTGTTGCAAAGGGTTATGCACAGCAAAAAGGCATAGATTATGAAGAGACTTTTGCTCCCACTTGTCGTATGACTACTGTGCGTTTTCTATGTGCATTGGCAGCTCATTTTGGTTGGGATGTACATCAATCAGACATTGTTACTGCTTTCTTGAATGGTGATATATTTGAGGAAGTTTATGGAATGCAGCCTCGCGGTTTTGTCATAAAAGGACAAGAGGACAAAGTCTGCAGATGTAAGAAGGCTTTGTATGGGTTGAAGCAATCTTTTTGTGCTTGGTATGAGAAAGCTGACACTCATTTGGTCAAACGAGGCTTTCATAATAGTCCAACAGAAAGAACATTGTATGTAAAGCGTGAGGGTGATGTACTTCTCATTGTGGTTCTTTATGTCGATAATTTGCTGATCACTGGACCAAATGAGAGACATATTGCTGAATTTAAGGCTGATTTGAATGCTACTTTCAAGACGAAAGATTTGGGGCTGTTGCATCATTTCTTAGGTATACAGTTTAAGCAGTGTGATGGTGTATTGCCTTATGTCAAAAAAGTTACATAAAGACATTGCTATGTAAGTTTGGACTTGAGGATTGCAAACCTATTGCCACTCCCATGGAAACAGGTTTGAAGTTGAGTCTACATGATGTTGGTGATCCTGCTGATGTTACTCTTTATCAAACTGTTGTTGGCTGCCTCATTTATGTATGCAACACGAGACTGGATATTCAGTTTGCAGTCTCACAGGCAGCAGATTTATGCATAGCCCAGGGTCTACGCATTCGCAGGCTGTCAAGAGGATTTTCCGCTACCTTAGTGGCACTTTACATCTTGGCTTGTTTTATCCCAAGGGGGGATCATTGCCTCCAGACTTACATGCTTTTTCGGACTCAGATTGGGCTGGTTGTTTTGACACGCGAGTGTCCACAAGTGGTTTTTGTTTCATGCTTGGCAGTTCATGTATATCATGGTTGAGCAAGAAGCAACCTACTGTGGCCACTTCGAGTTGTGAGGCTGAGTACAGGGCACTCTTCACAGCTGTGGTTGAGTGTGTATGGCTCAGATGCCTAATGGCTGATTTGGGTGTTGGACAGGACACTGCCAACACTATCTACACTGACAGTCAGAGCGCATTGGGAGTTGCGAGGAACCCAGTTTTTCATGCTCGCACAAAGCACATTGAGGTGCATTACCACTATGTCAGGGAGAGGCTCTCAGCAGGATAGATCAGCTTGGCTTATGTGCCAACACAGGACAACCTTGCAGATCTTTTCACAAAGGCATTGTCTCGTGAGAAGCTTGAAGCTTTCCGCAAAGCTTTGGGCTTACTCCCCTTTGTGGACTGATCCTGTCCTCCGAGCATGGCACTTTCCTTTACTCATGTGCCAGCTCTTGTTCACTGCATCACTCCAGGGGGGATTTGTTACCATATACATGTGGTAGTGATGTGTGTGAACACGCTAGGACCGCTGGGGCATTTTTTCCCTCTTTAGGAGGTTTTTTCCCCCATGCATTGTATATATGCCCATCACTCTAGGGCTATCTATCTTTCCATTGCACACTAAGTAACACACTCTCTATTGTGTGCCTTGAGCTTCCTTCGTCTTCTTCAAGCTGTGTGTGTTTCTCTGCAACCCTAATTCCAACAGTTCTTTGGATCCATATTTTCCCTGCGAGGCCTTTGATAGTTGGGCAATACATGAGGAGGTGGGCCATATCTTCACTAGCCAACCTGTACCCTAAGCATTGATCTCACCCCTGTCAGTAGAGCACCCCAAATTACCTTCCATAAAAATACCTTCACGTCCTGCGGAACCTTTGGTTTCCAGATGTTCTCCATTACTTGCTCCCACCTTTCCTCCGGCCATTGTTTTCTCCATATCTTGTTAAGGGGGCTAGACCAATTCTTCTTTTGCATCATTGTATGGTAGATGTCTTTAGTATGGGGTTTCCCTAAGAGACTGTTTCCGGGCCATTTCCAGGCGTTCCAGTTGAACTCCGACTCACAGATAGGCATCACTAAATTGTCAAGCTCTTTCCTCACTTTGTAGACCAGCAAGACCTCCAAGCTATTCAGTTGGAACTGGGTAACCAGAAGATCAATGGTTTTCCAACTCTTGTTGTCACTGTCCCAGAAGTGCCCTAGTCGATTCAGACCCTTATTATTCAGCTTCCTGGCTATCTCTATCCAATAGGGAATTTGTGGCGGATTTGCAACTTTGGAGAGCCAAGGGGACCAATGCAAAATGGAGTTCTTGAAGTACCTGGTTTTTTCCCCCCACTTTAAGACTCCTGCTACTCTGTTGCATTTTCTTACCAATTCTCCTGAGCTGCCCCTCAGTCTTAGGGTGGTCCATGTTGCGGCTAATAGCTTGTCATGAACCTCCACCCCTCTCCACTTTCCACCCTTCGAGCCAAGTTGAGCTGCTTCTATCATATCTTTGATCATGACAGCCCAAACTTGATCCTGTTTAGCCAAGGACACAACAAATTTGGCGCAGCAAGCTTCTGCATGGGCCATGGGGTTTAGGATTCTGAGGCCTCCTTGATTTCTCGGCCGAGCAACAGATTCCCAACGGGCCCATTGCCATGGCCTGGAGGATTTCGTGTTGTTTTTCCATAAAAACCTTTTCACTGGTTTTAAGAACTCTTTCCAGTGACACTTAACCATCTTGAGAAGCTGGCTAGTGAAGGCAATATAAGGAAGCATAAAAGCATTTATCACTTTTATCCGACTTGGGAATGGGAGAAGAGCATACTCCCACCTACTCATTTTGTTTTGATTTTTTCAAGCCTTAGAGGAGAAGAGTGTTAGGTAGACATTTAAAAATTATTATTTCCAATACTGATTGCCTTTTCGTGTGGAAAATTGAATTTTTCTCTTGTTTGTTTTTTCAATGGGTCGTTATCCACGCATAGCTATGATAGACTAGAAACAAGCACTCACAAATGGCTTCTCTAACCTCCCTATTGTACGTGGGCACACTATGCCCTGTACAATGCCATCAATAAATTGTAAGGTTGAGAACTTACAAAACACAGCTTCGTAGTTAACTAGCACAACAACCTCATAGAAGTTCAATAATATACACACATGCGGTTAACCTACCGCCTCTCTAGTGAGAGGAAATCTACAAGAATACGTATCCCACAAACGTCCATGTGGGATGCAATGCAAGCACCACTCCAGTTGCACCCACTCTAAACTCCCCAATAATGTCCTTCACTAAGCATAAGGTAACTAAAAACAATTCATCAGCCAAGTACTCATGCACCAAATCCATGATGGTACCGGTCAGCAAACACTCAAATCCTCTACATCAAATGAATACATGACAAGTGAGGAAATCACCAATCAACAAATAGGTTCTTGACATCTCTACTAATGGTTCCAATGGTGTCATCTTGTCCCTAATTATCAGGACTCCAACAAACTTTCCTCCAAGTACCCTAATATTATTGTGAAACAAACAACAAAGTTAATTCATTGAGATGTTTTAGCACTTACAATAAAGAAGACATTTACCTAAAGAATGTGATTCTTCAAACTCTACCTGTAGAAATATCCAAAGTCTGATGGGCCCTCTACCTCTCTATCTTGCATATGAGTAGTCAAGCCTCATCATTCATGTGAAACCAATACGTTTCTTTCTTCATGTACCCACAAGAGGTTTTATAATCACTAAAATGTGAAAACTAAGGGTCTTTGCCCTTTGTAAGACTCGTGAGATGTAGAGTGATTTTCTTCTTGCAACGCACAGTAAGTGACAAGCATAAAAAATGGCTTAAGCATAGCTCTCAGCATAAAACAACTCCGCTATTTTTACCCCTCTCGGGAAATCTTAGAGCTTGATAGACTATATCTTGTCATCTTGAGCATGCTTGTGTGTTATCCCACTTGAGACTAAATAGAAACTTAAAAGAATTCTTCACCATTAGAAGAATAACGTGGACACTCGAAATTTTGCAAATCATGCAATGCTGGGTCTATTTCGCATACCTTTAATTAATTAAAGGTTAAGATTTCGTTCGACACTATTAGCAAAATCATAAGGTCCCTTTTCTTGCCCGTTCCCACGTACACAGACATGCCTCGCACCCTTGCCTCTTCGTTGCCCTGTTGCATGAGCTGCAGGTCTTCCATGTCTCGCCCACGAGCGGTCCATCCTCATGGTTCAGTGCCCGATTGTAGCTTTGCCTGCTCTGCTTCTCTCCTGCATTCCCCACCTCCTCCCTCCACACCTACCCCTGTCTTCGCCTCATGGCTGTCAGCTCCAATAGCCAGCCCAGAAACAAAAAACAAACATAGAGAGAGAGAGAGAGAGAGAGAGAGAGAGAGAGAGAGAGAGAGTGCTTGCTCGCGAAGGCATGGAGACTGTACGCTATTGGCATGCAGCAGTCGCAACAACTCATTGCAGGACCACCATCCCCGTCGAGCTCCATGCTTTGCGATGCTGCGATGGCTAGTCTCCTCCTACCATTGTTCGGCTTGCAAATAGACGACGCACATTCATGAGCTTGCGCTGCTATCGACACACGTTCCTGTCTTTAGGCTGCCACCAACACACGAGACTCTCTCTCTCTCTCTCCCATATTACCAGAATGCCCTTCAAATTTTCCAAAATTCCCTCGTTTGCGTGATTAAATTTCTCCAAAGATAGAAGAAATCAATTAAAGATGGCCAAACTGGAATTTGAGTTGGCGAACTGCTTCATCACTGCCGTTTTTTGTGAGGTAGTTTGTGACAAACTACATGCCAAGCACTCAAAAAGGGATCTGGATTGTCGAAAAGGAATAAAATCAGAAAATCTTGAAGAATCCAACCAAAATAGGTACAAGGGTATTTTGAGAATTTTTGACATTTGAGAGATATTTTCGGAATTTCCAAAAATTAGAGTATTATGGTAATTGTCCTTTTTTTCTTCTAAAACGACCTAAGCATGTTCGAAGATTCTCTCTACTTAGAAAGACTTTCCCTTTTTCCATTAGATGAACATGAGCATCTCCTCCGATGCCTACCTCGTGTGCACGAGCCACACACACACACACACACGTACACAGAGAGAATTCCAAACATACAAAATTCTTTTCCTTGAATTTGGGTTTTTACACTATTTTTCTCTATTTTGGGACGGACTTTCTCCTTTTCCCCTTGCCCTCTATCAGCATTTTTGGAAGTGAAAACGGCACGATATTAAATTGAGACACATTTTTCCCAAACATTGCTACCCTCGAGAAAAATTTGCCGCTTTTCTTTTGAAGACAAATTTTTTTTTTCTTTTTCCCTCTCTCTATCTCATCCACGTCCATGCGCATGCGAACCTCCACCCCCCTTCCCCCCCTTTTTTCACTAAGTTTACCTTCCATCTAAACTCTTTTAACTTCTCATATAACTAATAGCAAAGAGTAAAAGGGATCACTCTTGTTTCTCTCGAGCCAAAGGCATCTCCTGAGATTCTGCCATAAACAAATGAAAAAAGATTGTTGGCACATATTATTATCCCATTTTCTATCTTCTACAATAAGCTTGGCCAAAATACTATCTTTGTTTATGATACCAAAATTTTGACGCATGTATACTTCTTGTACAATGTTAAGAGTAACGTGGACACTCGAAATTTTGCAAATCATGACATATTAAACAAAAGTTTAAAAACGTAAGATTAAAGACAATTAATGAGTAAAAACACCACTATTTACTACTCTTGCACGCATTGGTGGTGTCTAGAGCTAAAAGAAGCTCAGCCTCTCTAGATTCAACCATTTCAATGAATTGGCACCGTATATTAACGTGACAGTCCGACTGATTAGTATACACTACGATTGATCACAAAAGACACATCAAGCTTCTAAAAAAATACAATAATGCATATACAATAACCTCGATCAATACAAACACACTTACTAACCTCTGCCATGTCTTTAGCTAATGGTTTCCATCCCATACCAAAAATTTTGCGTCCTTAAATCATGCCACTCTCTCCCTAAGGCACTCATAATGCTTTTCATGCCAAATAGAACCCCACTCTTCTAGTGCGCTACCACTGGGACCACTAACAGAAACCAAAAAATGACCCATGTTCTCCATATAGGCAACAAAATCAAAACATGATATTAACCATATAGCTATGTCGAAGGCAACGGCCTCATGTGCCACAAGTCGACAGAGGTACCAAAAGAGGTAATTTTTTTCTCCTTACATTAAATTGACCAAGGGCACCTTTCATTAGGCCTAGTGGTACTAGATTGCCCAAGATCTTAGAGAGCTTCACTTTGTCTTCTCCTTCATCCACATTATCCCCAATATCATGACTTGCCTCATTGATGTGGTCACACCCATCATGATCAACTCTAGTCTCGACACAAACAACACACATTGTAAAAAAATAATAATAATAAAAAAACGCCGTTCAACATAAACAGCATTTAAACAACAAGTTACAACCATATGGAAACAATCATACCTATGGCTTCATCCTCCTCATTCCTATTAAATTATTGGAGTCTTCCTCAACTTAGGCTCTATCATTCATAAGTACACATCTTCTTCTTTTAGGAGGAGTGGTTAATGGAAGAGGATTCTTGGTCTACAAACCCTCTACTCGGTCTAGTGTCTCATTAACCGGAATCTACACCGATTCCCTCAGGTGCACCTCCGGCAAAAGCATCCATAGCGTGGAGCCCCCCTAGTCGGCCCCTTTCCATCGCCCGCCAACCCTGTTGCTAGACCTGCAGGGAAGGGTCTGTGCGGAAAACCTCTCTCTCTCTGTCCCTCTCGTCGGTTGATGCAGACAAACGCAATATCGTGATCCCCATCATCTCGCCTGGAAGCCCTCGGGCGTTCTTTGCCTCATTGCATCTACAGATCCCCCCCCCCCTTCCCCCCCCCCCCCCCCCCTTCCCCCCAACACCTCCTCTTCAACTGGGAGCACCTCCTCTCGCGCTGATCGATGACTGTGGAAGAGATCACTCCGACTGGTCTACAGAGCCGTCTACGAAGCTCTAGTCCACGTCCCCCTTGGTCGCCAGCGCTACACCCGATCCACCCTCTCTGGTTGCGTCTCTCTCTTCACGCCACACGCTGGCCCGTATGTTCGTCAGACAAAAAATATATATAATATAATATATATCTTCATTATTTTTTGTATAGATATACGTATGGATATTGTTCTTCTTTTGACGGATAGAGAATTAATGCCTATTAATTCATAGTCTTATCGAGAATTTAGTTTGGTTACTACAAAATTTATTGTGCGAGGATATTGTTCTTCTCTTGATCGCTAAAGAGTTAATGCCTATTAATTCATAGCAATGTAGATGCTCACATGATACATCTACCCCATTCATGTTTAACGGAGGTCAATGAGAGGGAGCGACACCTATAAGTCGAGGCTTGGCCTCTCTCCAACTCCTCTCCAAAGACTACACGAGAGACAGCCAGGTCAAGACTTGTCTCAACGAGGAAAGACGAGAGAGAAAAGATGTGATTGAAAATTTCAAGTGGGAAAAAGCTATGGATGAGGAGATTGCTATTGTTAATCCAAACCCTACTACATGTTCGCCTCGATTAGCTTCAACGGTGCCTCGATGGGTGGGGGCGTCTGGTGGCCGGTGCAGCGGTTTCTACCATCGCTGTTGGTGCAGTTGAGGGGTTGTTGTTCGCATCTGAGGCAGGGTGTGTCCCGGGAAGGGGGCCACCGGCTGCCTCTTCCCTCTCCTATGTCGTTTGGGGGTGTAGAGTGTGGCCTAGGAGGAGACCTTCCCTCCCTTCTCCCCATCACCTTCTGTTTGAGTTTTTATCGACAGAGTGGCTCCCTTTAAAGCCAGTTTAGTGTTGTCTATGGTGGATTGGTTGACTTCTTGTGGACATGGGTCCCATGTGTCGGGTGGCAGACCGACACTCATGGTGACATCCCATCGTTGGCTTTGATGTCCGGGTAAGGTCTTCTGTAATCTTAGTTTCGACGGTTAAGTTTGTATTTGGGTTAGGGTTCCTTATAAAAGCCCATTTATGTCTGGCCAATGTACTCTTGACATCCCTGGCTGGCTGTCGTCTAGCAGGGAGGTGATGTAATTCTTTTTGTTATTATGCTTTAATATATTTCTCCACTCACAGTTGTGAGTTTGGGGAAAAAAAAAAAAAAAGATGGTTGTCCTCTTTTATATTATCTTTGTGACTCCATCAACGGTTATATTATATATATGGCTATAGGGACATATTGGGTCTAAACACCATTTCGTTAGTTAATTTGTTTGGCAGATTCGCTTAGACCTTAAGTATTGAATTCAAAGTCTGAGCCGGATGCGATGCACACGCCAACTCGTTTGTTCTGTATCCCTCCCTCTCTGCATGGGGCTCCTGCGACCTTCGCCCCCTAGCGGATCTCCATCTCACCCTGCTGGACCTGCTAGCAGTCTCTTTGCGACCTCCCGCAATGCGCCCACAACATCCCCCAATGCCCAATGCTCCATTGCGATGTCTGTTCACGTGTCTCCTTCTCGCTTGAGTTCCCAGCCTGCGACCTCTCTCATGTGCATGTCCTCGTCCTTCTGCTGCCTTGCGCTGCAGAAGACTCTAGCAAACTCTATGTTTGCGCACATGCCCTGAGCACCTCCGCAGCTCTTGCCCTTGCCAATAGGAATCAGGTAAACCTACACAACAAAGTCATTGCTCTGCACTCCATGCAAAGCATCCTGCAACCCACAACCAAAAGAGACTCGCCTGCTCTCTCGCTCTCTACCTGGCTGCATGATCACAGAGACAACACCGTCTCTCCCGTGATCCACATGCAATGGGTAACCTGTACCACTCCTGGCACCTCTCGCAATCACTAGCGAACCCAAATGCAACGCAAAAGATCGCTCAAGCAGCGATACCCGACATCCACTATCTCGTAACTGTCTGACTGAGATCAAATCCCGTCTCAGATCTAGCACATAACGCACATGATACATGGTAAATCTCATACCACTGAACAAGGACAAACATACGTCTCCTGCACCCTCAATGTCATACACAGCACCATCAGCCATGTGCACACAACCAAGTCTCCCACAAGAAAACGTGCTAAACCACTCACGATGCGACGTGACATGGAAAGTAGCATCTGAATCTAGTAACCAATGTGAAGACAATGTGCAATCCAATATGCAATCCGTAGACATAAGATCGTCTGAAGACAAGCTAGATGTAAATGTGACATCGCCGTCACAATCATACTCAGTAACCACCGTACTGATCTCACTAGCATCTGTCATGCCCAAATCTGCATCACGCATCTGTCGCCTCCGTTGTCTCAAACGCCTGAAACATCAACACCTAATGTGCCCTCTATGTCCACAATGCCAACATGTCAAGTCTCTATGCCGTCGAGACTTGCGTGTGGGATCAATCTCTCCCATGGACATAGAAGTGGGACTAGACTTCCCTGTAGACATGGATGTCGCGTACATAGCATGTAAACTCTCCCATAAAGCATGAGTTGTAGTCTCCCTCGAGACCTGCCAGTCAACAGACTCAATCAGATGCAAACGAATCATAGACATTGCCAACTCATCAAGATCCTGCCAATCATCATCACGCATAGACTTGGGCTTCGCCGATAAACCACACAAGGGTTTATCCTGCCCCAAATCCGCCAATGCAACAAGCATATGCTCCTTCCAAGCAACAAAATCTGCACCATCAAACTGTGTTAGACCATAACGCTGGAAGTCAAATGAAAAATCAGCCATAATGCTCGCAAAAGAGCAACCAACAATGAGTAGCAAATGTCAACCAAATCAGCCCTAAACTGGCTTGAATCGCATCAACAAAAGTCTGCAAATATGGCTGTAAATCAGCCCCAAAACAGCCCCAAAATTCAGCTCTTAAACAGCTGCATAAACAAGTCACAAATGTGTCCCAAATCAGCCCAACTGAGCCATACATGGACACCTGCAAAGAGGAAACAATGGTTGAAAATTCAGCGCCCAAATAAGCCCTCAAATCTTCTTGTAAACTTGTAAACCTGTAGCTGAAACCTGCTGAAAAACCTCAAGCCATTAGTGCTCGAATCCGGCTACCTAGCTCGTAGCCACACAAGCATACATCACAATACTCACTCCTGTGAGTGTGCCAAGATAACTGTACGCCTGTCAAACCGTGAGCGAATCACCAAGCCCACAGTGTGCGGTATCGATGCATACACACGCACAAATCTCTCACCTGCAGAGAACACCGCACGCAAATGCTGAGTGCAACCCGCAATCTCTACCTAGATCGCATAAATGATGCGCATAAAACTCCTGGGAAAATTTCGCCAGAGTTTCGTCAGTAAAACGGTCACAAAACCAGTAACCAAACTGACTGCACGCTCAAAACCATGAGCAACCAAAGCGCATCAAACCGCACTCCAAATGCATGCACCAATCTCCACACTTTGCATACATCATTGCAAACACCTGCAAATCTAGTACACAAATATCTGCTCTACATGTGACTGTCAAAAAACATGCTCGAGGCATACATTGCCGAGCTCAAAATGCAATCACATTAATCTCCCTGAGCATCAAACCACATAAGGCATACATCGTATCCTCCCACCTGTGAGGAAACTTGCAGCAAATATCACTCTCACATCTGAGAGCAAACCATGTGTGGAATCCTCGACACACAATAAACAACTGCTGCTGCAAAAAAATCAGCGTTCAGAATTTTAAAATTCTGATATGACGAGCGCGTCCGAAGTATGCCAAAACCCCAAGGTAGACTCTTGGATCACATGTATCCGAGTCCGGGTGTGAAAGCTATGCCAAAAACCTCCGTTTCGACCCAAAAACGCAGCATAAACTGCCAAAAGAGGGCTGAAAAATGCAGCTCCTCAATTGTAGCTCGAATGAGTTTTTTGATGGCTCGAATGGCTTCGAAAGGGGGGTAAAACATCAAGACACCTGGTGGAAACGCTCTCGAAAAGCTGAATTTGCCGATGCCGAAGTCAAAACCCTGTTTGCACTCTTGAAAGTGCGCGCACGCGCGGACGCGATTTCGGGAATGAAACTGGCTCTCCGCTGTCATCGTGACTGTGCACACATGCGCTCCCTCCGCACCTACGCTTTGATACCAATTGAAGGGCATCGGGGAGCACCACAGACGGAGAGTGAGAAAGAGAGAGAGAAGGAGACACACACGATGTGGGTGGGGATACTGTGAAGTGGCAGCTCCCCCTATACAGTATACTCACTATAAGTATAGGGTAACAGTGGGCGGGCGCCCATGACCTGGGCGACCGGTCAAGGCACATAGGCCTTAACCCCAACATAGGTCACATTATCTCTCAAGATGGCATCCAAATGGATCCATCCAAGTTAGAGGTAATAAAAGAATGGCCTAAACCAAGGAATCTTCATGAACTAAGAAGCTTTATAGGTATGTGTGCATACTATAGACGCTTCATAGAAAAGTTCTCACAAATTGCGGGACCATTACATGACCTAACAAAGAAAAGCGTTAGGTATACATGGTCTGCTAAGGAGAACAATGCTTTCGAAAAGCTTAAAGAAAAGCTTATCTCTCAACCTGTGCTTACACTACCGGATCTCTCAAAACCATTTGAGGTCCAATGTGATGCTTGTGGTGATTGCCTTGGAGCTGTTTTGCTCCAAGAAGGGCACGCCATAGGCTATGAGAGTCAAAGGCTCGACCCTGTTGAGCAAGCTCTAGGCATATATGAAAAGGAACTCCTTGCAGTTCTACATGCCTTAGACTCATGGAAGCACTATTTATTGGGGATTCCTTTCATACTGCGAACGGATCACCAAAGTCTTAAGTACTTCATGACGCAGACCAAGCTCTTCGACAAACAAATGAGGTGGGCAAATTTTCTTTCGCAATTTCATTTTCATATTGCTCACATTGCTGGCAAGCATAATCAAGTAGCTGATGCACTCTCAAGACGGCCGAGAGTGAATGCGGTTTCCATAGCAACTCACAATGATCTATCTTCAATGATAGATGAGTATGCTATTGATCCCGATTTTAGAGATGTGATTTCAGCCCTTGCATTAGGGAAGAAAGAAGAATCATTTACTTTACAAGATGGTTATCTTCTCTATGGCAATAGACTATGTGTTACTAACTCACTCCGTGAGAAAGTAACGTATGAATCTCATGCTCCTCCTTATGCGGGGCATAGAGGGATTCAGCCTACCTTAAAGGGAATTGAAATATATTTCTATTGGCCTACCATGAAAGTGAACATACAAGAGTATGTTTCTAAATGTGTGGTATGCCAAAAGACAAAATTTGATAGAGGGAAGCATCTTGGATTGCTTCAACCTTTGCCAATCCCTAATTCACCATCGGAGAGCATATCCATGGATTTTATCTTTGGATTGCATAAGTCTATCCATGGGAATACAGAAATATGGACGATAGTAGACAGGTTCAGTAAACAAGCTCATTTTATACCTGTCAAAAAGACTATCAAAGCCCATCAAATGGCAACCCTCTTCATTTCACAAATTTTCAAGTACCATGGCTTACCAATGTCCATAGTGTCGGATAGAGATCCTAGAATGACCAATAATTTCTGGAAGGGTCTCTTTGAGAATTTAGGGACAAGGCTAAACTTCTCTTCGGCCTATCATCCACAAACCGATGGCCAAAGTGAAATAGCTAACCTAACCATTCTCGATCTACTAAAAGCCTATGTAACGGAAGTAGATCAAAGATCGCAATGGGAGAAGTACTTACCCTTAGTGGAGTGTGCTTACAATAACACTGTACATACTTCCACGGGAAAAGCACCTTTCGAGGTAATTGAGGGAAGATCAAAAAGTCCCTTGCTACTTAAGGTACATGGGAAGATCTTCGCTGCAGATAAGTATAGCCGAGACCTACAAGAATCTTTTCAAAAGATTAGGGATGCTATCTCTATCTCACAGCAAAGGCAAAAGGCTGGTGCTGACAAGCACATAAGAGCCCAAGCCTTTAAAGAAAACGATTGGGTCTTATTAAAGTTTCCCAAGGATTGATTAAGGCACACAACGGGCAAGAATCCTATGAGACACCAAAAGTACTATGCTAAGCTAGCAAAAAGGTACTATGGTCCCTTCCAGATTCTTAGGCCAATCAATGACATGGCCTATGAACTCAAGTTGCCCAATTTTTGGCTCATACAAACTGCTTTCCATGTGAGCCTATTAAAACCTTACAAAGGAGAGCCACCTCAAGAACCAACTATTGAAGACCCACCGGAGATCGAGGACCAAGAGGAGGTGCTGCAGCCCGAGTCCATTCTCCGACATGAAGACAAGGTACTAAGAGGCGGTAAGACTATCCGACGATATCTTATTAAGTTTAAGAATTATCCTTTTGAAGATGCTAGATGGATGCAAGGTATACAATTAAAGGATAACCTAAACCTTGTCAATGCTTACAATGCTTCCCAAGAGTAAGCAAATGTACAAAATGTTAAAAATGAACAAAATTTTTTTTGTCTTATAAGACTCTCTTTTTCTTTATTGTGCACAAAAATCAAGTAGTATGCATGCTTAGATCAAGTTTACAGAGACGACCTCTCCAAAACACCAAGTAGAGCTTGTCACTCTACTATGCAAGACTGATAGGACTAATGTGCAGACATGCTTGCGGCAGCCTCAGGCTCTCAAGCACCAAATGGACTAGTCATCCATTGTGGAATGATGTCGTAGGGTAACATAGGGATCCTCTACCCGCTAAGAAAAGGACTCATGAATATGCTTTATCTTCTCTACACCATAGTCGAGGACGACTATGATTTCAAGAGAGAGGTAATGTCATAATAATCAATATCTAATTCTCCTAAATGATTTTCTCATGTTAAACTGATCATTTAATATGGGGAAGTGCCAGGGGAGAAAAAGCTAGAATATTGGTTAAGCTAGCAGACCGGCCACAGTAGGGATCCAAAGGAGGGAAAATAGGGATCCAAAGGGGGGCCCATTTGCAAAAGAGTCATGTGCAACAATGGGCTAAAAAGACCCTAAGGTTCAGCCCATTAAGACTTCCAAAATTCTAAGGTTCCAAAATTCAAAGGTTGTGTCCAAAGGTCAACCATAGGGGGAATTGGATGCTTTGTGTGTGTCCCAAAAGTCTTTACACATCCCTACATAGGAGGGGGCGAGCCTAGCTTGTAGGGGATGAGAGAGAAAGCCACACACACACACACACAAGCCCCCTTTACACAAAGGGAATGAGGGACACATGTCAACTCCCTAGGCTAGATGCCCACAAGGTGTACCCAATTCCTATTGGATGGCCTTGGAGGTGGACCAATGAGAATTAGGCTAGAGTAAATCTAGTTTAATTATTTAAAAACACTTAATAAAAGAACCAATGAGAATTAAGTCTTCTAGAAGACTATTGGACAGTCTCCCAAGGGGTCCAATGAGCATTCAGGAGCCCAATGGTTTACCTGATTCCTATTGGTCAGGAGGCAAAGGAATCCAATGAGAGTTTAGTTTAATTATTAAATTACTTAAAGCTCTCACAAAAGGGGAAAGGGGGACACATGTCAGAAGGCTATCACTTATGCTGCTTAATTGTTATAGGCTAGCCCTGGGGAAGTCCAATGGGGAGCCTACAAGAGCAAATAGCAAGAGGGCTCGCCCAAGAGAGAGAGGGGGCTGATTTTTGCAAGGCATTATCACACACACACTCACACAATCTCATGTGTGAAGAAAGAGAAAGACTATCTCTTCCCAAGCTTTAATGGAGAGCTCATCGCCTACTCCAAGCTTGTGAGATAGAAGCCTACATCGACACACTCTTGGCATGTGGATGCAAATCCAACCAAGAGCCAAGCTTCAATGCATGCTCATCTCCTCTACCATGCTAATTACTAAGCTAAGCTATGCTAATATGAGTGATTATGTGAGGAGATGTACATCTTTCTTGTAAGATACTCCTTCTTCCTCTCAATCTACTCTCAGACCCTGCTAGCTCTCACCATCTTCGAAGGTGTGTGACGTCTTGGGTCTGAGAACGGGGATAATTGATGTTGTGTTTGCTAAGTGTTTTGCTTAGTACATGAAGCTTTCATCTTCATTGCACTAGCTAGTCTTGAAGGAACACAAAGAATTGTATTGTACAATGTCTCTCTTGATGGGAGAAACCATAATACAAAGCCTTTTGGAGGGGGGACCGGCTCCATGCAAATCTGGTCCTCAACTGTTGTCAATAGCTTAATTTCTCTCTCTTTTGAAAGTATTGTTCATGCTATCTAACTAGGTGTTCTGCTTTTTGTTGCTCTCTCCACCCAAGCACTCTTGGAATTCTCATTAGGAATCTATTCTAATGAAATGCCCACTATGTTCATGCTAATTTCTGCTACACAAATTTTTAGTTCATTAAATGTTACAGTATGAGCATAGTAGACATTAAAAAGTTTTGTGACCCTAGTTTTTATAAGATCTCGTAGACTACCCTGTATTATGATTGGATACATGAAATGGATGTATGATTGCTTAGTATTATAATGGTAAAACAAGCTTTTATTTAATACAACATATAGCACCAATAAAATAAAACTAAGAACTCTAAAAAACTTTGCATATACCTCAAGGTTATTTTTTGTAAGCTTTTTGGGTTTTTTTTCTTTTCTTTGTTTGGGGAGGGGGAGGGGGGGGGGGGGGGGGGGGGGGAGGAGGGGGGGGGGGGGGGGGGGGGGGGGGGGGGGGGTGATGGGATATTCCTCAATCACATCTTTATTTTCTACTTAGGAGTCACGAACTTGAAAAGACTCTTCATGAAGGTTGAATCTACATGTCATATGTAGCCCCTCAAGGGTGTCAAATGTCTTCTCTCTCCTTCTTATATGGAATTATGGGTTTTTGGTTTTTTAAAAGAAACCCTTATTGCTATGTTGGGTTAAGGAGACTCCTTTCATTTCACATCCTGACATGATGGAGACTTACCTTTCATTTCACATCCTGACATGTCTTTCCTTTTGTTGAATTCTATTGTTTTAGAATGCTAAAGTGAAGCTTCACCTTGCATACATTTTAGTAAATTTTACACACATACATGTTTTTTTGCATTCTATTGTTTTAGAATGCTAAAGTGAAGCTTCACTTTGAATAATTCTAATAAATTCTATACACATATATTAATTAGTTCTTTTTATTTCACCTTTCATTTCACAACTTCACGTCATTACATTTCTTGCATTTTATAGCTTGATTCCAATCAGTGTTAACGTTCGAAAAAATCTCTTTTATTAAACGGTTGCTGATCAAGTTTCTTCCTCACAAAGAAGAAAATCAAAAATACTAGCATAAATTTTGAGACTTGTTAAATTTTTGGACGATTTTCACATATTTCATCAGTTTTTCTTCCATTTACCATGATTTGCAATTAGCTAGTCTCGATTTTCAATTGGCTCAAGACTAAGCTGAGGCAATCCTTTCCCAAACATTGACACCAGTTATATTCAACTTAACAATTTTATCACTTTCTTATTGTTTTTGAAAGCCGTCGTGACCCTTTCACTTGTTTTAATCAAAAAGCCTCACAAGTCAACTGTGGCTCTTGGCATTTCTTATATGGAGGACACTGTGGTGATGGTGGTGTTGTGGACACAGGGTATGATATATCTATATCAAAAGCTTAGTTCATGTACATGAATACTATTCCTTGAATGTCAAGTCAGTGGACATGTCAATGGACATGTCTTCATAAAAGTTCATCAGTAGCGTTCCATATAAACACCAGTCTGAGACATACAAAGCATCATGCATCAGATTCCTGTTTCCTTAAGCATTTCCCGACTTGAGAGCACAGGTTATTTCTGAGCATTTTCTGATACAAAACCCATCCAGGAGAAGATTGATAGGATGGTTATTTTCGTCCAATTGTGCGATGGATGCTCATGAAGCTAATGTTTCTCAACACCCTTCTCTTCCCCCTGCTTCATCTCTCCTGAATCCAAAATATGCACTTTCTTTCGTGGTCTACCACTGTAAGTTCCTGCTCCACCTTCGATCGCAAACACTGTATCCATGCCAGAGATGACTCTTCCGAAAACCACATGATTGCCATCTAACCTGCAGACACCATTTCCAATCTGTGCTATTGTTCTCTCTCTCTCTCTCTCTCTCTCTCTCTCTCTCTCTCTCAAAAGAATAACTTCAAAGAACACCTCACCAGCTTGCCTTCACAGTGGTGATAAAAAATTGTGATCCATTACTATCTGGCCCATTGTTCACCATAGACACAACCCCTATTAAAACAACAAAAATCAGCAGAAAAACTGAATTACAGTATGCCTTGAATGGAAAATGGTCACACACAACAAGCACCTTGTTTTGCACAATATTTTTTAGATTGAAAGAGCAGGAAATGATTACGATTGAAAGAGCAAAGACAGTGCTCTACTGTGTGCGTTCATTATACCATTTGATTTCAAAGCAATCTCTTTAAGAAAAGTTATCTTCATACATTCAAAGACAAGATTTAAGTTGATGTAAAACTGACCTTTCACCACTAGCTAATTGTTATTTTGCAGGTCTATGCAACCAGGGGATTCCCCAAGCAAACTATAACTTATGCTCTCCCAAAATACCCTTGTACAAATTTTGAATGAATTGCTCCAATTTTCACAGATGTTACTATCTTATAGGAAAATCTACCTTAAAGTGTCTTAAATTTAAAAAAATTGATCAAGAAGCTCCACCAATACTGGCGCTTCTCTCTACAAACAATTAACTGTTTCCTGTTGCGAGCCCACAATATCATCAAAACTCCCAATAGTTCCATTTATATTCTAACGACGGAAAACCAATATTCCTACGATAAGTTGCCGAACGTAATGTCTTGAGAGATGTTTGCGAGATTGACAAGGGATATTTTGGGAATTTCGATAAAATTCAAGGGCATTTTAGGACTCTTTTACAAAATTTGCCAAACATCTGGAGTATTTTGGGAAATTCGAAATATGAGGGGTATATTGGTAATTTCCACAAATTTCAGGGGAATTTTTGGTAATTTTCCCAAGAGCAAATCATTGGAAGCAATCTAAGCAAGCACATCACAATTTGGTGTAATACCCACTGAATCAGTATCTTCACTCTCATACTCGAAATGAAGCCCACAACCAAACCCTGGCCACACACCCCTCCTCCCTTCCAAAAAAGGTGGTCTTGCCACCTTGTGGCCCTAGCCACCACATCAAGGAACACTCTCCAAACTGACACTGTCATATTATAGTGAACAGTGTTGAAAAAGGAACGTGGACAGTGAGAATAGCACAAGTGCCAACAGCCAAAGCCTCAAGTGCAACCATCCATATAAAATATAAGGCTAGCTTTAGCTTTCCAAAATATGGACCCAAATTTACTCATGAGAAAGGCCAGCAGGTAGCACTATGCACCTCTTTCCAAACAGACCAGCAGTAATTTGCAATCACTTTATTTAATTTAAAACCACTTTTATTTTTCCTTTTGGGGCCTTAACTTTTAAATCATAACATGACACGTCATACCTATTTGTTCAAACTTCGAAGTCAATTTTGCTTTTTGCTATTGGGCCACCATTTACAAAGTCATGGCATGCCATGCCATAGACTCATAGCCTTATTTTGAGTGAGGACATCTCAGCTTAAGCAAGCATATGCAGAAACAAATCTTACCCTGACAAATAAATGGTGACAGGAATAGTGACAATGCCAGTTTAGGGGAACCCCTTCTATAGTGTAGGAGCACTCTAGTTCCTATTCTGTGTGATACACGCACTATCAATTTACGTGTAACTTTTAAAATGGAGTTTTACAAATTTTCACCATCAGCTCTTTTAGGAACGAAGTTGATTATAGCATGAATTTAGCAATCAAGAAAATAAAAGGAGGAGGCAAGAAAGGGACTCCGAAGGCAGGAGCTGCTGCTGCACTACATGGCAGAAAGCAAGGAATGCAAGCTTTGATCATGTACGCTCCAGTAATGGCTTAGCTCTTCTTTACCTCAAGGTATGTAGCTAGTCTCCTGGAACATAAATATGATGAAGCCAGCATCACTTACAAAATTCCTTGCCTTAAAACAAATTTTCAACTTCGTTCCTCTCCTACCACAGTTGCTACAGGGATTCTGCCCAGACATTGTACACTGCCCCAGTGAGCTTCTTGGAGCTTTTCGCCAGATCTTCAGTGTATTCAGTGACACCCTCCCCTAATCACCAAACCCCCCCCCCCCCCCCCCCCCAAGCTCAAACCCACCACCAAGAACCCCACCCACGCGCACACAATTATTTTTTGCATAAAGCTCACAAGTCATAAAAAGCTGTTGACTAAAACACTGAATTATGAAGCATAGCAACCGAACTATAGCAGTTTCTGAACCCGGTTCACTTGTTCCCTACCTACTTTCTTCATCCCTTTCCAAGAAAAAGCTTAACCCACAATTTTATGATGACCCCTGATGTCAGTTCAGAAAGAGATACTACAACAGTTTAAATCAGACCACCTCAGTACACCATTACCAAAACAATGATGATTGCTTCTTTCTTCGAGAAAAAGCTCAAGGAAGAAAAAACGAGAATAAAAAATGTGACTGGCCAAGTGCTTAGGTTACCTGCACTGGAATGCTTTAAACTGAGATTTTCATCTGGAAACACCGGCCCATATATTGATTCTCCACCCTTCCCGTTTGTATGTGTAACATCACCTCCCTGAATCATGAATCCTGGAATGATTCTATGGAATATTGTTCCTTTATAGTGCAACGGTTTGCCATTTACCCCTTTTCCTTTTTCACCTGAAGGCAAAACAAGCTTGACATCATTCTTGCCGAGGAATTGTTCTACGACTAGAAAAAGGTTGAATGTTGACACCACCACAATCACGTCAACTGCTTGGGGTAGCACCTGTGCACAGGGCCCGAAAATTCTCTGCAGCCATGCAGCAATTAATAACAAAGAAAAGGACAGTTAGACAAGAAAAATAGACCAAAATTTGACCAACTCTACCCAAAACTAGTCATACCTGCTGTTTTCGGTACGACCTTTCCAAAAAGGCCAATAACTATCCGCCCTGGACACAACCAAGAATTAAGAAATGGAGGCACATGCTCATCTATCACAGTGCACAAAGAAATTGCAAAGAGCGGAGCAAAGAGGAGAGACAAAGAAGCAATGGAGCTAATTTTCAAAAACCAATGCTAATCGTAAACGGAAACCAATTAATAATGCTCGATGCATTGTAAGAGCAAGAGTGCAAAGAGGTGGTGTGAGAGTGAGCAGCGGAAAGAGTGTGAGCCACGCGCGCCGAAAACACTGGAGAGAGAGAGAGAGAGAGAGAGAGAGAGAGAGAGAGAGAGAGAGAGAGAGAACACAAGCGCTCTGCAAATGATGCTCTCAATACACAATCTCACTCTGACTGACTACAAGACCCTAAGCATTCTATTTATAGAATCTTAGGTTGAGGTAGGGCAAAATGTGTAACTGGTGCAAAAAACATAAAAGCCCAAAATGGCTAAAAATGTGTGCACCAAGCCAGGCTCAAAAAATGACCGGCCGGACACGTGCTAAAAATGTCTGCCCATGCAATCTACATGATGTGCGACGGGTGGCCAACCCGGGACAATCACTAGCCGTACAAAATGGCGAAGCAACGGTGGTGTAACTCTAACACCCCCTCTCAGCACCAGATGCTGAGATAACACAAAAGAGTCAAGGGTGAGAAGCCAAAGTCTGCTGAGGTACAACCTTCGTCAAGATGTCTGCTGCATTGTCCGTTGTAGGAACATACTCCAAATGAAGATCCCCAACCAAAACCCGCTCCCGAACATAGTGGTACTGCACCTCAAAGTGCTTTGTCCCAGCGTGAAAGATAGGGTTCTTGGCAATAGCAATGCAACTCTAATTGTCGCACAAAAGACGAGTCGTAGCAGTATGGGGAAAACACAACTCTCCCAGTAATCTCCGTAGCCATATGGCCTCACAAGCAGCATAGCAAGCTGCTCTGTACTCCGTCTCTGTAGGTTTATCCAAATCTCCATTCAAAAACACACTTTTGACATCCATCTGGAAGATAGACCAACCAAAGTTGGCTGCGAGAGCAAACACTGTGCGTATGGTAGTCATGCGAGCGATGGGAGTAAAGGTCTTGTCAAAGTCCACGCTTGGTCGCTGTGTGAAACCCCGAGTAACAAGTCACGCCTTGTGTTTGTCGAGGGAACCATTGGCCTTGTACTTTGTCTTGAAAATCCACCTTCCGCTTGTTGGGCCTAGGAACCAAAGTCCAGGTTTTATTCCGCTCGATAGCGTCCATCTCTGTCTGCATGGCACGCTTCCAGCAATCATGCTAGAGTGCTTCCTCCACTGAGGAAGGCTCAACTGGTGAAGCCTAAATCTGAGACATGAGTGCAAAGTTCACGAACTCTGCGCCATCATAAACTTGCCTGTTCTTGAGGCGTGCAAAACGTCGAGGTTTTCCACGGTTTGGCGAGTCTAGTAACTTCGTGACTCCAGAGGAAGAAACCGTAGAGTAGAGCCAACCAAGAACTAACTTCTCCTTGCGAGGTGGGACCGCCTCCACCGAAGGAGAACCATCATCCACATCAGAATCGGAATCTGACATGGCATGATCGGGTGAAGTAACTGGCTGTGGTGTAGAGGGAACGGGAACAGGAATAGGGATAGGATCAGGTGTAGTAGGTGGACGAGGAGGAGGTAGGGAAGGTATAGGCTTGGATGTTGCCCCCTCTGCAGGGGTGCTGAAGAGCTCCATGAAAGTCACATCACAGCTAACTCTCGTGGTCTTGGCGTCAGGATCGTAAAGCCGGTATCTGTCAGACTCTCATGAATAGCCCAGGAAGATGAGCTTCTTCGCCTTGAAGTCGGACTTTTGTCGCTTCTCCTTTGGCAGATGGACAAAGGCCGGACACCAAAAAACTCGAAAGTGTGAGACCGAGGGCTTGCGCCCGTAGTAAGCCTGATAAGGAGTCATGTCCTACAAAGCATGGGTAGGAGAACGGTTCTGGATGTAAACCGCCATGTTGCACGCCTCTAGGCTCTACCCAATAAACACGAGGCGAAGAAGCATGCGCAAGCATTGCACGAGCCATCTCCATGATAGTCCGATTCTTTCTCTCAACAACTCCGTTCTAGGAAGGAGTGTAAGGAGTAGTCAACTGGCGCTGGATGCCCTCTGACTTGCACCACTGTGCAAAGTCCTTCAAGGTGAACTCACCCCCTCTGTCTGAGCGAATACATTTGACGTGCAAGTCCTCCTCCTTTTCAACCATCGTCTTCCAATTTTGAATGAAAAGAAAGCCTCCGACTTGAGCTTTAGGAACCAAGCCCAAGTGTACCTGCCGAAATCATCTACAAGCACAAGCAAAAACTGTGAGCCAGAAAATGAAGGAGTGCTCATCGAGCCACATAAATCAATGTGAACCAGTGCAAGTGGTGCCGAAGCTCTAATAGATGCCTGCTTCGGAAAGGCAACCTTGTGTTGCTTGCCCATCTGGCAAGCCTCGCATACGCCTAATGAGGAGCGTATCGTTGGTAAACCCTCCACCATAGAGGTCTTAGCAGCCTGTTGAAGTTGTTGATAACATAGATGTCCAAATCGTGCATGCCATAGAGAAGAAGACTCCGTGGTCCTAGACAAAAGAGCAATGAGGCGGTATAGAGAACCATCGCACTCACCGCGTGCAAGGATAGTGCCCGTCGTAGAATTATAAATGGTGATTGTGCCACTCCCAAAGTGTATATCAACTCCCTGAGAGTCCAAACTCGACACAGAAAGGAGGTTGAAGGCCATGTCCGAAACATAAAGCGCCTCCATTAAGCTGAACTTGGGTCTGAGGTAGAACGAAAGAGGGTAATCTGGCATGTGCCAGACACTGGAATCTCATGGTTGTCACCCATAGTGACAGTCTGCCCATGAGTCTCCCTGAGAGAGCTAAACCATGACTGTTGGGGAGTCATGTGAGTGGTGGCTCCACTGCCAACAACCCAAGTACCTAGCTGCGATGTAGTAAGAGCGTGGTCCGTCGTCGCAACAAGAGCGGTCCCCGCCGTCTTGTGAGAGGCTACAATTGTAGTCGAGGCTGTCTGTTTCTCCATGTTGGCCTCGTCTCGCTTCTTCTTTCTGCATTCTGGTTCTCTGTGCCCTTTCTTGCGGCAATGGTAACATTCGATGTCCTTGTTCTTCTTCTTCTTCTTCTTCTTACCTTTACCTTTCTTGTTACCTCCTTGAGCTACCAAAAAGTTCCTTCTGCATCAACACCACCTCCGGCTCGGAATGCGGAGTGTCCCTCAATCTATCTAAGGGAAGGGAGAATCTCGTCCCAAGTGGGAAACGAGGTACGTCCAGATGTGACCAAACTCTGAAAGTAGGGATCAAAGCGTGGGGGAAGCTTGAATAGTAAGAGGCCAACCATGCGTGCCGAGGTGATGTCGCCTCCGACAGAGACAAGGTCGTACCAGAGTTCCCGCATGCGGTGGGTCAACCCATCAAATGAGTTGAAATCTTTGAACTGGAGGTTGTACAACTCCCATTCAAGTGTGATCTATCTGGCAAACGAGGTCTCCTCAAACTAGTCAAGAATCCGTCTCCACAATGGATGTGCATGCTCCTCTTTGGAAACTTCCTTCGTGATGCGGTCCGAGAGGTTCATCATAAGAAAGGTTAAGACTCGTATGTCCCGATCCACCCACTCGTCGATCTGGACCTGAGTGGCGGTGGGAATTGAAGGCTAAGTAGCCGAATGGGTGAAATAATTCAACCATTCCAAAAACGGCAGGTGGGGCCTCTGCAAATGGCCACACTAAGGCTGATAGGGGCTCTTAATATACCCATCTAAGTGACTGTTGGTTACCTCCATTTTCACAATCCGCCTTGGATAAAAATGTACAAAGGTGCACAGTTTCAGGACAGTAAATGACACATATCTCCTGTACGGCTCGACTGTTTTATGCAAGATCTAGACCATAGCTCACTCCTGCTGATAGGGGTTCTTAATATAACTGTTTGGGTGACCCTTGATTACCTCCAGTTTTGCAATCTGGCTTGGATAAAAATGTACAAAGGTGCAAATAGTTTCAAAGCAATAAATGTGTCACAAATTGATGACGTGGCATGACCACCCGTGGACAGTCAGGCTGCTGACGTGGCACTGTACAACCAATGCTGGCGTAGCACTGTACGGAGAAGCTAACGTGGCACGCCGTATGGATTCCCAAAAATCACGCCAACATGCTGACGTGGCACAACGTACGGATTTCCGCTTTTTACACTCGTTTTTGTTGACAGCATTTGAGAGCTAATTGCTTTTGGGAACCAGGAGCTTTTGAGTTTTTGCTTTTGGAGGCTCTACATTTAGCATCCCTATGTAAGAATAAAAGGGACCCAAGGGCCTCACTTCTCAGAGCATCTGGACGTAGTGTTTGAGAGCTGAGGATCCGCGGGAGTTATACTTTGCTCAAAGATAAATACAAACAGAAATACTGAAAGGGGTGCCAGTCTTTGGGGCCAATCTCTCTTGGCACGAAACTACACCGGGCCGTGTCGACTCAATAAATTGTGAAGTGTTTTAAGTGAATCTCTCTTGTGTCGTGACAGAACCTAGACTTGGGGTGCCCAAGTTTGTTACAGTGGTATCAGACCACGGCCGATTTCTCTTCCACCGAAAAATCCGATCCTTCTTCTCGCGGCACCTATGGATTCCAAAAAGAATCAAACGACTCCATCTGCCATCTCTGAAGCGGGAAGCAGTACGGGAAATTCAAGCGGATTAGCGGAGAATGAGTACGGGCCACCTTGGCCCTCGCGGTATGAACTCATGGAGATGCAACGTCAACAGCAGGTTGATGAGTGCGCAAAGCAGATGCTTCAGTTTGCCAAGGATCCCCAATATGCCAAATTTTTGACCTGGCACTTGATGGATGAAGTGCATACTCATTGGCAGAAAGCCATTGAGACACCAATCAAACCGGCAATCAAGAAACCTCCTCCTCCGAGGATGTTCACTGAAGAAGAACTCCATGATGTTGTCGAGACCCAAATCAATTAGCTTCTAGACACGAAGAATCCATCGAAGAAGCAATTGAAGAAGCGTAACACGGGGACTGACTACCCCGGTTACTTGGGCCGTCAATCTTCTTTTGCAACTGCACAAAAACAGAAGAAGGATGTGCATTTTGAAGGACTACCCAGTTCTTCTTCCTCTTCTTCCGACAGTTCTTCTAGCTCTTCTTCTTCCGACTCGAGCGAGGAGGACAGAAAGGGCAAGAAGCGAAGCAAGAAACAGAGTTTTGGAAAGTACAAGAAAAAGGCAAAGAAGATCAAATTCCGACCAATTTCTGACAGTTCTACGGAGGAGTCATCCTCTAATAGTTCGGACTCCAATGATCACATGTTTTATGCATAGAAGAAACACTTTTACAGAGCCAACCAGCATGATTTCCTCAAAGACAAGAACAAAAAGACAAAGGAATTGGGCTTAGTCGCCAACTGCTCCAGCACACGCCAGCTCACTTTCTCCGATTACAGTGAGGTTTGGCGAGCGTTCGCAGGTCGACAAATATTTCGCTGCTCAGATTTCTGATTCGGGCTCATTTCGGCCCCCGTTTCCACTACAGGCAGGTCTTCACAGGCAATTTCGTCATTTTGTGCAGAATTTCAATGAATGTTTTCTGCATAACAGGTGCCTTACAGTCTTTTACGGTTTGTGCTATATAGCACGTGTTGTTCCCGCTCCGTTTCTCCTATTTTCGGGCAGTTTTCACATCAGGTGCAGCATTTACCATGGCTACAACACACACAGATGTCTTCAAGATGTTTGCTGCTGAGGACAGGTTGGATGGGGACAATTACCCTATGTGGGCTTATATGATGCAACACGTTCTTGTGTCAAAGGGCGTCTAGAATATTGTGCAGGGCATTGATGTACGTCCTGGTTCTGAGGATGTAGGCGATGTTGAGGATGTTGCAGGTCTTGCTGCAAGGATTGCTGCTATAAGAGTTGTTTTGCCTACGGCAAAACAAGCTCGTTGGGATGTAAAGGATGCGCAGGCTCATGCATTGATTGCGTTGTCTGTGAAGCGCACCATTGTTCCTCACATCCGTTCAACAAAATCTGCAAAACAGGCTTGGGATATTCTAGCAGGTCTTTATGCAAGCCGAAATGAGGCTAAAATTGCTTTGCTGCGTAAAGAGCTTGAGTCGAAGATTATGCATAAATAAGATGATATGGACACTTTTCTTGCTGGTGTCAAGGATATCAATGAGCAACTTATTTCTGCAGGTGAAGTCATTTCAAACAGTTCCCTTGTGCATACTGTTCTTGATGCCTTACGAGATTCTTACCAAACTTTTGCTAGTACTTTGGAGACTTATGACCCAAGGAAATCCAGAAGTTGTCAAGTTTGATGCATTATGCACATTGTTGTTGCAAGAGTCACTTTCCAAAAAAAATAGGACTAGCCAGCGTGCAGTTGAACAAGCTTTTATTGCTTCTCAAAGAAAGGGTGGTAACAGTAATACAGCCACTTCTTATGGTTCTGCTACGAGTGGCAAAACTTCTATTCCTAATGCTTTTGCTGGCAGCAATTCGTATGGAAATTCGGGTAATAAGGGCAAAAAGAAGATGCGTTGCCATTATTGTAAAGCTAATGATCACTTGATCAAGTCGAGTCCTAAGTTAAAGGCCAAAGAGGCTAAGAAGAAAGAGAGTGGTTCCACTGCAAATGTTGGTTCCACTACAAATGCAGTCTTCTGTGAAAGGAGACTGTATTGCTAATGTTGATGTAGAATGGGCTTTTAGTGCAGAGTGCACTTACAATCCTGTTGTCCATGATGCATGCATGTCAGTTGCTGCAGATTCACATGTGTGCTATTTCGACAGTGGTGCTACAAAGCACATTACCTCACATCGTAAAATGTTCACCTCTCTCAAGTATGTCCCTCATGGGAATTCAGTCACTTGTGCCAACAATGCCTCTTATCCAGCTCAGGGAGTTGGAAAGATTGTGCTTACTGTTGCTAATGGCAGTTCTTTCACACTTGTTGATGCACTTTATGTACCTTGGATCAAGAAGAATCTCTTATATGTATCCGCACTTGCTAGACTTGGACTTGTAGTCAAATTTGTGGATGACAAATATACAGTTCATGATTTCAGTTTTGGTGATGAAATCGTTGCATCTGGGCTTTTGTGTCGTGGGTTGTATAAGCTCACTTTGTATGACAAGTGTGGACAAAATTTTGCAGATGCTGTTGCAGATTCAAGACCTATTTCAGATGCAAAACTTTGGCCTGTACGTTATGGTCATTTGAATTTTGCCAGTTTGCTGCGTTTGCAGAAATCGGATATGGTTGCTTCTTTGCCGCCTCTTGAAGCACCTGTCAAACATGTTTGTGAAGGCTGTATTTTGGGTAAGATGCAGCGTTCTAAGTTTCCAAAAGATGGTTCAGTTCGGGCCAATGCAGGTTGCAGCTTGTGCATAGTGATGTTTGTGCGCCCATGCAAACTCCGTACTTGGGCAATTACCTTTACTTCGTGACTTTCATTGATCATTGCATGGGTATTTCCGCTTAAAGCGAAGTCCGAAGTTTTTATGTGCTTCAAACAATTTCTGGCTATGGCTGAAAAAGTCTCGAAATGTAATATGGGCACCCTCCGTTCCGATCGAGGGGGGGAGTATATGTTTCATGAATTCAATGCATTTCTGGCTAGTCGTGGGATAAAATACCAATGTACAGTGCCTTATACACCTCAGCAAAATGGTGTTGCTGAGAGGAAAAACAGGACACTTAAGGAAATGGCACGATGTATGGTCAAAAGTCAAGCTTTGCCGCATTCTTTTTGGCTTGAGGCCATCATGTGTGCCACTTATGTACTAAACAGGTGTCCTACGAAAGCTTTGCAATCTATTACTCCATATGAAGCATGGCATGATAGAAAGCCTTCTATTGAGCACATGCGTGTTTTGGTTGTTTGGCATATGCTTTGGTGCCACAAACACAGCGCAGAAAATTGGATGATAAGGCTGTCAAATGTATTTTTGTTGGTTATAGTGTTGAAAGCAAAGGTTACAGGTTGTATCATCCGCAAACAAAACATATTCTGGTTTCACGGGATGTAGTGTTTATGGAAGATTCTGTTCAGCCCTTGCTGTAGTGTACTAGAGACAGTAATGTAAGCTCAAAGGACATTTATGACACTTTGTTGCCTCTTTTCAGTGGTGGAAATACGAATGTAAGTTCTAATGAGGCAAATGTACAGCCTATGGGGGTTTCTAAAAATGTTACAGATCAGCCTATTACTGATGCAGATGTACATGATATACTTGATGAGGAAAGGGCTGAAAATGAGCAGGCTAAAGGTATGCCAAAATGGCTTGTGCACACTTTGCGTGACAGTAAATTGGATGCACCTTTGTCTAGTCGTACTCGTTCAGGCTCTCGCCATGCATCTTATGCATCAGATTGTTATGCTTTGGTTGTGTCTAGCTTACATGATGTTGAGAAGCCTCTATCTTTTGATAAAGCACAGAATTCAAAAAATTGGATGGCTACCATGCAATCAGAATATGATGCACTTATAGAAAATGACACATGGACTTTTTGTGATTTGCCTCCTGGCAAAAAGGCCATTGGTACGAAGTGCGTTTACAAGTTGAAACTCAAGCCGGATGGTGAGATCGATCGCCATAAGGGTCGACTTGTTGCAAACGGTTATGCACAGCAAAAAGACATAGATTATGAAGAGACTTTTGCTCCCACTTGTCGTATGACTACTGTGCGTTTGCTATGTGCATTCGCAGCTCATTTTGGTTGGGATGTACATCAATCAAACATTGTTACTGCTTTCTTGAATGGTGATATACTTGAGGAAGTTTATGGAAGACAGCCTCGCGGTTTTGTCATAAAAGGACAACAGGACAAAGTGTGCAGATGTAAGAAGGCTTTGTATGGGTTGAAGCAATCTCTTTCTGCTTGGTATGAGAAAGCTGACACTCATTTGGTCAAACGAGGCTTTCATAATAGTCCAACAGAAAGCGCATTGTATGTAAAGCGTGAGGGTGATGTACTTCTCATTGTGGTTCTTTATGTCGATAATTTGCTGATCACTGGACCAAATGAGAGACATATTGCTGAATTTAAGGCTGATTTGAATGCTACTTTCAAGACGAAAGATTTGGGGCTATTGCATCATTTCTTAGGTATACAGTTTAAGCAGTGTGATGGTGTATTGCCTTGTGTCAGAAAAGTTACATAGAGACATTGCTATGTAAGTTTGGACTTGAGGATTGCAAACCAATTGCCACTCCCATGGAAACAGGTTTGAAGTTGAGTCTACATGATGCTGGTGATTCTGCTGATGTCACTCTTTATCAAACTGTTGTTGGCTTCCTCATTTATGTATGCAACACGAGGCCGGATATTCAGTTAGCAGTCTCACAGGTCAGCAGATTTATGCATAGCCCAGGGTCTAAGCACTGGCAGGCTGTCAAGAGAATTTTCCGCTACCTTAGTGGCACTCTACATCTTGGCTTGTTTTATCCCAAGGGAGGGGAGGGTCATTGCTGCCAGACTTACATGCTTTTTCGGACTCAGATTGGGCTGGTTGTTTTGACACGCGAGTGTCCACAAGTGGTTTTTGTTTCATGCTTGGCATTTCATGTATATCATGGTTGAGCAAGAAGCAACCTACTGTGGCCACTTCGAGTTGTGAGGCTGAGTACAGGGCAGTCTTCACAGCTACGGTTGAGTGTGTATTGCTCAGACGCCTTATGGTTGATTTGGGTGTTGGACAGGACACTGCCAACACTATCTACACTGACAGTCAGAGCGCATTGGCAGTTGCGAGGAACCCAGTTTTTCATGCTCGCACAAAGCACATGAAGGTGCATTACCACTATGTCAGGGAGAGGCTCTCAGCAGGAAGAGATCAGCTTGGCTTATGTGCCAACACAGGACAACCTTGCAGATCTTTTCACAAAGGCATTGTCTCGTGAGAAGCTTGAAGCTTTCCGCAAAGCTTTGGGCTTACTCCCCTTTGGGGACTGATCATGTCCTCAGGGCATGGCACTTTACTTTACTCATGTGCCAGCTCTCGTTCACCGCATCACTCCAAGGGGGATTTTTTACCATATACATGTGGTAGTGATGTGTGTGAACACACTAGGACCGCCGGGGCATTTTTTCCCTCTTTAGGAGGTTTTTTCCCTGTGCATTGTATATACGCCCATCACTCTAGGGCTATATATCTTTCCATTGCACACCAAGTAACACACTCTCTATTGTGTGCCTTGAGCTTCCTTGGTCTTCTCCAAGCTGTGTGTTTTTCTTTGCAACCCTAATTCCAACATGGCTCCATTATTTAGTGGCTGACACGTCGGCAGTTTGTGACACGATTTCACAGTTTTTACAGATCATCAGAGCATTGTATATACGCCCATCACTCTAGGGCTATCTATCTTTCCATTGCACACTAAGTAACACACTCTCTATTGTGTACCTTGAGCTTCCTTCGTCTTCTCCAAGCTGTGTGCATTTCTCTGCAACCCTAATTCCAACAAGTGTGATATAGCCTTCTCCGGAGGACACTACTCAGAGCACTCCAAGATAAGGAGGGTAGCATCGTTTTTTAAGGGAAATGCACGAATATGGTGGTCCACTCTTCTTGTGAGGAAAGAAGCCCCAACCAAGTGCTTGAAGTTCAAACAGCTCTTTATTTCTTCTTGGTTGACCAAGGAGTACGAACGAGATGTGAGAACAGCTTGGAACCATCTTCGGATGACCAAGGGTGACACTTTGGACGCATATTGTGAAAGGTTTTGGGATTCTTTTCTACCGACCTCTTCGTTTAAGAAGGTCACTTTCAAAGAACAGATTGAGCAATTTTGTTGCGGACTCCGTAAAGAGATCCGAGATTATTGCCTTGAGCTCCGAGACACTTTGGACGCATATTGTGAAAGGTTTTGGGATTCTTTTCTACCGACCTCTTCGTTTAAGAAGGTCACTTTCAAAGAATAGATTGAGCAATTTTGCTAGGACTCCGTAAAGAGATCCGAGATTATTGCCTTGAGCTAAAGTCCGAGTCCGTACAACAACTGATGGGACATGCAAAGAGGGGATTCTTGATACATTCGGGTAACTTGACCTACCCCACTGATGAAGTTTTGACAAAAAGGACCGGACATAACTCGATAAACGACAATAGAAAGAAGAAGAACTCCCAGAAAAAGAAGGATGCACGACCCCGATTGACTGCGAAACACAGAGCCGACTATCTCAAAGAGGGGAAGTGTTTTGGTTGCGGGGAACAAGGGCACATCTTCGCAAAGTGCCCCAAAAAGGCACAATGAGGACAAACTGAAGAAAGGCCAGAGAGTTCTAGAGCAGCGGAAGAACGTGGCAGAAAAGGCAAGGTGAGCAAGACTTGTACCGGATTGCGTGGAACCGACCCAAGTCATATGGATGAAAGTACGGAACTTTGCCGCGCATGGGGCAAAGTAAAAGATTAGGAAGCCTTCATTTTCTTTAATGGAGGAGCCAAGGCCAACTTCATTTCCCATGAAGTGGCGGCTCGACTCGAGATTACATCCGACAGGATGGGGCCACCGGCGGAGGCAATTCTAGCGGCGCCCGGACGAGATGTAGCCATTACACCTGTCATTGGCAAACTTCGTTTGCATTGTGAGGGGTATTTAGGGCACGAGGACTTTTACATCATGCCTTTGGAAGACTTTTACATCATGCCTTTGGAAGGGTGTGACATCCTCTTAGGAATCCCTTGGTACCACAAGAACAACGCCGTGGTCGACTATCGGGCCAAGAAATCGACTTTGACCAATGAGAAGGGCAGGAAAATTGTACTTGATGTAAAATTGAAGGGGGGATTCCGTCCCTATTGTATCGGCTTCGGCCATTTCAAAATTAATGAAATCCAGTCTTTTTGTTTCCTCGATCTATTTGAAAGAATTGACAACGACCGAACATGTCTGAATTGGACAAAGAACGACAAGAATTTCTGCGCACATAGAGCTATGGGCAATGATCCATGCTCTTACACAATGGCGACATTATCTACTCGGAGCCAATTTGTCACAAGATGGGCACAACATGCCAATAGAAAAGAACACACTGAACAGACTTTTAGCACTTCAATAACAACTGAAACTGAAAGAGAGAGAGCACACGCGACACGGAGTGGTGGAATTCCACCTCAGAGAGTATTGGCCCCAAACCTTGGCGCCCCTTTCGGTATTTCTTTATATTGCATCAACAGAGTACAAGCCGGTACTCCACGCTCTGGAACTTCTCCCAAAAGAGTGCCAGAGAATGAGCCCTAGCCTCATATTTGAAGGCCCTTGGCCATTAAAAGCAGTTTACATGAAAAGCTCTAAACTCAAAAGTAATTGGTCCAAAAAGCTACAAAAATTGTCAACGTGATTTACGAAAATCCGTACAACTGCCACGTCAGCAATCAATGCAAAACGCAAAAATCCGTACAGTTCTGCCATATCAGCAAGCCAACGTAAAATCCGGAATTCCGTACAGGATGCCACATCATCAATCAACGTAAAATCCGGAATTCTATATTGGATGCCATGTCATCAGTTTTCCACTTCTTCTTCTTCTTCTTCTTAGGGTTCAGGCTCCTCGGCCCGGATCTGAAGGTTGGCTTTATTCTTTAATGACTTGACGCGTCATCAGTTTGTGACATCCCCCCTTCTTGAAAGAAAGTAATCGTCCGCGATTCCAGCATATCTGTAAAACAACTCAAGTTAGCTCAAAAATTTCCAAGGGTCATTCTAAGCGACAATCCGAGGGACAATCAGTTTGCTCTTTTTGTTAAGGAGTTGGCTTCTCCTTTCGTCTAGATGATCGGAGCTCTTGATATTCCGGCGTAGTAAAATTAGCCATCCAGACCGCACTCATCTTCCACGGGTGTCTTGATGCACTACCCAGGCAATCTCATCCAATTAGGAATATTCAGTGGTTGGCACATCATACTGCAACACAAATGCTCACATATGCATGTTACAAGAAATAGAAACATTAAGTTGCCGATGAACACTCCTCCCGCATAACCTAACAAGGTCCGGGCCGGGAGATATTCAACGACTCCCTCATCACTCCTCCCACATAACCTAAAAAGGTCCGGGCCGGGATATAGAGGCCTTTTATAACCGAACGCCCCCCAAACCGTAGCTTGTGTCGTTTCAAGGTGCTGAGAGTAACCACTGCTCAAACGTCTTAATACTCCTCCCGCATAACCATCCAGGTCCGGGCCCAGAGTAACAACAATAATACTTTTCCACCATTCAGTACTCCCCCCGCAAATAACCACAAGGGTCCAGGTCATGAGTATGAACAACATTCTCAAACATCATTTCTCACTACTCTACTCGGGAGTAAAAATCACCAATCATCGAAACCAGTATTAAAACCAGAGTCAAACAACTCAAATTGGCACCAAGACACGTTTAAAACAGATACCATCCATTTCAAACAAATTCCAAATAGGATCACCAAACAAGTTCTCAAACAAAACTCCCGTACAAAATTCAAACTTAAAAAGGAATCTCGACATCACTCGAGCTAGAAAAGTCGACTGACTTTCCAACCTGAAACCTGCACCAAAAATTAGGGTTAGATTCCTTCCATAAGGTCGTAGCCGACCACAACATGGTCCATCAGCTCTTGGACAGACACTCTTCCTCTGGCGGCCATGGTAGTCTCAAGACATAGCAATCACACCGGACCTCCAAGGTTATCAGCTCGAGAAGAGACACCTACTCAGAGATGTCGAGAAAATTCAAGTTATAATCTACTAGGGTTTCCATGGCAAGCATTTCAAGATACCCCTCTTTGCCAGAAGTTGCACTCCGAAGGAATATATGAGAAACCATATAACTTTGGGTAAAAATTTTCTTGAAAGCTTGCCAAGTCCTTAGAGCATGCGGCTTGGTAGCTGTAGACTTCCTCCACTGCATCTGAGAAAAACAGTAGCTCGAGACGAATCTTGGATCCTTCTCTTGCAAGTGATCTTTATGGCTTATGCCCTGTAAGACATAAGCGATGAACACGGGGAGCGCGCCCGATGCGTGATGAAGTAAGGCTGGGAGTGGCTAATAAGCCCCGTGTCGAGACCCGAAGATACTTCAAATAAGATTCCAATAGACTTTGGAATCGTCAGTTTGCTCTGTCTGCTCTTTTGTAGGACCGGCATGCTTTCAGAATAGCACACGCCTGATGCTCTGACACCACGTGCCAATAGAAAAGAACAGACTGAACAGACTTTTAGCACTTCAATAACAACTGAAATTGAAAGAGAGAGAGCACACGCGACACGGAGTGGTGGAATTCCACCCCAGAGAGTATTGGCCCCAAACCTTGGCGCGCCTTTCGGTATTTCCTTATATTACGTCAACACAGTACAAGCCGATACTCCACGCGTTGCACCTTCTCCTAGAAGAGTGCCAGAGAATGAGCCCTAGCCTCATATTTAAAGGCCCTTGGGCATTAAAAGCAGTTTACATGAAAAGCTTTAAACTCAAAAGCAACCGGTCCAAAAAGCTACAAAAACTGCCAGCGTGATTTACAAAAATCCGTACAACTACAGTTAGCACAAAACACGAAAATCCGTACAGTTCTGCCACGTCAACAAGCCAGCGTAAAATACGGAATTCCGTACAAGATGCCACGTCATCGATCAAAGTAAAATCCGGAATTCCATACTGGATGCCATGTCATCAGTTTTCCACTTCTTCTTCTTCTTCTTCCATGGGTTTAGGCCCCTCGGCTGGGATCTGAAGGTTGGCTTGTTACCATATACATGTGGTAGTGATGGGTGTGAACACACTAGGATCGCCGGGGCATTTTTTCCCTCTTTAGGAGGTTTTTTCCCCCGTGCATTGTATATACACCCATCACTCTAGGGCTATCTATCTTTCCATTGAACACCAAGTAACAAACTCTCTAATGTGTGCCTTGAGCTTCCTTCGTCTTCTCAGAGCTGTGTGTTTCTCTGCAACCCTAATTCCAACAATTGGTATCAGACCAGGTTACGTCCTCTCAGGCTTAGTCGCCAGCTGCTCCAACACACGCCTGCTCACTTTCTCCGATTACAGTGAGGTTTGGCGAGCGTTCGCAGGTCGACACATTTTACGGGAGAGCTCGTAGAGCCTAGTCTGCTCATATTTTTTATTCGGGCTCATTTCGGCCTCCGTTTCCACTACAAGCAGGTCTGCCCAGGCAATTTCGTCATTTTGTGCAGAATTTCTGTCAGTGCCGTTTTCTGCATAACAGGTGACTTACAGTCTTCAACGGTTTGTGCTATATAGCACGTGTTGTTCCCGCTCCATTTCTCTTATTTTCGGGCAGTTTTCACATCAGGTGCAACATTTACCATGGCTGACAACAACACAGATGTCTTCAAGATGTTTGCTGCTAAGGACAGGTTGGATATGTGGGCTTATATGATGCTACACGTTCTTGTGTCAAAGGGCGTCTGGAATATTGTGCAGGGCATTGATGTACGTCCTGGTTCTGAGGATGTAGGCAATGTTGAGGATGTTGCAGGTCTTGTTGCAAGGATTGCTACTATTAGAAATGTTTTGCCTACGGCAGAACAAGCTCGTTGGGATTTAAAGGATGCGCAGGCTCATGCATTGATTGCGTTGTCTATGAAACGCACCATTGTTCCACACATCCGTTCCGCAAAATCTGCAAAACAGGCTTGGGATGTTTTGACTGGTCTCTATGCAAGTCGCAATGAGGCTAAAATTGCTTTGTTGCATAAAGAGCTGGAGTCGAAGATTATGCATGAGGAGGATGATATGGACACTTTCCTTGCTAGTGTCAAGGATATCAATGAGCAACTTAGTTCTGCAGGTGAAGTCATTTCAGAGAGTTCCCTTGTGCAGAATGTTCTTGATGCCTTATCAGATTCTTACAAGACTTTTGCTAGTACTTGGAGACTTATGACCCAAGGAAATCAAGAAGTTGCCAAGTTTGATACATTATGCACATTGCTGTTGCAAGAGTCACTTTCCAGAAAAAACAGGACTAGACAGCGTGCAGTTGAACACGCTTTTATTGCTTCTCAAAGCAAGGGTGGTAACATCAATGCAGCCACTTCTTATGGTTCTGCTGCGAGTGGCAAAACTTATGTTCCTAATGCTTTTGCTTGCAGCGATTTGTCTAGAATTCTGGTGATAAGGGCAAAAAGAAGATGCATTGTCATTATTGTAAAGCTAATGATCATTTGATCAAGTCGTATCCTAAGTTGAAGGCCAAAGAGACTAAGAAGAAAGAGGGTGGTTCCACTGCAAATGCTCGTTCCACTACAAATGCAGCCATTGTTGAGTCTTCTGTAAAGGAGACTGTAATGCTGATGTTGATGTAGAATGGGCTTTTAGTCCAGAGTGCACTTACAATCCTGTTGTCCATGATGCATGCATGTCAATGGTTACAGATTCACATGTGTGGTATTTCGACAGTGGTACTGCAAAGCACATTACCTCACATCGTGAATTGTTCACCTCTCTCGAGTCTGTCCCTCATGGAAATTCAATCACTTGTGCCAACAATGCCTCTTATCCGGTTCAGGGAGTTGGAAAGATTGTGCTTACTGTTGCTAATGGCAATTCTTTCACACTTGCTGATGCACTTTATGTACTTGGGATCAAGAAGAATCTTTTGTCTGTATCTGCACTTGCTAGACTTGGACTTGTAGTCAAATTTGTGAATGACAAATGTACAGTTCATGATATCAGTTTTGGTGATGAAATCGTTGCATCTGGGCTTTTGTGCCGTGGGCTGTATAAGCTCACTTTGTATGACAAGTGTGGACAAAATTTTGCAAATGTTGTTGTAGATTCAAGGGCTATTTCAGATGCAAAATTTTGGCATGCACGTTTTGGTCATCTGATTTTTGCCAGTTTGCTGCGTTTGCAGAAATCTAATATGGTTGCTTCTTTGCCGCCTCTTGAAGCACCTGTCAAACATGTTTGTGAAGGCTGTATTTTGGGTACGATGCAACGTTCTAAGTTTCCAATGGATGGTTCAGTTTGGGCCACATGCAGGTTGCAGCTTGTGCATAGTGATGTTTGTCGGTCCATGCAAACTCCGTCCTTGGGCAATTACCTTTACTTCGTGACTTTCATTGATGATTACTTCACGCATGCAATGGTATTTCCGCTGAAAGCGAAGTCCGAAGTTTTTATGTGCTTCAAACAATTTCTGGCTATGGCTGAAAAAGCCTCGAAATGTACTATGGGCACCCGCCATTCCGATCGAGGGGGGGAGTATATGTCTCATTAATTCAATGCATTTCTGGCTAGTCGTGGGATAAAACACCAATGTACAATGCCTTATACACCTCAGCAAAATGGTGTTGCTGAGAGAAAAAACAGGTCACTCACGGAAATGGCACGATGTATGGTCAAAAGTCAAGCTTTGTCGCATTCTTTTTGGCTTGAGGCCATCATGTGTATCACTTATGTACTAAATAGGTGTCCTACGAAAGCTTTGCAGTTTATTACTCCATATGAAGCATGGCATGATAGAAAGCCTTCTATTGAGCACATGCGTGTTTTTGGCTGTTTGGCAAATGCTTTGGTGCCACAAACACAATGCAAAAAATTGGATGATAAGGCTGTCAAATGTATTTTTGTTGGTTATAGTGCTGAAAGCAAAGGTTACAGGTTGTACCATCGGCAAACAAAACGTATTCTAGTTTCACGGGATGTAGTGTTTGTAGAAGATTCTATTCAGCCCTTGCTGACATGTACTAGAGACAGTAATGTAAGCTCACAGGACATTTATGACACTTTGTTGCCTCTTTTCAGTGGTGGAAATACGAATGTAAGTTCCAATGAGGCAAATGTACAGCCTATGGGGGTTTCTGAAAATGTTACAGATCAGCCTATTACTGATGCAGATGTACATGATGTACTTGATGAGGAAAGGGCTGAAAATGAGCAAGCTAGAGGTATGCCAAAATGGCGGTGCACACTTTGCGTGACAGTAAATTGGATGCACGTTTGCCTAGTCCAGTGTGACATGAAACGTTTCGTGGTTTCGCCCGTTTCGGGGTTTCGAGGTTTTGAAACGTTTCGTTTCAGGGCACAAAAATTATGAAACAGGTTTCGTAGAAATACATTTAAATAAAGATATAAAAATATTTATTTATTTATATATGCAGGCATGCATGTATGGATGTATGTATGTAAGTATGTATCTATGTATGGATGGATGGATAGATTAAAGATTCACGTGTGTCTGTGTGTACATACTGACTAGTAAACTGGTTTTATTATGTACTCTTATTAGTGTTTATACACATACACATACATATGTATAAGCACACGTGTATAATAGACATACATATACATATACGTGTGTACATATATACATATATGTACGTATGTATATGTATGTACAGTGTGCATAAAAGAGAGGCAATAGTGCAAAGAGAGTACAAAAAAATCTTTTTAAACTACTGAAATTTTAAAAAAATCGCTAAATTTTTTCAAAAAATTGACGTCTTTTTTTTTTCAGACAGTTTCCTGTTTCGTGAGTTTCGCCGAAACGTTTCCTCCGTTTCGGGGTTTCGAGGTTTCATACCTATGAAACGCGTTTTTATGTCACACTGGTCTAGTCATACTCGTTCAGGCTCTCACCATGCATCTTATGCATCAGATCGTTATGTTTGGCTGTGTCTAGCTTACATGATGTTGAGGAGCCTTTGTCTTTTGCTGAAGCACAGAATTCAGAAAATTGGATGGCTACCATGCAATCAGAATATGATGCACTTACAGAAAATGACACATGGACTTTATGTGATTTGCCTCCTGGCAAAAAGGCCATTGGTACAAAGTGGGTTTACAAGTTGAAACACAAGCCGGATGGTGAGATCGATCGCCATAAGGCTCGACTTATTGCAAAGGGTTATCCACAACAAAAAGGCATAGATTATGAAGAGACCTTTGCTCCCACTTATCGTATAACTACTATGCGTTTTCTATGTGCATTGGCAGCTCATTTTGGTTGGGATGTACATCAATCAAACATTGTTACTGCTTTTTTAAATGGTGACATATTTGAGGGAGTTTATGTAACGCAACCTAGCGGTTTTGTCAAGAAAGGACAAGAGGACAAAGTGTGCAAATGTAGCAAGGCTTTGTATGGGTTGAAGCAATCTCCTCGTGCTTGGTATGAGAAAGCTGACACTCATTTGGTCAAACAAGGCTTTCGTAACAGTCCAACAGAAAGCACATTGTATGTAAAGCGTGAGGGTGATGTACTTCTCATTGTGGTTCTTTATGTAGATGATTTGCTGATCACTGGACCAAATGAGAGACATATTGCTGAATTTAAGGCTGATTTGAATGCTACTTTCAAGATGAAAGATTTGGGGTTGTTGCATCATTATTTGGGCATACAGTTTAAGCAATGTGATGGTGGTATTGCCTTGTGTCAGCAAAGTTACATAGAGACATTGCTATGTAAGTTTGGACTTGAGGATTGCAAACCTATTGCCACTCCCATAGAAAAAGGTTTGAAGTTGAGTATACACGATTGTGGCGATCCTGTTGATGTCACTCTTTACCAAACTGCTGTTGTCTGCCTCATTTATGTATGCAACACGAGGCCAGATATTCAGTTTGCAGTCTCACAGGTTTGGCAGGCTGTCAAGAGGATTTTTCACTACCTTAGTGGCACTTTACATCTTGGCTTGTTTTATGCCAAGGGGGGGATCATTGCCGCCAGATTTACATGCCTTTTCGGACTCAGATTGGGCTGGTTGTTTTCACACGCAAGTGTCCACAAGTGGTTTTTGTTTCATGCTTGGCAGTTCATGTATATCATGGTTGAGCAAGAAGCAACCTACTGTGGCCACTTCGAGTTGTGAGGCTGAGTACACGGCAATCTTCACAGCTACGGTTGAGTGTGTATGGCTCAGACGCCTTATGGCTGATTTCAATGTTGGACAGGACACTGCCAACACTATCTACACTGACAGTCAGAGCGCATTGGCAGTTGCGAGGAACCCAGTTTTTCATGCTCGCACAAAGCACATTGAGGTGCATTACCACTATGTCAAGGAGAGGCTCTCAACAGGAAGAGATCAGCTTGGCTTATGTGCCAACACAGGACAACCTTGCAGATCTTTTCACAAAGGCATTGTCTCGTGAGAAGTGAGAAGCTTTCTGCAAAGCTTTGGGCTTACTCCCCTTTGTGGACTAATCATGTCCTCAGGGCATGGCACTTCCCTTTACTCATGTGCCAGCTCTCGTTCACCGCATCACTCCAAGGGGGATTTTTTACCATATACATGTGGTAGTGATGTGTGTGAACGCACTAGGACCGCCGGGGCATTTTTCCCTCTTTAGGAGGTTTTTTCCCTGTGCATTGTATATACGCCCATCACTCTAGGGCTATATATCTTTCCATTGCACACCAAGTAACACACTCTCTATTGTGTGCCTTGAGCTTCCTTGGTCTTCTCCAAGCTGTGTGTTTTTCTCTGCAACCCTAATTCCAACATGGCTCCATTATTTAGTGGCTGACACGTCAGCAGTTTGTGACACGATTTCACAGTTTTTACAGATCATCAGAGTCTACGTTACTTCTTGTCATAGAAGTAGCTTTCGGAAAAGCAGATGCGGTGGGCTAACATCTTGTCACAGTTTCACTTCTAGATTGTCCATGGTCAAGGACAGAAAAATTTTAGTGGCAGATGCATTGTCTCGAAAGCCCCTTATCTTGCCTATTTCTGCGATCCAGCTTCGAGGATATGGTTGACAAGTACGCCACAGATCCGGACTTTACCGATGTTTCACTCGGATACAAAATGGAAAGACAGTTCCACAATATTCCATACGGGATGGCTACTTGATGAAGAAAACCATGTTGTGTGTCACACAGCCTTTGAGGGAAAAGGTAATTACAGAGTGCCACTATCCACCATTTACGAGTCACCGCGGCATTAATACCACCTTGAAGGGGGTAGAGCGTTATTTCTATTGGACGAGACTCAAGAAGGATGTGGACGACTTTGTTCGCAGTTGTTTAGTATGCCAAAAGGTCACGCGCATAAGGCATAGGGATTACTACAACCTTACCCATTCCCACCCGCCCCTGCAAAAGTATTGCAATGGATTTCATCTTTGATCTCCCAAAGACACAGAGTGTGGCCTGTCATTGACAGATTTAGCAAGCAAGCTCACTTCATTCCAATGAAGAAAACAATCAAGCCGGACCATTTAGCGAGATTGTTCATTGCACAGATATTTCGGTTACATGGCATGCCTCAGACAATAGTCTCCGATAGAGATCCCCGATTCACGAGTTTGTTTTGGAGGGCTATTCGAGAGAACATTGGCACACGATTGCAGTTCTCGTCATCTTTCCACCCGCAGACAGGTGGGCAATCTGAGATCGCAAATTCAATTGTTTTAGATATGTTCACGTCTTACATCTCTGATCAGAAGCCTCAATGGGAAAAATATTTGCTTTTGGTGGAATTTGCTTACACTAACACGGTTCACTCTTCGACGAGGAAAGCGCCATTTGAGATGATTGAAGGTGCTCATAAGGTTCCTGTAACCGGCCTCTTAACTTCAAAAAGGGCGGTAGACTTTACTTCAAACCTTGATTTAGCTTTCACCCATTATTAGTCGTCTATTCTACCTGTGTTATAATGACACAAGAGAGGGAATGGGATACAGATGCTAGAATGCATATGTATGCGAGTCAGACACTAGATTGACCCCTAAATAGGCGCCCCTTCCGGTATTTCTTTAATCTTTTACAGTTAAGAGGAAGTACAAAGAGTGCTTATAGCACTAAACCTGTATCCCGCAGTTTCTATCCTGTTTGGAGGAATTTGGGCAACATAACTGCGCAGAACCCTGCCCAAAACAGTCTGCAAGTAGGGAATCCTAAGGAGACTACTGTCCTTGTCCCGATTCCACCTTTACTTGACCAAAACAAAGCATAACCAGCCTTTGTAATTTCTGGTTATTGACTGGTTTTTCTCTGTTTTCAGCTCCTTGTAGCCCCTGCACTGTTCCCTGCACCTTGGACTAGTTGCCCCTTGAATCTGGAAGGATTTAGGGCATCGAAACAACCCCAAACCTGCAAAAATCAGAGTTCCGGGAATCCTAATCTGTATCCAGCAATCCAACACCTACACCTGTTTTGGCTAAATTTTGGCAACACAACGGCTCCAAAACAGTAAATTTCAGACCGCTGTATTTTCTGGTTAGGACCTGTTTTTGACCTAATTTCAGCTGTCAATTGTCCCTGCACTGTTCCCAATGCCTTGGACTACGTGCCCCTTGATTCTGGCATGATTCCGAGCACAAAACAGTCCCAAAACAGTGCTGATTTTTGTGTGTTTACTTGAGAGGTTATCACCCTCTCGTTTCCCTGCTTTGGAGTAGCAGTTAGCTACTCCTGTTCCTGTTCAGGGAGGCTCTTGCCCCAGCAATAGAGCATCAAACCACAAGACTGTACATGGTCAATCTGATGAGCCCACTAGAGGGGCATAACCATAAAGAATAGGGGAGAGAGAGAGCAGTGAGAGGTGTGCAGGTCATGACATCCTGCACCTCACTGTACATAGAGGGTAAGCCAGCACTCCATTGAAGCTCTCCCACCTATGACAGCACTCAAAAACGAGCTCACAGCTGAAAATCACGTTCTTGCCTTCTCTTTAAGTAGTAAACTGGCCTCAGAGTGCCAAGTGTCACTCATTTGTGCATTTTCCCGCTTTAGACCCTCGGGTCTAAAAATATCTCACCTGCACCCTCTGTTGACTTGGCCACAGAGTAACAAAATGATCCCCATGTCAAACTGCACGTAATGACGCGAAGACATTTTGCCGTCCAAAAATAGCAGTCCCTAAAATTTAGGAGTTTCTGCCATTACATTCTTCTAGGTCATCTGACCCTCTTTGTACACTGCAGCCACACCCAGAACTGAAATGTAGCCTATGTAGCAAAGGATTCCGCTTTGGCTAGCCAATGACCCCACTTTGGCTAACCATAGTCCTTGTCCAACCTTAGTGCTCTTTAGCCCTCACGCCTAAACTCTCTCTGAACAGTTCCACACTGGCTATGCAATGCAGGGCAGTTAGATTTCCAGAGGGGTGTTTCCAAAAGGTAAAACAAACGAAATTCCCCAAAGAAAGAGAAAATAAACAAAAATGGAATTGCCACTGGCTGGTGACATACCCTCCTCTTGAAATCTCAAACGTCCTCGTTTGCACCTATGTCGTACATGCTTACAGTCAGCACTCGGGTGTCCGGACACCGTGTCGACACATGTACGACACATACATGCTCAAAGTCAACAACTCGTTGACACATGTATTGCCTGCGTGTGAACCCTGTCCCAATGACGTAGTGGAAGCGGCACACTCTGCCATTGCTTTGAGTCCATAACTTTCCAATGACAAAATGGAAGCGTCACATTTTGCCACGGTCTTTTAGTACACGTTGGATCCAGTAACCTTTCGAGCATACCCAAACCAGCAGTTTAAGAATGCACTTACACATGTACTCTTCAATAGAAACAATTGTTGTACCCTTGACAAACGGACAAGAAATACTCACTTCTATAGCACTAAACAAACTTTTGGACATTCCATAAGAGCAATTGCCAAACTGACAATCTGTATAGCTCTAACATTCATGTAACATGCACTTCATTTGAGCTCACTGTTAGTAACATGTACATCATTTCTTTCAGAAGCCATTGTCACACTGACAATCCATGTAGCTCTGAATCTCAAGGGGTCAAGGTAGGTTGCAAACCAAGGTTTTAAGTTCCCATACTTTTAGTGACTCTGCAAGTTCACTTTTTTCCATCCACTTGACATCCAGAGGTGGATAGCTTTTGAACTTTGCCAAACAGCACCTTGCACTTGTATTGCCTGTTCCGGGACCAAGATCTCGTCAAGTTCCTCGACTTCCAGCTGATCTTCAGCTGGCATATCTTCTGGCACATCACCCACATAGGGTCTGAGAAGACTCACGTGAAACGCATTGTGAATCTTCCAACTCTCATGCAATTTCAACCTTTATGCAATATCACTAATTTGCATACTGAGCATCGAAAACAATCTTGCTCTGCTCTTCATCTTGATCTTTGGAGATTAACCTGTGATCTACCCTTATGCTGTCACTTTTATTGGGCTGAGAATTCTCTTTTTGACCCAATTTTGGCAACATAACTGTATTCACAACCAAAAATCCACATATCCAAGTGATTATCCACGCATAATAGAGCACTTTTGCAAACCTGTCCTGGAAATTCAGCACGCTGAATTCTCTGTTTTTAGCTCGTACAATGCTCCAGATTACTTGTATTACTGTCCTCTAGCTTCCCCGAAGCTCTTGGGACAAAAAGGCATCAAATAGGGTCAAAACCCTAAATCTGCAGAAAAATACAGCAAGCTGTATTTTCTTCTTTCGGGCTCTGTTTTGCGTGCCAATCGCACCAATTCGTCGCCTTTGATCTTCTGCATCAGTAGGACTACTTGCCCTTTGATTTACACGAGATTTCTCGCAAGAAATCTTGTTAAATCATCCTGTACCTATTTTGAATTAGCCTTTAGCTAATTCGGTACCTGTATAAAATCATTCCAAGTGGAAGGAGTCTGTCCTTGTAACAACAGTGTATTCCACCACTGACTTGCTTTTTTTTTTTCAGAAAAGTGGCAGCTTTCTTGACTTTAAATGCTCCTTCCAACAAATGCTTTGTCAAACTGTTCGAGGAAAGAGAAAACCTTTGTCCTCTCATCAAAGCCATTGAATGTGTCAATGGACTCACTGATCATCTTCTTTGTATGGCTTTAGCTTATCCATTGACTCCAAATTGTCAAAAGAGACAGTTTGCATAATGGGTACACCTGTGGGAGCCATCTGTACTCCCTGGCCAGTAACATGTTGATGTCCAGGTGTCATAATCACTAATGGGATTGAAAAACCAGCCATACCCAAGTTGCCTTGTGACACCCCAAACTGACCTTGTGTGCCCTGAAATGCTGGGTGCAAACCAATGTTTGCATACATGGGGTTGGGCACCATGCCTTGCATACCCCTAAACACTATTCCTAGCATGCCAAAACTGCCTTGAACTTGATGTGGCATTGATGAAGATTGTATGAACTCCATAAATCTTGGATTCTCCATCAATTGCTTGAACATGATCACAGCAGTAACAACCTGCAAAGCTTTCTCTGCTTGGCCTGAACTCTCGTCAATTTCATGTGCAGTTGGAATAGGCTGTCTATCCTCTGAAGAGGAACTCTCTTCCTTGTTGCCATCCATCCTATATCCAAAGAAAGACTCGTAGCCTTTCTCACCTGTATATAAAGAAAGACTCTCTCGTAGCCTTTCTCACCTGTAAATCCACTCGATCTACTTTCAAACTCTCTGTGTTTTCAAGGTCATCCCAAACTCTCTCTGTGTCTTTAACCCAAACTGACCAAGGCTCACTTTTGAGGAAAAAGTGATTTAATCCCGTCGATGGAACCATGTAACCGGCCTATTAACTTCAAAAAGGGCGGTAGACTTTACTTCAAACCTTGATTTAGCTTTCACCCATTATTAGTCGTCTATTCTACCTGTGCTATAATGACACAAGAGAGGGGAATGGGATACAGATGCTAGAATGTATCTGTATGCGAGTCAGACACTAGATTGGCCCCTAAATAGGCGCCCCTTTCGGTATTTCTTTATTCTTTTACAGTTAAGAGGAAGTACAAAGAGTGCTGATAGCACTAAACCTATATCCCTCGGTTCTTAACATGTATCCCGCAGTTTCTATCCTGTTTGGAGGAATTTGGGTAGCATAACGACGCAGAACCTTGCCCAAAACAGTCTGCAAGTAGGGAATCCTAAGGAGACTACTGTCCTTGTCCCGATTCCACCTTTACTTGACCAAAACAGAGCATAACCAGCCTTTGTAATTTCTGGTTATTGACTGGTTTTTCTCTGTTCTCAGCTCTCTGTAGCCCCTGCACTGTTCCCTGCACCTTGGACTAGTTGCCCCTTGAATCTGGAAGGATTTAGGGCATCGAAACAACCCCAAACCTGCAAAAATCAAAGTTCCGGGAATCCTAATCTGTATCCAGCAATACAACACCTACACCTGTTTTGGCTAAATTTTGGCAACACAACGGCTCCAAAATTGACCCCAAACAATTCCCAACACTGGAACTTGATTCGACTGACAAAAACCCTCTGATTTCAACTCAAAAAGAGCAATTACAGCTCGCTAGAATTTCTGGTTTTCACTTGTTTTGAGCCCCAACACTTCCCAGAAGTGTTCTCTAACAATTGGGCACTGTTCCCAATGCATCTGGCATCCATACGACTGCAAAACAGTAAATTTCAGACCGCTGTATTTTCTGGTTAGGACCTGTTTTTGACCTAATTTCAGCTGTCAATTGTCCTTGCACTGTTCCCAATGCCTTGGACTACGTGCCCCTTGATTCTGGCATGATTCCGAGCACAAAACAGTCCCAAAACAGTGCTGATTTTTGTGTGTTTACTTGAGAGGTTATCACCCTCTCGTTTCCCTGCTTTGGAGTAGCAGTTAGCTACTCCTGTTCCTGTTCAGGGAGGCTCTTGCCTCAGCAATAGAGCATCAAACCACAAGACTGTACATGGTCGATCTGATGAGCCCACTAGAGGGGCATAACCATAAAGAATAGGGGAGAGAGAGAGCAGTGAGAGGTGTGCAGGTCATGACATCCTGCACCTCACTGTACATAGAGGGTAAGCCAGCACTCCATTGAAGCTCTCCCACCTATGACAGCACTCAAAAACGAGCTCACAGCTGAAAATCACGTTCTTGCCTTCTCTTTAAGTAGTAAACTGGCCTCAGAGTGCCAAGTGTCACTCATTTGTGCATTTTCCCACTTTAGACCCTCGGGTCTAAAAATATCTCACCTGCACCCTCTGTTGACTTGGCCACAGAGTAACAAAATGATCCCCATGTCAAACTGCACGTAATGACGCGAAGACATTTTGCCGTCCAAAAATAGCAGTCCCTAAAATTTAGGAGTTTCTGCCATTACATTCTTCTAGGTCATCTGACCCTCTTTGTACACTGCAGCCACACCCAGAACTGAAATGTAGCCTATGTAGCAAAGGATTCCGCTTTGGCTAGCCAATGACCCCACTTTGGCTAACCATAGTCCTTGTCCAACCTTAGTGCTCTTTAGCCCTCACGCCTAGACTCTCTCTGAACAGTTCCACACTGGCTATGCAATGCAGGGCAGTTAGATTTCCAGAGGGATGTTTCCAAAAGGTAAAACAAACGAAATTCCCCAAAGAAAGAGAAAATAAACAAAAATGGAATTGCCACTGGCTGGTGACAGTTCCTCCCTTTCTCAGCACTAAAGACAAGATTTTTGAAGCCGACCAGTACACGAGGGACTTGGACACTGCTGTTGCCAAGGTCCGCGAGGCTCTAGAGAAGTCTCTACAACGATACAAGAAGGCGACAGATCGACATTGTCGCAACTTGAAATTAAAGGAAGACGATTGGGTGCTCTTACGTTTTGAGAAGGCATGCCGAAGGAAACAAAAGGGAAAGAAGCAGCTTTTTCCAAAGCTTAGCATGAGGTACAGAACCTAGACTTGGGGTGCCCAAGTCTGTTACAAAATGACACATATCTCCCGTATGATTCGCCCGTTTTATGCAAGATCTAGACTATAGCTCACTCCTGCTGATAGGGGCTCTTAATCCCTTGATTACCTCCAGTTTCGCAATCCGGCTTGGATAAAAATGTACAAAGGTGCACATAGTTTCGAAGCAGTAAATGACACGTTTTCTCCCGTACGACTCACCCGTTTTATGCAAGATCTAGACCATAACTCACTCCGTCACCAAGAGGTGTATTTTTCTTGTTGCCTTCCATAAATAAGTACTATATATTTTTATTTATTTTTATTTTTACTTGTTTTGCCGGAACCCTTGAAAAGGTGCAAGTGGACATTGCATGGCCAGTGTGAAACGGCTGCGGCCGAACAGGTTTCTCGCGTCGGGAGTCTAGGGTCAGTCAGTCTGGGACTGGTTGGGCCAGTTAGCACTGAATTCTGATGAGTATGGAAGCCTGTGTGCGCCAAATGAAGTCTAGGCCACTCGGAAAGTCACTTGCAACTTTATAAGTCAGTGGGAACTAGGGAATTAACTCAAAAGGGCAAACTGGACACTTGGCAGGAGGAGATCACTTCTGCAGGACACCTCAGCAAGAGGAGGCGCCAAAGAGAGAGGGCTGATTTTTACTCATAAGTGACCTACAGTGTGTGTGTGTGAGTAGTGGGTGCAAGTCTACAGCTTTAATGGAAAGCTTGCCTTCTCCTCTGTCTCATGTAGCGCGATGATTTGCTCTCGTGCATCTCTCTCCCCTTTCGCACATATGGTAATGCCCCACTAGTTGAGCTACTCAGATGAACATGTACAGTTCTAGGGGTTTATGCGCGTTTGCCAAGGCAAGAGCCTTCTGAACAGGAACCGGATTAGCTAATTGCTAATCCCCCACAGGTACGCACAGTTCCATCACGAAAGATTGCGAGTTTGGAGAGTTTTCTCGTGTGAAAACTCGTCCAATTCACAAGGGAACTGTCCCATTGTGTGCGGGAGCCCTTGGGACACGCGTAGGCGTGTTCGCTCCCCTAAAAACGATCCGAAACAGGGAATTACAGCCTGCTGTGTTTTTCTGCAGGTTTAGGGTTTCGCACTTAAACTGCAAGGGGAAACCAGGGAGCCTCGTGAGAGCCTTGGGATGTGTCTACAAGCTTTTGGGCACCCGACAGTGAAAAACAGAGAATTACAGCCCGCCAAATTTCTGTGACAGCTCACCAAAAAGCTTCCAAATAGTGAGGGAATCCGCCCTTGACAGGTTCTTTTGACCTACAGGGGTTTTTGTGCCGTTATGCTGCCGAAATCAGGTTGAAAACCTGCGTTTTCAGCCCTCGCCAAGTTTGGACAGCTTTGTGAAAGCTTGTGCTAAGTGGTCGGATCGTCTACCTTAAATTAATAAAGAAATATCAAAAGGGGCGCCAGTCTCTGGGGCCTACAGTGTGTCGGTCTCGTGTGCGTAGTGACATTCTAGTCGTTGAACGCAACTGTGTTCTCTTTCCTTCTAAGTGCTCTGTGTAAAGTTAACAGGTAATTGAAATAGTACCGCCCTCTACGTTGTACAGGCCGGTTATATGGTTCCATCGACAAGATAGTCACTTTTTCTTCAAAAAGTGCAGCGTGGATTGTTGTGGGTGAAAGCAACACAGTGCTTGTCGATATGGCAGAGAAGAGAGACCAAGTACCTGAAGAGGGATCTTCCTCACATGGCACAGAGAAAATTCCTTCAACTCTTCAAGAAGAGGACAGGTTGTTTAGAACTCATCTGCGTTGCTGCATGGACATGTTTCAGCAGTTGGCTAACAACCCAAGGATGTAGGAGTTCTTACAGCCTCCGACACGGTTTTCAGCCTCCTACAAAGAGCATGACTACGCCGTTGCAGGAGAAGGAGATTTCCAATGCGCAGAGGACTCGTGATGCTCGAGGGAAAGCCCATGTGGTTGAGCAACTAGCGGTGTCCAATGATCCAAAGCAACTTGCTTTAGCTGGACAAGAACCGTTTGTGAATGGTCAAGGGAGTAATGAACAGGCTATGTGTCAGACCCTTCCATTACCTATTACTTATCATGGTTATTTTGGAGGTGGTTCAGTGTTTCAAGCTATGGCTGAACCTTCCACAGGTTATATGCCAGGGAATGTGTTTGGGACAATGCAAGCAGGCATGGGTAACCCTATGTACGCGAACATGGGTGTCCAACCAGGTTTTGAGGGTGCCTATGGCAAGTTTCGAGTGCCTGAAACACAATTTGGTATGGCTGGTTTTCGCAGCCATACGTACAAAATGCAGATATGACAGGTAAAACAGTTGATGCGAGTGCTGGAATGAACAATCATGGGGCACTCTTACAGGCACCTGTTTATGATAATGTGGCTCCTTTGAGTTAGCCTAAGGATTACAAGGAAGGTGGGCAGGGAGTGAAGTTTGAAACTTTCAGAGGAACTCAGGATCAATTGAAGGCTTTGACCTTCATACAGCAGTTCGATGCAGCTTATGCTGGAGGAAACTTCACGGAATCTTCAAAGATATGCAAGGCTGCCACTTTCTTGAAAGGGAATGCGCTTCAATGGTGGACCGCATTGTTGAACCGGGGTCAAGCCCCAACAACGTGGGTCCAATTCAAACAGCTTTTTGCGCCTGCAGGGCTGACAAACACTTTTGAAGTGGATGTGATGACAGAATGGCACGAGTTGAATGCTAAACAGTGTGCGAATCTGGAAGAGTACAATAAAGAGTTTTGGGCCGCATTGTTGCCAGTCACCTCTTACAGGTTTGTGCCATTGTCAGAACAGATTGAGAAGTACTGTTGCGGATTGCCCAAGAAAATCAGGGACTACTGCACAAAGACTACTGTCATGAATATGTTTCAGTTGATAGAGAATGCAAGAGTGGCCAGCAATCTGTCGAAGGGAGATTCCGATGGATTTAATAGCCACAAGAAAGGGTCCCAGGGCAAACAGTTTTCAGCCAAGGGCAATGTTGCAGCAAAGCCTTCTGAGCCTCCCACAAAGAAGCACTCCACTGAAGAAGCTGATACGTCCAAGAAGCAGTCTAAATCTTCTTCGAGACGAGGACAAGGACAAAAAAGGCATTTTTCTGGCAAAACTTTTGAAGAAAGGAAAGCTCTTAGGGAGGTCAAGAAATGCTATATTTGTGAACAGGAAGTACATTTTGCAAATGAATGCCCACAGAAGCAGTCACAGGATAAGGATGACAAGTCAGACCATAAAGGGAAGAAGCCAAAGCCGAGTGCAGGACTTGTTCCAGATTTGGTTGGAGACCAGCCAAACACAGATGCCACGGAGCTGTGCAGAGCTTGGGGCAAAGTTAGAGACCAGACAGTGCTGGTTTTCTTTGATCCAGGAGCCTGTGCAAATTTCATATCACCAGAATTGGCATCAAAGTTGGGCATTCGTGCAAAGGAGATGGGTATGACAAGGGAAGCAGGTTTGGCATGCCCAGGTCATTCAGAGCCCGTTACTCCCATTTTGGGGAAGCTTTGTCTACACATTCAAAGTTATGTGGATGCGGAAGAATTTCATATTATGCCACTTGAGGGTTGTGATGTGTTACTGGGTATCCCATGGTGTTACAGGTTACATGCTATGGTGGATACTTACAACAAAATGATTACCCTTGTACATAGAGGAAAGACTCATGTCCTTGATGTAAAGCTTAAAGGCGAGTCTATTCCAGTTGTTTCTGTTTCTGCTATTTCATCTGTAATAAAGAATCATCTTTCTGCGTACTTAATCTTTGCAAAAGAAGTACCTAAAGTTGTATCTAATTTGTCTACCTTAGATAAAGACAAGTCAACTTTTTTGAGTGGTTTCAGTCATAGTTACCGGGGAACGCCCCCTAGCCCCCGTTCCGGCGTTCCGGGGGGACAGTTCCCTTCCCGAACGTTCCGAAACGTCCCGAAACGTTTGACGTTCGGGGTGGCAGTGCAAACCGAAACGGCCGTTCCGGAACGTTCCGAACACCCCCAAAACGTTCCAGAATGCCCCTGGAACGGCCAACGGCTACAAACAAATTTGGCAAAAATTGAAAAAATTGAAGTAAATGTTTGGGCTTCTTTTTGAAGTGTGCAAGGCCTCAAGCACTCATAAAATGCACCCCCCTCCCCCTTTCTCTCCACAAGCTAATCCTCAAGGCTCAAGCTCTCTCCCTCTCACACTCTCAAGATCTCTCCCTCTCAAGACTCACTCTCTCAAGGCTCAAGGCTTTAAGCCATCAAGTTCTCTTCCTCTCCCTCCCACTCTCTCAAATCTCTCCCTCTCCCTCTCACTCTCTCGAGTCTCTCCCTCTCTCTCTCTCTCTCTCTCTCTCTCTCTCTCTCTCTCACATCATCTAGTCATAGCAAGATTGAATGGTCTTCAAAACGAGTTTTTTGTGAGTATTAGAGTCAAAGCACTCTAATACTCCTTGTATTTAAACACAAGAAGCTAAAAAATGCACTATTTGGGTGTTTTTTATACCTCCCGTTCCGCGTCGTTCCCGTTCCGAACCCCTAGCCATTCCCCCGTTCCGCGGGGATCCCGTCGCCGTTCCCGTTCCGCGTTCCGGGTAACTATGGTTTCAGTGATTGTTTTTCGGACTCTTTGCTAGGGGAGTTAGCTCCTGAGAGACCTGCGGATCATACCATAGATCTTGTGCCAGGTTCTAGTCCACCGAATAGACCACAATACAGGGTTAGTGCAGCCCAGCAGAAAGAGATTATGAGTCAGGTCAACGAGCTTTTAGAGAAGGGGCTGATTCAGCGAGTTCATCCCCTTTTTGTTCGCCTGTACTCTTAGTGCAGAAGAAGGACGGTTCATGGCGCATGTGCATTGACTATCGCGTCTTGAATAAGAATACCATCAAGAACAGGTTCCCCATACCGAGGATAGATGACATTCTTGATCGGCTTGAGGGAGAGTCATTGTTTACAAGGATAGACCTAAAGAGTGGCTACCATCAGATACATATTAGGCCAGAAGATGTCCATAAGACTGCGTTCAGGACAACATTTGGTCTCTATGAGTTTCTTGTCATGCCATTTGGTCTCACAAATGCTCCTGCCACGTTTAATAGAATGATGGACATAATTTTTAGACCACGTAGAAACTTCGTGGGTACCTTCTTTGATGACATGATTGTCTACTCGAAGTCTGAAGAGGAGCATAGGGATCACTTGACTGCAGTTTTCAATAAGTTACGTAAGAACAAGCTACTCATTAATGCGAAAAAAAGTGAATTCTTTTTGCAAGAGATTCACTTCCTTGGGCACATTGTTTTCAAAGGATGGGGTACGCATGGATCCTGCCAAAGTGGAAGCAATTAGGTCATGGCCAGACTTGAAGTTCGTACATGACATTCGAAGCTTTCTAGGCTTATGTTCCTACTACAGGAGGTTCATCCGAAATTTTGCTAAGATTGCTTCTCCACTCCATGCATTGCAAGGAAAAGGAGTTACTTTCAAGTGGACAGCCAAGGAAATTTTAGCGTTTAAACACTTGAACGAGAAGTTGACTTCAAATCCGATAATCATTTTGCCAGATATTTCCAAACCTTTTGTGGTTCAATGTGATGCGTGTGGCCATAGTCTTGGTGCAGTTCTAATGCAGAATGGCTGAGTAGTCGCATATGAGAGCAGAATTTTTTTGAAGACTGAAAGGAACTTGCAAGTCTATGAGAAAGAATTGATGGCAGTAATTCACGCTCTCACTAGTTGGAAACACTATCTACTAGGGGCTGATTTTGTTGTCCAAACGGATCATCAAACCTTGCGATATTTTCTCACACAGACGAAGTTGTCTGAGAAGCACATGCGATGGGCAAACATCTTGTCAATGTTCCATTTTTAGATTGTGCATGTGCAAGGCAAAAAGAACGTGGTGGCTGATGCGTTGTCACAAAAGCCCCAAATTTCAGCAATGTCAATTCCGTACCATTGTGAACTAGACGAATGAGGACACAATATGCTGAAGATTCAGATTTTGCAAGGATCTATGACCAGCTTGTTGATGGGCAACATCATGAGCACTATATGCTTAAGAATGACTTTCTCATGATGCATGGAAAGTTATGCGTTACTAAACAATTACGGCCAAAGATTTTGATGGAAAGTCACGCTCCACCTTATGCTGGGCATCGTGGAATTGATGCGACAGTAAAAGGGGTTGAGGCATTCTTCTATTGGCCAGCTTTGCGTCAAGATGTTCACACATTTGTAAGATCATGCTTAGCATGCCAAAAAGTCAAATTTGACAAACAAAAGCAACCGGGATTGTTGCAGCCATTGCCGATCCCTGATAGGCCATGGGAAAGCATAGCAATGGACTTTATCTTTGATCTTCCAAGAACACAAACAGGCAATGATGGGATTTGGACTATCATTTGTAGGTTCAGTAAACAGGCCCATTTCATTCCTGTGAAGAAGAAGATAAAGCCAGAACACATGGTCAAGATATTCATGAGCAATATCTTTAATATCACGGGATGCCTCAGTCAATTGTCAGTGACAAGGATCCACGTATGAGGAGTCTTTTCTGGAAAGCATAATTTGAGAATATGGGCACTACGCTAAAGTTCTCTTCTTCGTTTCATCCGCAAACTGATGGACAGTCAGAAGAGGCAAATTCTATTGTCCTGGACCTGCTCAAATGTTATGTGTCAAAGCACAAGGCAACTTGGGAACACCATCTTCCATTGGTTGAATATGCTTACAATAACACTGTGCATACATCAACAGGTAAGGCACCATTTCAGATAGTGAAAGGAGGAAAGAAAGTCCCGCCCATTTTGCAGACTAAGGACAAGATTTTTGAGGCAGACAAGTATGTGCAAGATATGGATGAAACATACAGGAAGATAAAGATTGCTCTTGAGAAGACTCAGGCTAAGCAAAAGAAAGCTGCTGATCGTCACCGTCGTGAACTTGTATTTTCACTTGGTGATTGGGTGCTGTTGCGCTTTGAAAAGGCCAAGTTAAGGAAAAGGAAAGGCAAGGAAGGCTTGTTTCCTAAGCTTAGTATGCAATATTATAGTCCTTTTCAGATTTCGGAAAAAATCAGCAATGCAGCTTACAGGTTAAAGCTACCAGAAGGCTGGAAAATACATAATGCTTTTCATGTCAGCCTTCTAAGACCCTTTGTTGGTAATGTGCCAGAGAATATACTTGATGAGGAACAACCCGAAGTGGAAGAATTGGATGAGATCCTTGTTCCTGAACAGATATTGGCACATAAGGAAAGAAAGGTTAGAGGAAAAGTTGCAAGACGCTATTTGGTGAAGTTCAAGAACTATCCATCGTTGGATGCCAAATGGATGGAAGAGTCTAAATTGGTTGATTCACCTCAACTATTGCAATTGTATCTTGAAGCCTTTCAGATGGAACCCACAGTGACTTGAGTAGCCTTTTTGAAGCAAGGCAAGAGCATGGTTCATGATGCTCAAGAGAGTAGTTAAGAAATTGTATCTACTCTTTCCATACAGAATTTAGCTAGAGAAGTTTGTGCTTGAGAGTACACTAGAAGACTTCTATGCTTGATATATGTGTCGTAGCCAGGTTGGTGGGATTGTTTAATCGTCCAACGCTACATTTCCGGAAGCATGTATATCTTGGATTCCCATCATAGAATATGTGTGATATCAAGAGATACCGCATGTATTATTGGCATGCAAGCGAGGTCGCTTGCAGTATTTCAAGGGTGGGGTGTGTCACTAGGAGGTGTATTTTTCTTGTTGCCTTCCATAAATAAGTACTAGATATTTTTATTTATTTTTATATTTACTTGTTTTGCCGGAACCCTTGAAAAGGTGCAAGTGGACATTGCATGGCCAATGTGAAACGGCTGCGGCCGAACAAGTTTCTCGCATCAAGAGTCTAGGTCGGTCAGTCTGGGACTGGTTGGGCCAGTTAGCACTGAATTCTGATGAGTATGGAAGCCTGTGTGCGCCAAATGAAGTCTGGGCCACTCGAAAAGTCACAACTTTATAAGTCAGTGGGAACTAGGGAATTAACTCAAAGGGGCAAACTGGACACTTGGCAGGAGGAGATCACTTCTGTAGGACACCTCAGCAAGAGGAGGCACCCAAGAGAGAGAGAGAGAGGGCTGATTTTTACTCATAAGTGACCTACAGTGTGTGTGAGTAGTGGGTACAGGTCTACAGCCTTAATGGAAAGCTTGCCTTCTCCTCTGTCTCATGTAGTGCGATGATTTGCTCTCGTGCATCTCTCTCTCCCCTTTGGCACATATGGTAATGCCCCACTAGTTGGGCTACTCAGATGAACATGTACAGTTCTGGGGGTTTATGCACGTTTGCCAAGGCAAGAGCCTTCTGAACAGGAACCGGATTAGCTAATTGCTAATCTCCCACAGGTACGCACAGTTCCATCGCGAAAGATTGTGAGTTTGGAGAGTTTTCTCGCGTGAAAACTCATCCAATTCACAGGGGAACTGTCCCATTGTGTGCGGGAGCCCTTGGGACACGCGTAGGCGTGTTCGCTCCCCTAAAAACGATCCGAAACAGGGAATTACAGCCTGCTGTGTTTTTCTGCAGGTTTAGGGTTTCGCACTTAAACTGCAAAAGGGAACACCAGGGAGCCTCGTGAGAGCCTTGGGATGTGTGTACAGGCTTTTGGGCACCCAGCAGTGAAAACAGAGAATTACAACCCGCTGAATTTCTGTGACAGCTCACCAGAAAGCTTCCAGATAGCGAGGGAATCCGCCCTAGACAAGTTCTTTTGACCTACAAGGGTTTTTGCGCCGTTATGCTGCCAAAATCAAGTCGAAAACCTGCGTTTTCAGCCCTCGCGAGGTTTGGACAGCTTTGTAAAAGCTTGTGCTAAGTGGTCGGATCGTCTACCTTAAATGAATAAAGAAATACCGAAAGGGGCGCCAGTTTTTGGGGCCTACAGGGTGTCGGTCTCGTGTGCGCAGTGACATTCTAGTCGCTGGACGCAACTGTGTTCTCTTTCCTTCTAAGTGCTCTGTGTAAAGTTAACAAGTAATTGAAATAGTACCGCCCTCTACGTTGTACAGGCCGGTTATACACTCCTATCATAAGCCGCCTGCTAGTGTTGATGGATGCCCGTAGAAGCATCAGAGCACCTGCCACAAATACCTTGTACAAATAATCATGCAAAGAGGATTACGACTAGCAGAAAACCTAACCTAACAAACTTGTCTAGACGTGCAGTCTCATGTGCACATGAATCTATGTGCCACATGGACATGCTACTAGTACATCTTCAAAGCCAACATTTGTCTAGAAAATCTAAGGGATTTAGTGCCGGTGATTTTGTGTGTACTTGTTCACAAGACTTCATGTCCAAACAAGTCCAACAAATTAAGGTTTGTCAAGTGGAACCATCTTTGCATAAATGGTTTGTAAGCGTGTTCGACACGCATTGTTACACTTCCGTGGGCATACAGCAACATTGTAGCCTAAGATAAATGCAACATCATGCTCTAGTTCCCAAGTCAAATGGATCACTAGGTTGGGAGATAGATGGACGATGGTCAACTACAAGTTACACCTTTTCTTTTGGCTAAGGAACAGTAAGAAACAGCCTACAGGTGCCTTATCATCCACACATGTGAGTCGTGACGATCAAAGTTGTATAGCCATTGTGGGAGGAACGCAGTTATTCATTGCTACATGTGAGTCATGACGATGAGAGTTGTATAGCCATTGTGTGAGGAACGCAGTTATTCATGCCCAGACCAAGAATATAGAGATACAATATCATTTTGAGAAGACCACGGATGGCTCTATTTGACTAGAGTAATGTCCTACATCTGATAATCCTCCCGATATCTTCACCAAACCTCTACCACAAGCGGCATTATCCTCTCATGCCACCTCCCTTGGATTGGTTCCTCGTCCAAGAGCTGAGAGGAGGTGTTAAGTTTCAAAAAATGCATGTCCGGTGGTAGCTCCAATATCTCCCAAGAACAGATTAGGGGGTGAGGGCTTTGGACCCAGCCATACCTAAGGTAGACGTTCTTTCTTGGCAGTGCATTCCACAATTGTGCCCATCCGGTTCGCTCGTATGAGGCGGGACCCTTGTTCCTAAGGTTACCAAAGGTCAAAGTCTCCAACTTCTGCAATTTCCCTATTCATGTGTGCAATTATAGTCACTTTCAGTGACTTTTCACAATTATTAGGAGCTAGGCATTATTTATTGAATCTTGGGGTTTTCTAGCAGAGGTAGGGCATTTTCTGGCCTTCCCTATATAGGGAGAACCCCCCCCCTCCCCTTTTGCATTTTGCATATCAATGATTAGCAGAGCTTGCCAACGTTTGGCTCTCTCTCTCTCTCTCTCTCTCTCTCTCTCTCTCTCTCTCTCTCTCTCTCTCTCTCTCTCTCTCTCTCTCTCTCTCTCGCGCGCGCTTTTGAGTTTATGCTCACCCTCTCTCTATTGTTTTTCTCACGCCCTGCGACCTCTCTATATGGCGTTATGCATGCGCTTTATTCTCCCTCTGCCCCCTCCCCACAATAAAAAAATAAAAAATCTGCAAGTTGCATTGCAAGATTTTCTATCGATGTCGATACGGTGGGCCATATGCCATAGGACATGTTTAAGCACATTTGTCATTTTAGATCCGAGATAGATTTGTCATTTTAGATCCGAGATCCATTGGCTGCCTAGTCCCAAGAGGAGGTTTGCTCGTGGTTGCAGACGAGATCATCACCCAATTCACCCTTTTCTGCTACACCTTTGACAAAAACATCAACCTTTATCTAATGAATGATGTTGAGACTGCCACTAGCTATTAATATGACAACATGATTGGGTTAAGGTAGGCTGGAAGTTTGAGACGGTGTCACGTGACACATCCAACCCTATGTGTCCGTGGACAAGCTACAGCATGATCAGGGTTCAGTCAGTCCAGTCGAGTCTAGATTAGAAGTGATCTGGCACTTTTGTGAGTCTATTCGTAGACCGTGCATGCCCAATCACTTAGTGTAGATGCATATCCTCTGGTTGCACACAGCATGCTCATTAGTATTCCCATCAGAATCCATTAGAATCAGTTAGGCGAATTTTCCAGTGATTTTAGCCTATTTTCCCTATTTTTGACATTTTTCACTTATTAATTTAAGTGACTTTCCAACAAAAGTAGGTAGGGCAATTTTGCTAAGTTTGTATGTAAGCAAACCCAAGTTAGCACTCAATGGCAGAAGAGGCAGCAGGAGCACATGCTCAACAGGCACCTTCTCAGCAGGACCCCAAAGGCTTCTAGCGTTTTTGCTCCCCAGCAACTTGGCTACCGTTTTTGGACAAGACAAAGCAAATCAGCCAGCGTTTTGCCCTTGCAGATCCCTGGCGACAAGACCCCAGCAGATCAGCCTAGCGTTTTTGCATTTGTAGAACCGCGGCGACAGAAACACCATTTTCAACCCTAGCGTTTTTGCATCTACCAGCAACCTCAGCGTTTTGCAGATCTATCGCGACAGAATCAGCCCTAGGATCAGCGTTTTCAGTTTTCAGCAGTCAAACATCGCAGATCAAGTCCCGAACCTCGCAGATCTCACCTTCCCGCAGCAGTTCCTCGCCGCATGGTCAGTTTCCGCCAGGTTTACAGTTTCAGCCCGGAAAACGCAGATTTCAGCATCTGCGTTTTCAGCGCGTCGTCGTCGCATCGTCGTCATCGACATCGTCACCGACATAGAGTCAAAATTCAGCAGATAGAAGATTTGCAAATTTCAGCCCATAGCGTTTTTGGACAGCAGTAGAAAGATTGCAGATTTCAGCCCTTAGGTCGACTTCGTCATCACCGTCGTCATCGTCGACATAGCCTAGACTTGCATCAATCTCATGCATACCATTTGTACCAGATTGTGCAATCATAAGTAGACCACTCTCGGTGGTCTAGCCAACGAGAGTGGGGCCTTCGGAGGAGGGTTTTACGTCTCTGGTGTCGTATCTCTCTTCTCTCTCTATCTCTCAGTCTCATACACTTGCACCCACAGTGTCCATTCACTTTGTCTGTGATCATAGCACTTTCCATTAAGAACGGAAGGCTCTCCCTTCCATAAGAACAACAGGAACCTTGAGCACAGTTCGGAGCACTCATCTTGAGCAAAGCGCAAGCAATCATTCCGCTGTACCTAACATTGGTATCAGAGCTTTGGCAATGTTCTGTATCACTCAAGGAAACAACCACAAGAATCACAGAATTTGTTTTGCTTGTTGAGGTCGCACGAACCCAAGTTCGCTTGGGCGTGTCGATTCCTAATCGTGTTTTTGAAGAGTGACAGGAATCCCAGGAAAGAAGGGCTTGTTCAGCCTCCCCTTGTGCCTCTTTTCACTCATTGAGAGCGGACCGTGCACTTAGCGGCCGGCCAATCGACGTGGGGTGGGAAAAAGCAACATTGGTGTGAGCGCAAGGCCGCCAAGGGGTGCGCCCGCAGAAAAGAGCAGAACTCGGGTGAAGAGAAGATCCTTCTCAAACACGGTTTGCAAGCGAAAGAAAACCTCAAGAACCTCAAGGACCTCAAGACCCTCGAGAATTCAAGAACCCAAGACCCACAAGAACCCAAGTTCCTCGTGAACTTAAGAACCCAAGACCACAAGAACCCACGACTTCAGAATGGTCATCACTCGAAGCGGAATGGATACTTCGCTTGGAGGTGATGAGCATGAGAGAGGCGAAGAAGAATTTTCCCCACCAGGAGGTTTTTCCGACCCTCCCCCTTCACCATCTACGTCAAGGATTGCACTAACTCCTATGAAGGAGTTGACGCAGTTGTTTAAGGAAAGACAGTTAGACCGCGAAGAAAGAAAAGCAGAAAGAGAAGCAGAAAGCAAGGCCTATGAAGAACGAATGGCAGCCATAGATCGTGACTACGAAGAAGATATGACAGCCATAGAGCGTAAGTACGACTTGGAAGAAAAAGTAAGACAAGCAGAATTTGATCGAGAGAACAAAGCAAGACAAGCAAAATTTGATCGCGAGAACAAAGCCCTCAAAGAAAAGAGCGACCAACACATGAAAGAGTTCTTGCGACTCTTTTCTCAAGCTCAGGCACAGATGCAAGAGATTCGGGAAAAGGAGACTCCCTTCTCCAAAGCATGATACACAGGATTTGCATGATTGTGTGAAGCATGATGATGATTTGAATGACATTGATTTGAATGATGATGATAAGCATGATGATTTGAATGGCAAGCATGATGATTAGGATGACAAAGATAAGCATGATGATTTGGATGATAATGATGAGCATGATGATTTGGATGACACTGACAAGCATAATGATTTGCATGATGAAGATGTGTTTTCTCACAAGCATGATGAGTTGCATGAAGATGATGTGATTGTTCACAAGGATGATGTGTTAGTGGATGCTTTTTCTAGCGAAGCTAACCTCGTTGTAGATTCAATCAATCACGAAGAACCGATCTTGGCTTTTGAGTCGAGGTCCAAAGAACGACGATTCGATCATTCAGGAAGGATCGATCTTTGCTCTCGAGCCTGGGTCCAAAGAACACTCACAGGAAGTATTGTGTTCGCATGATTGATACGCACGCATTGTTCGAGTGTTTCATTCGTGATCGTTTCCTGTATTTTAGTCAACGTCGTTATGTGATCCCTTTTCCTAGGCATGACATATTGTATGTTAAGCACGTTTCTCTCATGGATGAGCACGAATGTATGCGGATTTTTCGTGAAAAGTTGAAAAGTATGTATGTCAGGAAGTCACATTCCATGTCTCTTCCTTGGCATGACACAGTTTCCGAACGAGCACATGAAAGTGTGAGCACCAAGCATGGGCATTTCCATTGTGATTTGCCACAATTGATTGATTTCGATCAAACAGAAAATATTCGATCTCATTGTTTACATGTGTTTGATGTACGGGTTGTCACTCTGTCTCTATGTTCATCTACATTGCATACACAGTCTTTAGAGACGACAAGATTTTTTCCCTTCACTTTACATGGAATAGGTATGTTCATGGTTTTGTGTTGGAAGTGGTTTCAGGAATTTTCAGCCATGGAGATTCTTGAAGAAGAAAGAAGCATGACCCTCGACAAAGTTGAAGCATTGAAGGAGCCACAAGAGATTTTGTGTCGCTTTCGGCGCAACCCAAAGAAGAAGACTTTGCAGACCTTTATGAAGTTCAAGTACCGCACGACCCACACATCAGAGTGGGCCGGCGAAGAGTCCCTTCCAGGATTCCAGATGCTATTGGCGATCTTCGTCGACGCCATACAGTTCGGTATCAGTACCTCACTTTGAAAAGGAGGGGATGTCACGTGACACATCCAACCCTATGTGTCCGTGTGTCCGTGGACAAGCTACAGCATGATCACGGTTCAGTCAGTCCAGTCGAGTCTAGATTAGAAGTGATCTGGCACTTTTGTGAGTCTATTCGTAGACCGTGCATGCCCAATCACTTAGTGTAGATGCATATCCTCTGGTTGCACACAGCATGCTCATTAGTATTCCCATCAGAATCCATTAGAATCAGTTAGGCGAATTTTCCAGTGATTTTAGCCTATTTTCTCTATTTTTGACATTTTTCACTTATTAATTTAAGTGACTTTCCAACAAAAGTAGGTAGGGCAATTTTGCTAAGTTTGTATGTAAGCAAACCCAAGTTAGCACTCAATGGCAGAAGAGGCAGCAGGAGCACATGCTCAACAGGCACCTTCTCAGCAGGACCCCAAAGGCTTCTAGCGTTTTTGCTCCCCAGCAACTTGGCTACCGTTTTTGGACAAGACAAAGCAGATCAGCCAGCGTTTTGCCCTTGCAGATCCCTGGCGACAAGACCCCAGCAGATCAGCCTAGCGTTTTTGCATTTGTAGAACCGCGGCGACAGAAACACCATTTTCAACCCTAGCGTTTTTGCATCTACCAGTAACCTCAGCGTTTTGCAGATCTATCGCGACAGAATCAGCCCTAGGATCAGCGTTTTCAGTTTTCAGCAGTCAGACATCGCAGATCAAGTCCCGAACCTCGCAGATCTCACCTTCCCGCAGCAGTTCCTCGCCGCATGGTCAGTTTCCGCCAGGTTTACAGTTTCAGCCCGAAAAACGCAAATTTCAGCATCTGCGTTTTCAGCGCGTTGTCGTCGCATCGTCGTCACCGACATCATCACCGACATAGAGTCAGAATTCAGCAGATAGAAGATTTGCAGATTTCAGCCCAAAGCGTTTTTGGACAGCGGTAGAAAGATTGCAGATTTCAGCCCTTAGGTCGACTTCGTCATCACCGTCGTCATCGTTGACATAGCCTAGACTTGCATCAATCTCATGCATACCATTTGTACCAGATTGTGCAATCATAAGTAGACCACTCTCGGTGGTCTAGCCAACGAGAGTGGGGCCTTCGGAGGAGGGGTTTTACGTCTCTGGTGTCGTATCTCTCTTCTCTCTCTATCTCTCAGTCTCATACACTTGCACCCACAATGTCCATTCACTTTGTCTGTGATCATAGCACTTTCCATTAAGAACGGAAGGCTCTCCCTTCCATAAGAACAAAAGGAACCTTGAGCACAATTCGGAGCACTCATCTTGAGCAAAGCGCAAACAATCATTCCGCTGCACCTAACAGACAGAGAAATGGAAGAAATCAACTACCAAGGGGTCACGTTGGAGGTTGCAGTAGCATGGGTTGTAGTGGTGACGGAGTTGTAGTCGCATGATTGGGCATGCTACTGTGCCTATCAATGCCCATCGGCCAATTGTGGCATGTGGCAACTTCGCCTGGCATGCGAGATTGATAGGCACAGAGCATCAAGAGGGCAAATGGCAGCTCGGCAATACAAGCGAGACGTATAGGAGTGGACATGGCCATCAAGTTTACAAAGATGTAGCTCGAACCTGATAGGGCTCTCTCTCTCTCTCTCTCTCTCTCTCTCTCTCTCTCTCTCTCTCTCTCTCTCTCTCTCTCTCTCTCTCTCCCTCTCACACACACACACACAGCAAAAAGTGGGGTTTGTGACCCTTCGCATTACATAAAATCGACCATAGGTCCATATACAAGAAATATGGAAAAAACCCTAGCAAATATACAATGAGATCATGGGAAGAAATCCCATACAAACCATCGGATGCATCAATAGATAAGATACTCTAATCAGGAAATGGTAATGAAGCTCCCTAGCTATAAGAAACCTACACAAATTTGCCAAAAGCTGTGTCCACCTCGGACCATGCAGTGAAATCACAATGTCTAGTGCTAGCTACTTGACTAGTGAAGAAACCTCCTGTAGTAGCAACTCATAGAAGTCAGGGGACTGTAAAACCCTTGGGCTGTGCCTCCAAAATCATCCACATCTACTCTAACATGTATGGATATTGCACCCCAAAAAATAATGCAGATCTACGGCACAACCAAACTGTAAGAGAGGCGGAAGGGACCCATTTTCCACTCTCGAGTCTCTCTCAAGAGTGATAGATCACTTAGATGGCTTCTCATGAGGCCAAGGGTTGGATACAAGAGGTGTACTACATTCAGTGTTATACCATTGCTCTTACAACCTTCAAAAGGTTGAACACGTCATCACTAGGTGTACTAACTGGCCATTGCAGACAAGAGGGGTACATGCACATGTGTCAATTTGTAAGGTGCTTTCCATCTATCTACCACTGCCACTTTTTGACTCCTCGAACGATTTCCATCCATCTTCCCCTGCCACTTTTGGCACCTTAAACACTGGTGCCAAATGGTGGTTATAGTTGGGTGGTTCATTAGACACCAGGGTCTTCACCACATTGACTCAGTCCTCGGTAGAATCAATGACGCTACAGTCACCATCAAGCTTCCTTTTTCCTTTGTAGATGTCTTTGAACTTTCAATTGCAAGGAACATGACTACACTTTTCACAATTGTAATAACGGCTCTAGGACTTCTTTCTACTTCAACGAAGCAGGTGCCAAATTATGACTTTTTTGACCTCAAGGGAGTAAAATGGATACTTATATGATGCCTACTCAATGAACTTAGCTGACAACAGCCCAAAATCTCAGGGCCAGTCAACTGGAGGTTGGAGCATCATACTAGAGCGCTTGCCAAAGCAATGGCTGACCAAGTAGAGCTTTGAAGGTGGTACAAACAGCTCAAACACCACCCGTATGTCGCATACCCAATAGTGATTTTTCTATAGCAAATTTCAGTCCTCCATGGGAACTTGCAAGTTTAAAACAAGGGGAGCAATGTGGGGAGGTGGTGTGGGCATGGTACATCAGAATGTGCGACTCTTCATGTCAACAAACAGTGCAAGGAAACTTCTCGTATAGATAGCTATACAGATGCGTACCTGAGCGTTGCTTATCAATCTCTATATCCAAGTAAACCTTGTGAGTAACCTCCTCCCTGACTTCCGCTTCTGTGCTCTGGCCTTCCCGTGCAGCCTGCATTTTCTCGACCATAAGGAAAAAGCTCAAAGCAAAGAGAAAAAGAAGAGAAAAAATACCTGGTGAGACAGGAAAACGAGAAGTAAGACGAGAGGCAGAATGACCCCGGCAGCAATCCTCCAACTTCTCATACTTCTCTCTTCTGTAGCGATTAACACGGTGAGCTCGCTCGACCTAGTGTGCCTACGCATACAAGAGGCGACTGGAACGGGGAAAATTACCAAAATGCCCTTCAAAATTCAAATTGTCCAAAATTCCCAAAATACCCTTGGTTATGAGATTAAATATCTCTAACTAAAGATAAAAAATATTGTGAAAATTGTGTTTGAGAGGAGGTTTTGGGAGGGCTTTGTAGTGTTGGAAGTGTTCACATATATAAGTCTTTATGTCCATCATGAACACCCCATGGAGGCCTTCAACCTAACCTTCCTTTTCCAAGCACTTGTCATGACCCATTTACATCTTGAATGCTCTTGCGCTAGAAATGAGAAACATCACCTCCCCCTTGCACTCTACTTAGGAAATCTTGGCTATCACATTTGGAAACGAGCAATGCCAATTTCCGTCCTTTCGTTGATGGCCTTGATATCATAGTTTTTCAACTCATTGTTAAGCTTGTCCCAACATGCTACTTCGAAACACAGTGCCATTACCTTTTTTTCATTGAAACTCTTTCGCCCTATTATGCTATGCCATTTATTTCATTCGATGTCTAGTGCTAGCAATATCATTAGTTGTCTGCTAGTCTTGTTGGAGCATGATAAGAATGTTGCTTAACATTTTTGCTATTTTGTCAATTGAAATGCTTATGGAAGTTTGTAATAGTTTTTCTTTGGGCACCTTTTGTTCTGCCAACATTGCTTACAACAAAATTATGACATCTTTTTCTTTCTTTCTTACCTCAAATAATCTCTTGATTGCAAAAGAGAGAAACCTTTGACATTTTTTAATCTTGTCTTTGTGATGGTGGAGTCTCTTAGATCGGGATGCACAATAAAGGAAGAGGCCATCCTTAGTGCTATGATACCAATGAAAGAGACATCTTTTTCAAGAACTGACACGAGCAAATACAAGAGAGTGAGACTAGGAATTTATGTTGAAATGTATGTGAACCTATTCAAAAATGAAAATTTCAACTAGAACACTCAGCAAAATCATTGCAATGTCAATGCAAAAGAGTGCGGTAAGCAAACTAAAGGGGTCGTCAAAATATTCCGATATATATAGCGATCAAAATCTCAAGCAAAATTGAGCAAAAAACAATGCATAAACCAACAAAGAGTGTTGACTAGGCATAGAGTAGCATAACTATCGAAAGACTTCCAACTTGGTGTCAAAGCACCTATACCCATCTACACATATCCTATGGTGAGGCCACGAATGGGGATCTCAGGCAACCTAATTTACCTTGCACTTTGTCGGCACATAGTGTATAGGGAAGTGCCATGCCCTAAGAACATGATCAATCCACAAAGGGAAACAAACCCAAAGCTTTGTAGAAAGGTTTGAATTTCTTACAAGGCAATTCCTTTGTAAGTAGATTTGCAAGGTTGTCCAGTGTCAAAACATATGCCAAGTTGATCTCTCCTCTTGAGAGCCTCTCCCTGACATAGTAATAACACACCTCGATGTGCTTTTTGCAATCATGAAAAAGTGGGCTCTTAGCAAGTTGCCAATGCGCTTTGATTGTCAATGTGGATGATGTTGGTTGTGTCTTGTTCAATACCCAAATCGGCCATAAGGGGAGGTGGATAAGGCACCCCCTTGAAAAATGATAGTAGTTTATACTACTCTTCCTACAAGAGGATATTATTCATCTAAGTCTTCATTCAAGGATGCAAGGGTTGACTCTTAAGAGGGCCCATCCTACCTAACCTTTGACCAAAAAGAAAAATGATTTCCCAACTGCATATGAGCCATACACACGCAGATGTAGCTATGAAGATTGCCCTATACTCAACATCACAATTGGAAGTGGCCAGGTAGGTTGCTTCTTGGTCAACCTTGATATGCATGAACTATCCAACATGAAACATAAATTGTGACAAATTTTAGGGTTAGGATTTTTGCATCAAGGTCATAGATTGTAATGCCAAGGGCAACCTCGGGGGTCATGGACCCAAGCCAAGGGTCGACTGCCTAGGTGGACAGGGAATCCTAGAAGGCCAAGGGCTTATAAATAGGGCAATAGGGAGGGGTATTCTCATGGCATTTCTCAAGGCCCTTTCACTGGTATCAGAGCATTGGATGTTTTTGGGGAAAGGGCGTGGTCTTCCATTATAATTCATGCAGTTCATGTACTTCTTGGAATAGTCAAAGAAGGAGAAGTCATGAAGGCCATATGCAGGGCCACTAGTTTCGAGGAGGCACGCAGAATCGAGGTGCTATGAAGCAAATGGGTCCGGGATTGCTTAGGTCGCGTGGGGGAGAGGAGAAACCTATGTCACTACAATGCAAGTCGGGCAGCATCGTAGTGGGGTCTCTCTCTCTCTCTCTCTCTCTCTCTCTCTCTCTCTCTCTCTCTCTCTCTCTCTCTCTCTCTCTCTCTCTCTCTCTCTCTCTCTCTTTTGCTATGCTGCAGACCCCTCGCCATAGCTCTACAAGAGCTCCTTTTCACACCAAGCGCCCGAGGCTTGTGGCCTTAGGGAATTAAGCAAAGGGAGGGTGCCCCCCCCCCCCCCCCCCCCCCTTCAATCTCTCTTCCTCGTGATCAAAGCAATCAACCCGTTGCCGGGGTGAGCAGAAGGTTGGGGTGAGCAAACAAAATTTTGTACATTTCAAAAAATTTCAGAAATTCCAAAGGAATTGAGTATTCAAGATGATTCAAGTTCACGAACTTTGTTGTAACCATACTCTTGTAGAGGTACACGTGCGGCTACGGGAGTGGACGACGATTATGAATTGCTTGACATTCAAGAATTTAGAGCACTTCAAGGACGCATGTTTGTCATAGAGAATAATTTTGCACAATTGAATGCCAATGTCACCAAATTATCTAATATGTTTGTGCAACTTATGCAACACTCAGCCAAGGGCCCAGACCATGGATAGGCTAGGGTTACTGCCACTCCTATTTGGGGGTGGACCTGGTCTATCGAAGCAAGGCTTCAATCTAGAGAGGGTACCCCTTCTCTCTTAAAAAGAGGTGGATGATTTGATGAAAAATACTAAGCCACCAATTTTTAGGGGAGAGGAGAGGGAGCGCAATAAAGATGCAGTGAATATATTCCTCAGTAAGTGGGATGGGATTCACGATCTTACGTGCAACCCAGATGCAGTCATGGCACTCCAAATAAGTTTGACACTAGAGGGCAAGGTCTACAAGTGGTGGATGTCACTCAAGGAGAAGGGCACCATACTGCACTCATGGGAAACCTTCTAGGATGCGTTTAGAACAAAGTTTCTACCCACTAATGAAAAGGACATAAACTGGCTTGCTTGGGATAAGTGTTCTATGCGTCCACATATAACACCGTTGGAATATATCTTGCACTATTGGGATGTCATCCTGAAGTTGGATGGTCTAGATGATTTCAAGCAAGTGCATGGGTTTATTCATGGGCTGACACCTGAGCTTAAGAAGCATGGCAAAACCCAGGATCCCAAGATTCTTGAGGAGGCCATACTGTAGGCTCATATTCACGATGATTCTGATGATAAAGCACATCACATGACTCATGTGCTTGACACTACACATGGTAATACATGTACACAGCATGGGCACAATAAAAGAAAGTTCATAGTAGCCACGTCAGAGGCATCCAAGAAACCCAAGGGGTCTAGAAGGCCTCTCTCTACATAAGATTTTGAGAAGGCGAAAAAGAAAAATTATGTTTTCAATGTTTGGGAAGCGGCCATGGCAAAAAGATTGTCCCAAGGGGAAATCTGTTGCCAATGGCAAAGGAAGAGTAGTGCACATGGTGCAGTTAATGCCTCTTGAGTCTTCCTCCCGTTTCTCCAATTGAGGTAACACACATCGAGGTGGTTCATGAATACTGTAAAACGGCTTCCATGTGGCAGCAGACCTTCGGTCCACATGAGTTAGTGCATATGCACTGGTCTATTTGAGGGCATAGGATGCATATATTGGTAGATGATGGTGCTTTGTACGATTTCCTTAACTACGGGTTAGTGAAATGGCTCAAGTTGCCCCAGACTCCGAGTTCCCACCATTACAAGGGACAAATGTACTGTTGGAAATTCAAGGGTATAACACATCCGTGAATTTTTAGGTCATGAGTATGGAGCGGGCAGATGTGGTACTTGGTCGAGAATGGTTGCATAGACTAGGATCATTATTTAAACGTATCTACAAGCACAACAACCTGATATTTGAATCCCATGGTGCACATGTGTTGCTGTTAGGAGAGAAGGATGCGTCTTCCTCACCGCTCATATGTACTTCAGAGTTTATGAAGCTCACTTTTGATAAATGAAATAAAAGAAGTTTTCTTGTGTTACTCTTTGTGTCATTTTCTTTTGAAATTGGATTCCATTTCCATTAAAAATTCCTCAATGCCATATGCTTCTCTCTCTTGTCTTCCTGCAATGGCTACCACTCTCTCTACTCAAACAAGCAAATGTTGCTAATCAATTAAAATTTTTATTAATGGAATATCAAGATGTATTCCCCAATGATTTACCACCAGGGTTATTGCCGACATGGGCTATGCAACATGGCATAGATGTGGTTGTAGGCAGTAAACCGGTTAGCCATCCTAAGGCTGCTGATGTGGAATGTCAGCTTGCTGACTACCTCAATAGAGGGTTTATTCAACCTAGTTCTTCACCATGGGCTTCTCCCATCCTATTGGTGAAGAAAAAGGATAGTACCATGTGCATGTGCATAAACTACTGTGGTTTGAATGCGGCCACTGTTAAGAACAAGTACCCATTGAGTTGTTTGACAAGCTCACCGTATTTTACTAAGATTGACTTGTGATCGTGATACGACCAAGTACGCATTCGACTTGCTAATATACCCAAAACTGTGTTCCGAACAAGGTTTGTACATTACGAGTTTCTTGCTCTACCCTTTGGGAAGAGGTAATAAAATCATGGCCTAACCCAAGGAATCTACATGAGCTAAGAAGCTTTATTGGAATGTGTGCATACTATAGACGCTTCATAGCAAAATTCTCTCAAGTAGCAGGTCTACTACACGACTTAACAAAGAAGAACGTTAAGTTTGTATGGACTACTAAGGAGCAAAATACTTTTGAAAAACTCAAAGAGAAGCTTACTTCCCAACCAGTCCTCGTGCTTCCGGATCTCTCAAAACCATTTGAGGTCCAATGTGATGCTTGTGGTGATTGCCTTGGAGCGGTTTTGCTTCAAGAAGGGCATGCCATAGCATATGAGAGCCGAAGGCTCAATAGTGATGAACGAGTCTTGGGCATTTATGAGAAAGAGCTTTTAGATGTTCTACATGCCCTAGATACATGGAAGCACTACCTATTGGGGACTCCATTTATCCTACAAACCGACCACCAAAGTCTCAAGTATTTCATGACGCAAACCAAACTTTCCGACAAACAAATGAGGTGGGAAAATTTTCTTTCGCAATTTAGTTTCCATATTGCTCACATAGCTGGTAAGCACAATCAAGTTGCCGATGCACTTTCACGACGACCAAAAGTTAATGCGGTGTCTATAGCTACTCACAATGATCTATCCTCTATGATAGATGAGTATGCTACTGACCCTGACTTTAGAGACATAATGTCAGCCCTTGCTTTGGGGAAGAAAGAGGAACCATTCACCTTGCAGGATGGTTATCTTCTCCACGGCAATAGGCTATGTGTTACCCATTCCCTTCGTGAGAAGGTTATGTATGAATCCCATGCTCCTCCATATGCAGGGCATAGAGGTATTCAACCTACTCTCCGAGGAGTAGAGACGTATTTCTATTGACCTACCATGAAAGTGGACATACAAGAGTATGTTTCAAAATGTGTAGTATGCCAAAAGACCAAGTATGATAGAGGGAAGCAACCTGGATTACTCCAGCCATTGCCTATTCCAAATTCACCATGGGAGAGTATATCCATGGATTTCATCTTTGGATTACCCAAGTCTATCCATGGGAATACAGGAATATGGACAATAGTCGACAGGTTTAGCAAGCAAGCACATTTTATTCCTGTCAAAAAGACTATTAAGGCACATCCAATGGAAACTCTCTTCATATCTCAGATTTTCAAGCACCATGGATTACCCACATCCATCGTGTCAGATAGAGATCCTAGAATGACCAGTAATTTTTGGAAAGGTCTCTTTGAAAATCTAGGAACAAGATTGAATTTCTCTTCGGCCTATCACCCACAAACGGATGGCCAAAGTGAGATAGCCAATCTTACGATACTCGATCTACTCAAGACTTATGTTACCGAAGTAGATCAACGCTCACAATGGGAAAAGTATTTACCTCTAGTAGAGTATGCCTACAATAATACTGTACATACTTCTACGGGGAAAGCACCTTTCGAGATCATAGAGGGAAGACCTAAAAGTCCCTTGCTACTCAAAGTACATGGGAAGATCTTCGCCGCCGATGAGTATAGCCGTGACCTACAAGAATCTTTTCAAAAGATTAGGGAGGCTATAGCCATCTCTCAACAAAGGCAAAAAGCTGTTGCTGATAAGGACAGAAGAGCCTTAATGTTCAAAAAAAATGATTGGGTCTTACTCAAGTTTCCTAAGGCTCGATTAAGGCAAACGACGGGCAAAAATCCTACGGGCCATCAAAAGTATTATGCTAAACTAGCAAAAAGATACTATGGTCCTTTCCAAATCTTGAAGCCCATCAATGAGACGGCTTATCAACTCAAGTTGCCAACCATTGGCTTATACACAATGCCTTTCATGTAAGCCTACTTAAGCCCTATATATGAGAGCCACCAACTGAACCAATTATTGAAGACCCTCCCGAAGTTGAAGACCAAGAAGAGGTGCTACAACCCGAAGCTGTCCTTCGGCATGAAGACAAGGTACTACGACATGGTAAGATAATCCGACGGTATCTTATTAAGTTCAAAAATTATCCTTTTGAAGATGCTAAATGGATGCAAGGAGTACAACTTAAGGATAGTATGAACCTTGTCAATGCTTACAATGCTACATTAGAGTAAGCAAATGTACAACTCTCTTTTAAATGACTCATGTTTTTGTCTTATAAGACTAATCCTCTTTTTAATTGTGCACAAATTTAACTAGTATGCATGGTTAGAATCATGTTTGTGATGACGACGTCTCTCAAACACCAAGTAGAATTTGTCACTCTACTTTGGGAGAATGAAATGGACTAAAGAGCAGACATGCTTGCGGCAGCTATGTCTCCCAAGCACCAAATGGATTAGTCATCCATCTTGGAAAGATGTCGTAGGGTAAAAAAGGGATCCTCTACCCGCTAAGTACGATTGACTAATGACTAAGGCTTTATCTCTTCTACCTCATAGTCAAGGACGACTATGATTTCAAGAGAGAGGTAATGTCATAAAATCTAATATCTTACCAACCCAAATGATTTTCTCATATTAAATTGATCACTTAATGTGGGAGAATAAATGGGAACAAGTGTTAAGATATAGATATGTGCTTATAGATCTATCTCAACACGGGGCCAATAGTAAAGGGGCCCAAATGGGAGATGGTCTATCAAGAGCAAGGCTAACCAATGGAGCATAAGACCTTAGGGTTAGCTTCATTGAAGACCTCCAATAATGTGTGTAAAAGTCCTTTGACCTTAGGTAAGCTAGGGCTGAGCTTGAGGTGGGAACCCGGCCCAAGCTCGAGGTGCTTGTCGTGCTTGAGGTGCTTGTCCTGCTTGAGGTGCTTGTCATGCTTGAGGTGCTTGATTAAGATGCTTGAGGTGCTTGACTGGCTCCATGCTTGAGGTGCTTGACTTGGTGCATGATTAAGGTGCTTGAGGTGCCTTGAGAAGCTTGCCTGAGATGCTTGGGGGAACACCCCCTACTTCAAGTGCTTAGTCATGCTTGATGACTAAGGGGCTTGCTCATCCAAAGTCAAAAATATCCCTACAAGGAGGGGGGTGAGCCTACAAGGGGGGGGGGGGGGGGATGAGAGAGAACACACACACACACACAAGGGAAGCCCCAGCTTGAAGAGGCAGCAAGGACACTTGTCAAGTTCCTTCCCATGTTGCCCTCATGGTGTGCCTGAAGCCTATTGGTTGGCCACCCGAGGGGTCCAATGATAATTTAGGATATTTAATTAATTGATTTTGCATTTATCAAGTCCTCTCTCTCAAAGGGGAAAGGGGGACACTTGTCCCAAGGCTACCCATGTTGCTTGTAATGGCTCCTGCTTGTGATTGGCTAGGCCTGGAGGGGTCCAATGAGCTTCAAGCATGAGCTACAAGGGGGGGTCGACCCAAGCAATCTAGGGGGGTGCTTAGGGGGTATACTCACCCACACACACTCACAAACACTCTCATTGTGTACTATGCAAAGTGCAAGAGCTCCCTCTCCTTCTCCAAGCAAGTAGAGGTTGAGAGCCTACACCAACACTCTTGGCTATGGAGTGCAAATCCATCCAAGAGCCATGCTTCAATGCTTGAGCTTTCCATCTATTTCTTCTTCATTACTATGCTATTATGTATGCTAGCACAAGAGTTATGATAAGTGAGGAACTAGCTCTTTCTCGTATGAAATGTTTCTTCTTCCTCTTCCCTACCTTCATTCCCTGCTAGCTCTCTCCACCTTCGAAGGTGTTTGAGGTCTTGGGACTGAGGCTTGGTATAGTTAAAGCTTTCTTCAAGTTTAGGTTATGCTATGATGGTGATGCATGAAGCTTTCCATCTTCATTGCTTCACCTAGGTCACAAGGAACACAAAGAATGTATTGTAACAAGTCTCTCTTTATGGGAGAAATCATAATACAAATGCCTATTGGAGGGGGGACCGGCTCCACATAAATCCGGTCCTCAATTGTTGTCATGTTCTCTAAATTCTCTCTCTTGCAAAAGTATTGTCCATGCCAAGTTAACTAATTGCTATAATTATGTTGCTATCTTCAATTATGTTTACCCGCTATGCTCACAAAATCATTTCTTGAAAGTACTCTCATTAAATTCCACTACTCTCAAATTGAATAGGCAAATTCCATTACATCATGACTCGGTATTGGTGGTCATAGACCGGTTGACTAAACTATGCAAGCTTATTCCAATTAAATCAACAATTAAGACTCCACAGTTAGCTAAGTTATTTGTGGACAATCTGTACAGGTTGTATGGATTGCCACAAGTAACATTGTGAGTGATCATGATCCCAAGTTTAATATGGAGGGATGTGTTTAAACGATTGGGTACGCAACTCAACCTAAGTACAACATATCATCTTGAAACAGATGGTCAAACTGAAAGAGTCAATCAAGTGCTAGAGGATATAATACGAGCATATGTTAGTAAGAAGAAATCAGACTGGGAAGATTATCTACTGAGTTTGCTTACAACAGTGCGAAGCATGCAACGATTGCATTTAGTCCTTTCATGTAATGTGCAATTTTCAACCTAGGTCACCAATTATGGTGGGGTTGGCATCTAAAAAGCTCCAATAGGTTAAGGATTTTATCCAAGACCATATGGATATACTGAATCTAGCTCGTCAAAATGTTTGACAAGCACATGAGCGATATAAGAAGTATGCTGATGAGAATCGTTGACAAGTTACCTTCATGGAAGCGAAAGAGGTATTTTGCCATGTGCCAGAGAATTCAGAAAGTTTGACGACTAGGCCGACACCTAAATTATCTCTGAGATACTTTGGCCTTTCAAGATACTCAAGCCAGTTGGTGATTGATCCTACAAACTCTTGTTACATGCACACTCTCATATTCATCCGATATTTCATGTAAGTCATTTACATAGATGCTTGCATGGGGATGACAATGTCATTAACCAATAGATTTTGGTTGATGTCGTTGAACCTCCTACCCAACCGCATGAATCTCAGCAAATTTTAGACTACCATGATTTACATACACGTACGTCGACAAGCTTTAGTCAAGTGGAAATACCGACCTAAAGAAGGTGCCACTTGGGAAAATAGTAGTGCTCTTACGAAGAAGTTTCCCACTCTTGTTTTCGAGGACAAAAACACTTCTCCAAGGGGGGAGTAATGTAATGCCAAGGGCAACCCCGGGGGGGTCACGAACCTAGGCCAAGGGCCAATTGACTAGGTGGACAGGGAATCCTAGAGGGCCAAGGGCTTATAACTAGGGTGGTAGGGAGGAGGATTTTCAAGGCATCTCCCAGAGTCCTTTCATAGATGCATTGGATCAATGCATTTGTTTGGCCTGTCCCAGACTCACTTTCCCTAGGAAGGTGGTCCATGCCAATCTCTTGGTCAAAGATAGAATCCCGTGTGTTGTATCAGTTTTCTCTGGGAAGTAATTTCATCTGAATTTCCTATGCGTGATGGACCTTTGGATCTAAGACTAACTTGTATGAGTTTTGCATAGGTGCATCCAATTTTGTCATGCAAAATACACACCAACCATTTTGGCATACCCCTAGCCTCTTCATTCTCAACCCTTTCCACATCAAGTACATCATGTACATTTGCATAATTGGCTATCGTACAAAGTATGCACCAGCATTTTGGCATACCCTTGGCCTTTTCATTCTCATCCCTTTCCACATAAAGTACATAATGTACATATGTATCAGTATAACAGTCTGATTTGAAATATTTTTCAAAACCCCCATAGGCTGTATATTTACCTCATTAGAACTTACATTCAAGTTTCCACCATTAAAAAGAGGTAACAAAGTGTCATAAATATCTTTTGAGCCTACATTATTGTCTATGGTTCATGATCAAAAGGCTGAATAGATTCTAACATCTCATAAAACAAAGATACATTTTGTTAGCAGAGAGTATCACATGTAACCTTTGCTTTCATAACTATAACCAACAAAATTGTATCTAACAGCCTTATTATCAATTATCAACACTACTTTTGTCATATCAAAGCATAAGCTAAACAATTAAAAATGTGCATGTGATCAATAGATGGCTTTTTATCATGCCATGCTTCATAAAGAGTCTTGGACTACAAAGATATAGAAAAACACCTATTAAGTACAAAGGTAGCACATATGATGATATCAAACCAAAACAAATATGGTAAAGCTTGACTCTTGACTATACATCATGCCATTTCCGTAAGAGACCTATTTTTTTTCTCAACAATACCATTTGGTAAGGTGTACACAATACTATGTATTGATGTTTAATCCCACGGCTAGCCAGTAAATGCATTAAACTCATGAGACATATACACTCTCCTTCTATCTAAACGGAGGGTTCCCATAGTACATTTTGAGACACCCATGCATGCTTGGAGTAATCATTAATGAAATTCACGAAGCACAGGTAATAACCCAAGGATGGAGTTTGCACAGGCCTAAAAACATCACTATGCACAAGTTGTAACCTGTATGTAGTCCTTACCGAACCATCCTTTGGAAACTTTCAACGCTACATCTTATAGCCTTCACAAACATTCTTAAAAGGTGCTTCAAGAGGTGGCAAAGAAGCAACCATATCAATTTTTTGCAAACGTGGCAAACTAGTAAAATTTAGATACCCAAAATGTGCATGTCAAAGATTTGCATCTGAAACAGCCTTTGAATCCACAATTGTATTTGTAAAATTTTGCTCACACTTGTCATACAAAGTAAGCTTATATAGCCCACAACACAAAAGGTCAGGTGCAATAATTTCATCACCAAAACTAAGATCATGAACTCTACACTTGTCATCCATAAATTTGACAATAAGACCAAGTCTTGCAAGTACAACTATAGACAAAAAATTCTTTTTGATCTTTGGTACATAAAGTGCTTCAGCTAGTGTGAAAGAAATATCACTCGCAAAAATTAGCACAATCTTTGCAACTCTCTTGACCGGATTAGAGGCAATGTTGGCACAAGTGACCGTACTCGCATGGACGGCCTCAAGAGAGGTAAACAAGCCTTGATGCAAAATAGTATGCTTTGTAGCACCACTACAAAGTATCAAACATGTGACTCTGTAGCAATTGACATACATGCATCATGGTCAAAAGGAGCGTAAGTGCACTCTAGAATAATTTCCCATTCTCTGTTTACATCAACATCATAATCTCTATTACAAAAGATTATGAAATAGCTACACTGGTAGATGTTCTAGCCTCTTTCTTTGACCTTTAGATTAGGACATTGCTTGATCAAGTGATCATTAGCCTTGCAATAATGGAAACGCATCTTCATTTTGCATTTTTCACCAAAATTCTTAGAAGAATTGCTACCAATAGAACCAGTAGACACAACTGACCTACTACTCATAGAAGAACCTAGAGAAGTGATTGTATTACTGTTACCACTTCCACTTTGAGGAGCAATAAAAGCTTGTCCAAATGCATGTTGTTTAGCCCTGTTCTTTCTTGAGAGTGACTCTTGTAGTACCAATGTGATCAATGTGATCAATGCATCAAACTTGACAGCTTTAGAGTTTCCCCTGGTCATAAGTACTAGCCAAAGTCTCATCAAAGTCTGGCAACACATCAAGAATAGTCTGCACAAGTGAATTGTCATAAATAATTTCAACTACAAAAATGAGTTGCTCATTGATATCCATGTCATCTTTCTCTTGCATAATCTTTGACTAGAGCTCTTTATGCAGCTATGCAATTAGTCTCATTGCGACTTGCATAAAGACCATCCCAAGTCTATTTTGTTGATTTTGCTGAGCGAATGAGGAGTAATAGGGTGCTTCATAGATAATGCAATCAATGCATGAGCCTATGCATCTTTTACATCCCAACGAGATTGCTCAACTGTAGGCAATTAGTCTCATTGCTCCATCTGTTTACATATCAATACAATTAGCCTCATTGCGACTTGCATAAAGACCAAAGAGTATCCCAAGCTTGTTTTGTTGATTTTGCTGAGTGAATGTGAGTAGTAATAGTACACCTCATAGATGGTGCAATCAATGCATGAGCTTGTGCATCTCTTACACTCCAACAAGATTGCTCGGTTCTAGGCAAAACAACTCTAGTAGCAATAGATTATACTAGAACCTGCAACATCCTCAACAAAGCTTGTATCCACAGAAGGTAGATGTACATCAATGCCCTACACAACATTCGATATGCCCTTTGACATAAGAACATGTGTCATTATGTAAGATCGCATTAGCTAAGCCCCATCCAATTTGTCTTCAAGTAGCAAACACCTGATGTGAAAACTGCCTCAAAAGAGGAAAAATGAAGTAGGACTAACGTGTGCTATATAGCACAGCCCAAAGATTATTGTAAGGGACCTATCATGTAGAAAATTGCATGACAAAAATTCTACATGAAAGGACAAAATTGCATACATAGTATTGTCTATAAAATGTCCATGATATCTTCATATGTGGTCATTGAGGGAAAGATGATGCACTACCATAATGCCTTTATCTTTTTCAATGGAAACCCACGACCGTGGAATGGTGTTATCTATGAGGATTATTGATAACACTTCCTTGATTTTATCATGTGATGAAGCGTCGAGAGGAAATCATCGCCAACTGGGTGCTACAAATTGAATTTCTAGAACATCAATCTGTAGTAAAAAATATTGGTGTGCATCAAAAACTCTATTTCTTAGCTCATCGGTACCATAATGCTTGTACAACTCAACACCTTTGTAAATATAATCTATGGAGACATTGTTCAAGAAACTCTCATAGTGTGGGTTGATCCATGTCCTTGATGTAGTACCCAAGAGTATTGTGAACGGTATGCATGCTTTTTTGTTCCAAAACATGGCACTAGATATTTGCACCAATAAGGTGTTTGTTAGCCCAAAAATTGTTTTATTTTCTTATTGATACCCACAATCAATGTGGCCATGATCCTCACAACCATCTGGAAGTGAAGGTGGAACATTGTTGTGCCACATTCGATCGAGCATATGCCAGTTACAGTTTCTTGCTCGACGAATTCTTTTAATAAGGCTGTATCTATATCCAACCACCTGTAAACATTGTGGCACTCAACTCCACATTTTCTTGGGCTTGTTTGATTTTGCTCAATTATTATCCTCATTTGAGAGTCTAGGCATGTTACCATGTACATGTCGTAATGATGTGTGTGAACACACTTAGGACCGCCGAGGCATTTTTTCCATCTCTAGGAGGTTTCTCCCCCCGTGCATTGTATATACGCCCATCACTCCAAGGCTAACTAATCTTTCCATTTCACACTAAGTAAAACACTCTTTGTTGTGTGCCTTGAGCTTCCTTCATCTTCTCCAAGCTGTGTGTGTTTTCTTGCAACCCTAATTCCAACAATTGGTATTAGAGTAGGTTACATCCTCTCGGGCTTAGTCGTTAGCAGCTCCAACACATGCCTGCTCACTTTCTCCGATCTTTGTGAGTTTTGCCGAGCGTTCGCAGGCCGATAAAAGTTTTGATAAGCTCGAAGAGCTTAGTCTGCTCAGATTTCTGATTCAAGCTCATTTCAGCCTTTGTTTCCACTACATGCAATTTGGCGTAGGCTATTTTTTCATTTTGTACAAAATTTCTGTCAGTGCCATTTTCTGCATAATAGGTCCCTTACAGTTTTCTACAGTTTTTGCTATATAGCATGTGTTGTTCTCGCTTTGTTTCTCCTCTTTTCGAGCAGTTTTCACATCAGGTGCAGGCATTCGCCATGGTCGACAACAACATAGATGTGTTCAAGATGTTCGTTGCTGAGGACAGATTGGATGGGGAAAATTGCCCTATGTGGACTACATGATGCAACATGTTCTTATGTCAAAGGAAGTCTGGAATATTGTGCGCTAGTGTCAAGGATATCAATGAGCAACTTATTTCTACAGGTGACGTCATTTCAGATAGTTCCCTTGTGTAGACTGTTAGGTTTAATGGCCATGTGGTCGACCGCCCATCACTAACTGCCACTAACCCTAAGTGTACAGTTATACACTTGTGTGAGCCACTAACACTAAGTACAATGTGTATTGTGCCTTACTGCATAAGATAAGAGAAGAAAGAAAGGGGGCATACAGTACGTTGGCTGTCCCCCTTCAACCTGTGTGTGGCTATGGTGGTGTGTGTGTGTGAGTGTGTGCGTGCGTATTCTTCTTCTGTTGTGCTCCCAGCTCCTCCCCATCATCTGGTATCAGAGCGGTTTCATTCCTGAAATCGTTTCCACGCGCGCGCACACTTTCAAGAGTGCAAACAGGATTCCGATTTTGCCATTGGCAAGTTCAGCTTCCCGAGAGCGTTTCCAGCAAGCGTCTTGAGGTTTTACCCCCCTTTCGGAGCCATTCGAGCCATTAGAAACCCCATTCCAGGAGCTAAAATTTTCAGCCCTCTTGTGGTAGTTTGTGTTGCAGTGCTTCCATAGCTAGTTATAGGTACCATTGTTGCAGTCTCTTCCATCTACGAGAGCAGCAGATTTATGTCTAGCCCTGGTAAAAAGCATTGGGACGTTGTCAAGTCGATTCTCAGATACTTGAGTGACACTGCAGATAGACTATTATGCTATGGTCGTGGAGAGTCATCCATTCAGAGATTTGTAGACAGTGACTATGCAGGGTGTGTTGACAGTCGTAAATCAACAACAGGTTGGATTTACACATTTGCTGGTTCTGCTATTTCTTGGAGATCTGTTCTTCAAGATTGTACATCCATTTCTACCACAAAGGCAGAGTATGTTGCATTGAGTGAAGCATGCAAAGAAGCTATTTGGCTTGCTCGCCTAGTGAAAGATCTTGGATTGGAGCAGTGTACACCAGTTCTTCATTGTGACAGTCAAAGTGCTATTGCCTTGGCTAACAATCCAGTGTTTCATTCCATAACGAAACACATTGATGTGCGCTATCACTTCAGTCGTGAATGCCTGGCAAACAAGAGCCTTGATTTAGTGAAGATTCCTACGTCAGAGAACACAGCGGATGCACTCACTAAGAGTCTCTCCAGCCATCAGTTTCAACACTGTCATAAGTTGATAGGCATTGGGTGAAGAGTGGTGCTCTTCCATTTTTATAGTCTCCCACATTGGCCATCAAGTGGGAGAATGTTAGGTTTAATGGCCATGTGGTCGACCGCCCATCACTAACTGCCACTAACCCTAAGTGTACAACTATACACTTGTGTGAGCCACTAACACTAAGTACAATGTGTAGTGTGCCTTAGTGCATAAGATAAGAGAAGAAAGAAAGGGGACATACAGTACGTTGGCTCTCCCCCTTCAACCTGTGTGTGGCTATGGTGGTGTGTGTGTGAGTGTGTGCGTGCGTATTCTTCTTCCGTTGTGCTCCCAGCTCTCCCCATCATAGACTATTCTTGATACCTTGCCAGATTCTTACCATACTTTTGCTAGTACTTGGAGACTTATGACCCAAGGAAATCCTGAAGTTGTCAAGTTTAATGCATTATGCAAATTGTTGTTGCAAGAGTCGCTTTCCAAAAAAAACAGGACTAGATAGTGTGCGATTGAACAGACCTTTATTGCTGCTCAAAGAAAATTTGGTAACAGTAATGCAACCACTTTTCATGGTTCCTCTGTGAGTGGAAAATCACATGTTCCTAATGCATTTAATGGCAGAAATTTGTCTGGAAATTCTGGTGATAAGGGCACAAAGAAGACGCGTTGCCATTACTGTAAAGCTAATGATCACTTGATCAAGCAGTGTCCTACGTTGAAGGCCAAAGAGGCTAAGAAGAAAGAGGGTGATTCCACTGCAAATGCTGGTTCCACTACAAATGCAGCTATTGTTGAGTCTTCTGTGAAAGGAGACTGTGATGCTGATGTTGATGCAGAATAGTCTTTTAATGCAAAGTGTACCTATAATCTTGCTATCCATGATGCATGCATGTCAATTGCTGTAGATTCCCATGTGTGGTATTTTAATAGTGGTGTTACAAAGCACATTACCTCACATCATGATTGTTCACCTCTCTTGAGTCTGTCCCTCATGGATATTCAATTACTTGTGCCAACAATGCCTCTTATCCGGTTCAGGGAGTTGGAAAAATTGTGCTTACTACTGGAAATGGTAGTTCTTTCACACTTGTTGATGCACTTTATGTACCTTGGATCAAGAAGAATCTTTTATCTGTATTTGCATTTGCTTGACTTGGTCTTGTAGTCAAATTTGTGGATGACAAATGTACAGTACATGATCTCAGTTTTGGTGATGAAATTGTTGCATTTGGCATTTTATGTAGTGGGCTGTATAAGCTCACTGTGTATGACAAGTGTGGGTAGAATTTTGCAAATGCAATTGTGGATTCAAAGGCTATTTCAGATGCAAACCTTTGGCATGCACATTTTGGTTGCTAGTTTGTTACGTAGGCAAAACAACTCTAACAACAACAATCCTTGCAGCAAGACCTGCAACATCCTCAACATCGCCTACATCCTCAAAATTAGGACGTACATCAATGCCCTGCACAATGTTTCAAATGCCCTTCAACACAAGAACATGTTGCATCATATAAGACCACATAGGGTAATTGTCCACATCCAATCTGTCTCCTCATCAACAAACATCTTGAACACATCTTGAATATCAGTTTTCACATCAACTGCTCGAAAAGTGGAGAAGGAAAGCGGGAACAACATGTGCTATATAGCACAAACCATAGAAGACTACAAGGGACATGTTATGCAAAAAACGACACTGATTTGTTTTTTTTACAAAATGACAAAATAGCATGTGCAGTACTGTTTGTAGTGGAAACGAAGGCCGAAATGAGACCAAATAAAAAATCTAAGCTGATCAAACTCTACAAATTCTCTCAAAATATTTGTCAACCTGCAAACGCTCACCAAAGCTCACAAAAATTGGAGAAAGTGAGCAGGCAAGTGCTTGAACTGCTGGCCCACTAAGCCCGCGAGGTTGCAACTTGCTCTGATACCAATTGTTGGAATTAGGGTTGTAGGAAAACACACACAACTTGGAGAAGACAAAGGAAGCTCAAGGCACACAACAGAGAGTAGTGATGTGTGTGAACACACTCAGAACACAATTATATGTTTGCAATTCATGGTCCACACTAAAGCAAAGCTTAAGCAAAGATCATCATAAAGAGAATATGCATTGCTCTTCTCAAGTTTGTATTCTTTCAAATTTGTTTTGCAATTGCGATATGGGGGTGAGTAAGGGGATAGATTCACAAAAGTGATGACTATGTTGTTTGAACACAGAAATCCCATTGCTTTCATGGAGATGCCCCATGGATGGTAAACGATGCAAAGGAAAACAAATGGAATTTGCCCAAGACGGGATTAACTTGTAACTTACGTCGAGATAAAACCTTAAACTCCCAAGAGACTTGTTGTATTTCTTAAGGTCTTGTTTGAGTAGACATTAAAAGGATATAAGGACTAAGGGATTATAACTCAAGGAACTCACTCTAAATTTCAACTAGGATTAAAACTTTACTGAGAAGATTTGATGTGGATAGCCCTAGCATAACCTAGAAGTTTAAAGTGTGAAATTTGTCTTACATGTTTGAAAAAAGACCGGCGTAGTTTTTACATGTGGGATGCAACATGGGATGGTCCTTTCTAGCTAGGATTAATAAAGTTTGGTCTACATTTTAAGCTCGAGTTCACTCAATTCCTTGGAATCGGGATTGGATGGGAGCGAGTCACGATCGGATGGTGAGACACGTGGATGCATCTGAAAATCAACATAGTCTAGGTAGACCTGGCGTCGACGAGAAAAGAAGGAAGGGAAAAGGGATTCCAAGAAGGGATCAGATAAGGGAGGAGGATGTGATTTAATTAAGGAATTATTATATTTGTTTGGTAAAAATGAACCTTGAAAAGACTAGGAACCTAAACGGGCGATCCTGCAATTGTCCTCCTTAGCTGGACCTTTGCTGTGCTTCTCAAAATATTTATATGAAAGGAACTTAAGGTAGATTAATTTTATAAGCCTTTTCCAATAAGATAAAGAAAAATAAGAATTGAAAATTGTGTAAAGGTGTTGCCTCCACACGTGGCGAAGGAGACTAGATACCCGAGTCCTGAGACGAGGATAGGGATATGCCTAGAGAAGTATATGTGATTGCTTCAAAGATAACTAGATAACTTTTATATACTAAAGAAAAAAGTAACTAAAACATTATAAACAGGAAAAAGGTGGGAACAAGTTGATAAATGCATACTTGCAAGGGTATGCAATAGTTTGCAATTTGCTTTCAAATCCTTGAAATGTATTCTTGGTTCGACATGGTTGGCGCGCTTTTTTTAGTATCATAGTACTATCTCGAAAAGGTGCATTTATCGAATGGTTTCGTGGGAGGGTGGATTTTGAAGGGTTAATTTGTTGGCCAAAAAGTTGAACCCAATTATATGTTGTCCATTAAATTAAGTTAAAAATAGGGAAAGGGTTTACGGACTGGGGATCAAACTTGGGAACGAGGACTCGTGTAGTTAGTAAATACACTCATCTTAGGGGAACACACTGATGTCTGTGCTCGGTCATAACCAAAAAACGAAGCATTAGTGACCTTGAATCAAGGGTGAATTTGATATCTCTCACCAGTTGACCTTGGAAGGTAGAGTTCAAATTTAGTCTGATGGCTTTGAATTGAAAGTTTTAAATGGATAAGGAAAGATATTTTGAGGTTAAGGATTCCATATGAGAAAAAGTGAATGTTATCACCCCCTTGTGTTGGCATTGAAAAGCAGGAGGAGTCCTATCTTGGTATCAATCTCAAGTGGAAGGGATGTCAAGAATTATGGTGTATCCATTTGGAGATGGTGTAACTGACGATCCTTGGCATGACCCTTATAGAACTGAGTAATGCCACAATCCTCTCACACAAGGCTCTACGTGCTTGCTTCAACCCATACAATGCTTTCTTTAACCTACATACAAGGTCACATAGCCTCATATTTGCATAGCCTTGTGGCTGCTCCACATACACAACTTCCTTCCCAAGTCTCCATTCAAAAAGACATTCTTTACATCCATTTGTTTCAACACCCATTTTAAAGATGTGACCACTGCAATGAACACACGAACAATAGCAGTCTTGGCTACATGGTTGATTGTATCTTCATAATCAATCCCATAAGTTTGTGCATAACCTTTGGCCACAAGCATGGCCTTGTACGTACTCACACTACCATCAATGTTATGCTTTATTTTGTAAACCCACTTATCCATTCTTTCCCTTTGATAATGGCACCAACTCCCATGTTCCATTTACGTCAAGGGTAGTCATTTCTTTGTCCATAGCTTGCCACCATTTTTTCATCGTTAACAACATCCTCAAAACATGTGGGCTCTATCTCCTTTGTAATCTTTGCTAGATATACACAATGACGAGCCACATATCTATCATAAGTCAATCTCTGCACATGATTTCTTACTCTTTTAGGTCTGCTTGGTCTAGGATCACTTCCAAGTGCCTTGTTCCCTGCTTGCATACTTCTTACACTTGGAGTCTTCACAGAGGGTATGCCAAATTCCTCATCTAAACTCTGATTGGAACCATTGTTATCACCATCACTCAAATTTTGCAGCTTAGGGGCATCATCTACCTTTTCCTTCCCCTTTCTTGATACATTTGAAGAGTTAGCATGACTCACTCTTTCACGCAACTTGCCATTCCATAGATTCTCACCATGACTTAAACTAGGTGATCTTTGCAGCCCACTCAAAACCTACGTCTGTGCACTTGCATTTTTTGTAGCCACATTCTCTCTTACATCAGCCCCTAAACCATCCTTCGCATCAGTATATCAACTTGCCTTCTCATAAAAAATAACATCTTTACTTGTGACAAGATTGTAACATTTGTACCTTTTTTGCTCAAGGGAATAACCAATGAACACACATTTTTTTTCTTTTAGGTCAAGCTTACTTCTTAGTTTCTTCTGCACATGCACATAGGCAATGTATCCAAATATTGCAAAATTTGATACATCCAATTTTTCACCAAAAAACTTCTCTTTCGGTGTCATATCATGTACTGCAACAATTAGGGTCTTGTTGATAATGTAAACACATGTAGCAATAGCCTCAATCCAATAATAATGAGGCATGTTCTTGTCATTCATCAATGCTCTAGAAACCTTTGCAATGTGCCTATTCTTCCCCTCAACAATACCACTTTGCTATGGAGTATACCTACTTGAAAACTACCTTTGAATTTCATGCTTTTTTAGAAAACCATTGAATTCATTGGAGAAGTATTCTCCCCCTCCATCTAGCTGCAGGCACTTTACATGTTTTTCAATTTGTTTTTCAACCATAACTTTGAAATTTTGAAAGTGCATAAACACTTCACTTTTTTGCTTCATGAAATAGTCCCATACCTTTCTTATATGGTCATCAATGAAACTCACATAGTATCTACATCCACTCATAGATGCAGTCTTTGTTGGACCCCATACATCTTTATGCACTAAATCCAATGCATTATTGCTTACATGCTTATCATGAGGAAATGATGCTTTTGCCTGCTTTCCAAACTGACAAGCTTCACTGTTGGAAATAGGGTTGCACGGAAATGCACACAGCTTGAAGAAGACAAAGAAAGCTCAAGGCACACAACAGAGAGTAGTATTACTTAGTGTAATGTAGCCCTAGAGTGATGGGCATGTATAAAATGCATGGGGAAAAACCTCCTAGTGAGGGGAAAAATGCCCCGGAGATCTTAAGTGTGTTCACACACTTAAGATCTCCGGGGCACACACACTTAAGATCTCTGGGGTAGTGATGTGTTCACACACATCACTACCACATGTATAGTAACAAACCCCCCTTGGTAGTGATGTGGTGAATGAGAGTCGGCACCCCACGAATGACATCCTCGAGAGAGATAAACAAGTCATGATGAGATGTAATGTGCTTTGTAGCACCATTGTCAATGTACCACACATGAGCATCTGCAGCATTTGACACACATGCATCATGGACAAGAGGATCATAAGTGCCCTCAACACTAAAAGCACCCTTTGCATCTACATCAAGATCAAATCTCCTTTCACAAAAGACTCTACAATAGCTACACTTGTCAACCAACCTCTTTCTTCTTTGCCTCTTTTGCCTTCAATTTTGGGCACTGCGTGATCAAGTGATCATTAGCTTTACAATAATGGCAACACATCTTCTTCTTTCCCTTTTCACCATAATTTCCAGACGAAGTGCTACTAGCAGAAGCATTAGGAACAAATGCCTTTCCACCCGCACAAGAACCATAAGAAGTGGCTACATTGCTGTTACCACTTTTTCTTTGAGCAACAATAAAGGGATGTTCAATTGTTCGTTGTTTAGCCTTGTTTTTTGTAAAAAGTGACTCTTGCAACAACAATGTGCATAATGCATCAAACTTAACAACTTCAAGATTTCCTTGGGTCATAAGTCTCCAAGTACTAGCAAAAGTCTGGTAAGAATCTGGCAAAGCATCAAGAACAATTTGCGCAAGGAAACTATAAAAAATGACTTCGCCTGCAAAAATAAGTTGCTCATTAATATCCTTGATACCAACCAGGAAAGTGTCTATTACATCTTCCTCATGCATAATCTTCGATTCTAGCTCTTTACGCAGCAACACAATTTTAGCCTCGTTGCGACTTGCATAAAGACCAACCAGAATCCCCCAAGCTTGTTTTGAATATTTAGATGAACAAATGTGAGGAGTAATAGTGCGCTTCACAGATAATAAAATCAATGCATGAGCCTCCACATCTCTTACATCCCAATGAGCCTGCTCAGCCATAGGCAAAACAGCTCTAGTAGCAACAATCTTGCCACCAAATCCTCAACATCGCTTGTATCCTTAGAAGTAGGACATACATCAATGCCCTACACAACATTCCACATGCCCTTTGACACAAGAACATGTTGCATCATGTAAGCCCACATTGGGTAATTTTCTCGTAATTTTCCCCATCCAATTAATCCTCAACAACACACATCTTGAATACATATGTGTTGTTGTTAGCCACCATGGCGAATGCTTGCACTTGATGTGAAAACTTCCCGAAAAGAGGAGAAATGAAGTGGGACTAATTCGTGCTATACAACAAAAACCGAAGAAGACTGTGAGGGACCCGTTATGCAAAAAATGACACTAACAAAAATTCTGCACAAAAGAACGAAATTGCTTGTGGAATACTTCCTCGAGTGGAAATGGAGGTCGAAATGAGCACGAATGGAAAATCTGAGCAGAATAGGCTCTACCAGCTCTCTTAAAGTATTTATTGACCTGCTGACACTCACCAAAGCTCATTGAAATCTGAGAAAATGAGTAGGCGTGTGCAGGGGATGCTGGCGACTATGCCCGGGAGGACATAACCTTCTCTGATACCAATTTTTGGAAATAGGATTGCAGGGAAATGCACACAACTTGGAGAAGAAGAAGGAAGCTCAAGGCACACAACAAAGAGTAGTATTACTTAGTGTGCAATTGAAAGATAATGTAGCCCTAGAGTGATGGGCGTATATACAATGCACGAGGGAAAAAAACCTCCTAGTGAGGGAAAAAGGATGCCCTGGCGGTCCTAAGTGTGTTCACACACATCACTACTACATGTATATGGTAGCATTCACAAACTTTTTGCATTTCAGTAACTTTAAATGTTGGCCAATTTGTAAACATCTCTTTAGTTTGCATCATATTTAGCCTTTGCAAATTTACATGACTAATATGTTTGTGAAAAATCTCAATATATACTGTAACATTTAATGGCCTAATAACTTGTGTGTAGCGGAAAATAACATGAACATAGTGAGCATTTCATTAGAATAGATTCCTAATGATAATAAGAAGAGTGCTTGGGTGGAGAAAGCAACAAAAAGCATAACACCTAGTTAGATAGCATGAACAATACTTCAAAAGAGAGAGAAATTAAGCAATTGACAAGAGTTGAGGACCGGATTTGCATGGAGCCGGTCTGTAAAGTGTGAGCTTTGTCCTAAAGTGTGAGTCAAGGAGAAGGGAGTGGATTTATCCCACATACTGTGGAGCAAGGCTGTAGAGCTACTTAAAGCTCATTTCTTGAATCAATAAACAACAACTCATTTTGCACTACATGCTTGTCTATGGTGAGCTTGTGCTAAGCTAAGTCAATACTCAAGATTGTGTTTATGAGTCCAAGCTAATTCTATCTTGGAACCTAATTCACGTGAGTGATAACCTTGCTTACACACACGCTCACACATTGAAGCCATGTTTCTCTTTAATCCACCCTAGCTAGCTCGATCCAATTCCTAAGATTTGGTATCAGAGCCATGGTATGCTAGCTAGGATTTTCATTATGCGTTAGTGTGTGTTAATTATTAGCATCTCTATTAGATCGATTAGCATTTCATTGTCACGGCCCATTAACATTTTTCATAACTAGTTGCATCTCACTAATTAGGCCCTAATCTAGTTATGTGTGGGCATGTCCTTGGCACACCCAAGAGGCCACTAACCTCCATGGCTAGATAGGCTTGATTAGGGAAAAGATTAGCATCCAATTTTTGCATTTCTAGTCATTTTTTGTGTCAATTTTCTAGTGGTTTGCACCTCCAATTAATCTCTCCACCTTTGTAACCGCATAACAACATTGACCTCATCTCGAAGTGCTCGATGCAAGCTCTCCGTAGAGCCTTCAAGATCTACAATCCGAGCTCAAAAGCATCTCAAACTCCATCCTCAAAATTTCCTATATTTAGGTGTGTGTGTGTGTGGAAAGCCTGCTCAGCTTTGCATAAGAATCAAATTTTCGGAGGAGCCTTGACAAGGAAGCCTGTGGGCTTGTTGGCTAGCTCAAATTAGGAAGGTTATTCTTGGCTTGAGTAGTTTCGGGGTTAAAACCCATTGCCTAATTCGGGGAGACTGGGCGGACGCGAATCGGACCTCAAATCGGTCTTTTTGGAGGTAGCGGGTCCGCAAGGAGGGAGTCCCACCTTGGCTGCCCACAGGCGGACTTCAACTGTGCGGTAAGCTGCAATTTAATCCCACTGGGGTAGATACCCACATGTGCGTGCGCCTTGGTTTTTAGCCCGTCTGCCCGAGCTCCAGCCCTTGGCCTTGCCCTTTTCCCTTAAAGCCCCATTCCCGCACTGCTACACTCACCTCCCCTTGGGCCTCAAGATCTCCAACTCAAGAGCTCCCCCATTCCCACCGCCCACTCAAGACCTTTTCCCGTGGCACTCCGACCCGCAGCCAGGTATTTCATAGGGCATGCTCCCACTCAGTTGCAACGAGGAAAAGTAAATCAACACAAAATAAAAGAAGCTTCGAGGACATAAAGAAAAGATTCAACAAGGGATTTCAAGAGCGGCCATCAAACAACCATCCCAAAGCTTCCACACCAAGCACTCAAAGAAAATCTTCAAAGCATCACCAAGCATCCAAAGGAGCATTACTTCATTGTGAAGAGGGGCTTCATCGACAGTGAAGAGGAGCTTCACATTGAAGGGAAAATCCAAAGTACACATTAATCTTGCATCCAAGCACAACAATTTCTTGCAATGTATGTAATTATATTTGTCTACATGGTTGACATTGTGTGTTTTTGTAATGGGATAGACATTGGCATTGGAGAGTCTTCAAATTGCTAAAATCCCTCCATGTGTGAAGATTTTGTAACAAAGTGTATGAGAAACACCGCATGCTTGGGCTCTCGGAGTATGACCAAGATGGAAGAGAGCATTAATTTTTGCATAAATCTTTTCATAGGATATTTTAGCATATTGTTGTATGTCATTATGACGCATGGAATAAAGCCTGACTGTACCACAAAAAAGGGGGACAGAAGTACTCGTTCGAGGGGAGCATACGAAGTCAGACCATGAAGCAGTTGAAAGCAATAGTAGAAGCAACGAAGGCAAGAGACCTGACAGAGGATCAACTCACATAGTAGAAGACAAAAAGGATGAAGATGAGAGCATTGTCTTTTATGAAGACCCATTTTGAAGATACAGACTCTCTACTTGTAGGGGAGGACTTTTTCCTGTGTGGATACCAACTTATCATCCTGTGTGGACATCACCATCCTTTGTGGATTTTTCTTGTGTGGATTTTACCATCCTGTGTGGATATCACCATCCTTTGTGGACTTTATTTTCCTGTGTGGATATCACCATCCTATGTGGATTTTGTTAGCCTGTGTGGATCATGCATTTTCAATATCTTGTCGTAGTCCAAACCTCAAGGGGAGGATTGTAAAGTGTGAGCTTTGTCCTAAAGTGTGAGTCGAGGAGAAGAGAGTGGATTTATCCCACATACTGTGCAGCAAGGCTGTAGAGCTACTTAAAGCTCATTTCTTGAATGAATAAACAACAACTCATTTTGCACTACATGCTTGTCTATGGTGAGCTTGTGCTAAGCTAAGTCAATACTCAAGATTGTGTTTATGAGTCTAAGCTAATTCTATCTTGGAACCTAATTCATGTGAGTGATAACCTTGCTTACACACACGCTCACACATTGAAGCCATGTTTCTCTTTTATCCACCCTAGCTAGCTCGATCCAATTCCTAACACGGTCCCCTCTCCAAAAGGCTTTGTATTATGGTTTCTCCCATCAAGAGAAACATTTTACAATACAATTTCTTGTGTTCCTTCAATACTAGCTAGTGCAATGAAGATGGAAACTTCATGCACTACGCAAAACACTTATCAAACACAACATCAATTCCCTCACGGTCTCAGACCCAAGACCTCACACACCTTCGAAGATGGTGAGAGCTAGCGGGGTGTGAGAGTAGATTGAGAGGAAGAAGGAGTATTCTTACGAGAACGATGTACATCTCCTCATATAATCACTTATATTAGCATAGCTTAGCTTAGTAATTAGCATGGTAGAGGAGATGAGCATGCATTGAAGCTTGGATCTTGGTTGGATTTGCATCACAAAGCCAAGAGTTGTTGGTGTAGGCCTTCCTTCTCACAAGCTTGGAATAGGTGATAAGCTTTCCATTAAAGCTTGATAAGGAGAGAGAGTCTTCTTTACTTAACACATGAGATAGTATGAGTGTGTGTGTCAATAATTCCTTGCAAAATTAAGCCCCCTCTCTCTCTTGGTCGACCCCCCTTGCTAATTACTCATGCTAGCATCCTATTGGACCTCCCCGAGCTTAGTCAATGACAATTAAGAAGCATAAGTGATAGCCTTCTGACATGTGTCCCCCTTTCCCCTTTTGTGAGAGCTTTATGTAATTTAATAATTCAACTAAACTCTCATTGGACCCCTTTGCCTCCTGGCCAATAGGAATCAGGCAAGCCATTGGCCAGCTGAATGCTCATTGGTCCCCTTGGGAGACTGTCCAATAGTTTTCTAGAGAGCTTAATTCTTATTGGTTCTTTTATTAAGTGTTTTTAAATTAATTAAACTAGATTTACTCTAGCCTAATTCTCATTGGTCCACCTCTAAGGCCATCCAATAGGAGTTGAGTACACCTTGTGGGCATCTAAGCTAGGGAGCTGACATGTGTCCCTCTTTCCCCGTGTGTACAAAGGGAGCTTGTGTGTGTGTGTGTGTATGAGTTTCTCTCTCATCCCCTACTTCTTGGGCTCGCCCCCTCCTATGTAGGGCTTGACAAAGACTTTTGGGACACACACAAAGCATCCAATTTTCCCTAAAGTTGACCTTTGGACACAACCTTTGAATTTTGGAACCTTAGCATTTTTGAATTCTTAATGGGATGAACCTTAAGGTCTTTTAAGCCCATTGTTGCACATAGCTCTTTTGCACATGGCCCCTCCTTTGGATCCCTATTTTCCCTCCTTTGGATGCCTACTGTGGCCGGTCTGCTAACTTAACCAATATTCTAGCTTTTTCTCCCCTGGCACTTCCCCATATTATATGATCAGTTTAACATGAGAAAATAATTTAGGAGAATTAGATATTGATTATTATGACATTACCTCTCTCTTGAAATCATAGTCGTCCTCGACTATGGTGTAGAGAAGATAAAGCATATTCATGAGTCCTTTTTCTTAGCGGGTAGAGGATCCCTATGTTACCCTACCACATCGTTCCAAAATGGATGACTAGTCCATTTGGCGCTTGAGAGCCTGAGGCTGCCGCAAGCATGTCTGCACATTAGTCCTATCAATCTTCCATAGTAGAGTGACAAGCTCTACTTGGTGTTCGGGAGACGTCGTCTCCGCAAACTTGATCTAAGCATGCATACTACTTCATTTTTGTGTACAATAAAGAAAAAGAGAGTCTTGTAAGACAAAAACTTTGTTCATTTTTTACATTTGTACATTTGCTTACTCTTGGAAAGCATTGTAAGCATTGACAAGGTTTAGGTTATCCTTTGTATGCCTTGTATCCATCTAGCATCTCAAAAATGATAATTCTTAAACTTAATAAGATATCGTCGGACAGTCTTACCGCCTCTTCGTACCTTGTCTTCATGTCGGAGAATGGACTCGGGCTGCAGCACCTCTTCTTGGTCCTCGATCTTCGGTGGGTCTTCAATAGTTGGTTCTTGCGGTGGCTCTCGTTTGTAAGGCTTTAGTAGGCTCACGTGGAAAGCATTGTGTATGAGCCAATGGTTGGGCAACTTGAGTTGATAGGCCATCTCATTGATTGGCCTAAGAATTTGGAAGGGACCATAGTACCTTTTTGCTAACTTAGCATAGTACTTTTGGTGTCCCGTAGGATTCTTGCCCGTTGTGTGCCTTAATCGAGCCTTGGGAAATTTGAGTAAGACCCAATCATTTTCTTTAAAGGCTTGGGCTCTTCTGTGCTTGTCAGCAACAACCTTTTGCCTTTGCTGTCAGATAGAGATAGCATCCTTAATCTTTTGAAAAGATTCTTGTAGGTCACGGCTATACTCATCTGTAGCGAAGATCTTCCCGTGTACCTTAAGTAGCAAGGGACTTTTTGATCTTCCCTCAATTACCTCAAAAGGTGCTTTTCTCGTGGAAGTATGTACAGTGTTATTGTAGGCATACTCCACTAAGGGTAAGTACTTCTCCCATTGGGATCTTTGATCTACTTCCATTACATAGGCTTTTAGTAGATCGAGAATTGTTAGGTTAGCTATTTCACTTTGGCCATCCGTTTGCGGGTGATAGGCCGAAGAGAAGTTTAGCCTTGTTCCTAAATTCTCAAAGAGACCCTTCTAGAAATTACTGGTCATTCTAGGATCTCTATTCGACACTATGGACATTGGCAAGCCATGGTACTTGAAAATTTGTGAAATGAAGAGGGTTGCCATTTGATGGGCTTTGATAGTCTTTTTGACAGGTATAAAATGAGCTTGTTTACTGAACCTATCTACTATCGTCCATATTCCCGTATTCCCATGGATAGACTTAGTCAATCCAAAGATAAAATCCATGGATATGCTCTCCCATGGTGAATTAGGGATTGGCAAGGGTTGAAGCAATCCAGGTTGCTTCCCTCTATCAAATTTTGTCTTTTGGCATACCACACATTTAGAAACATACTCTTGTATGTTCGCTTTCATGGTAGCCCAATTGAAATATGTTTCAACTCCCTTTAGGGTAGATTGAATCCCTCTATGCCCCGCATAAGGAGGAGCATGAGATTCATACATTACTTTCTCATGTAGTGAGCTAGTAATGCATAGTCTATTGCCGTAGAGAAGATAACCATCTTGTAAAGTAAATGGTTCCTCTTTCTTCCCTAGTGCAAGGGCTGAAATCACATCTCTAAAATCGGGATCAATAGCATACTCATCTATCATAGAAGATAGATCATTGTGAGTTGCTATGGAAACCGCATTCACTCTCGCCCGTCTTGAGAGTGCATCGGCTACTTGATTATGCTTGCCATCAATGTGAGCAATATGAAAATGAAATTGCAAAAGGAAATTTGCCCACCTCATTTGTTTGACGGAGAGCTTGGTCTGCATCATGAAGTACTTAAGACTTTGGTGATCCGTTCGCAGAATGAAAGGAGTCCCCAATAAATAGTGCTTCCATGAGTCTAAGGTGTGTAGAACTGCAAGGAGTTCCTTTTCATATATGCCTAGAGCTTGCTCAACAGGGTCGAGCCTTCGACTTTCATAGCCTATGGCGTGCCCTTCTTGAAGCAAAACAGCTCCAAGGCAATCACCACAAGCATCACATTGGACCTCAAATGGTTTTGAGAGATTCGGTAGTGTAAGCACAGATTGAGAGATAAGCTTTTATTTAAGCTTTTCGAAAGCATTGTTCTCCTTGGAAGACCATGTGTACCTAACTATTTTCTTTGTTAGGTCATGTAATGGTCCTGCTATTAGTGAGAACTTTTCTATGAAGTGTCTATAGTATGCGCACATACCTATAAAGCTTCTTAAGTCATGAAGATTCTTGGTTTAGGCCATCCTTTTATTACCTCTAACTATGATGGATCCATTTGGATGCCATCTTGAGAGATAATGTGACCTAAATACTGAATCTCTTGTAAGAAAAATTCACTTTTCTTTCGATTAACATAAAGTTTATTCTCTCTTAAAACTTGAAATATTACCTAGAGATGTCGCTTGTGTTCGTCTAATGAATTAGAGTAGATGATGATATCATCAAAGAATACTCCAGTAAAAGGTCGGTGAGGCCTAAATAGCTTCTCCATCAAGTGGTTGAATGTGGATGGTGCATTGATCAAGCCAAAAGGCATGACAATGTATTCATAAAGACCAAACGTAGTGCGAAATGCGGTCTTTACAATGTCTTGATCAACTATCCTTATTTGATGATAGCCACTTTTTAGGTCAATCCTACTGAAGTAGGTGGAGCCTTGTAGCTTATCAAATAGGTCTTCTACCCGTGGAACGGGAAACCTATTTTTGATAGTGATCCTATTTAGTGCTCTCTAGTCGACACACATATGATATGTGCCGTCTTTCTTTTACACTAGTAGCACACGAGAACAAAATGGAGATGAGCTAGGCCTAACCATGCCCTTCTCAACTAACTCATGCACTTGCCGCATAATCTCCTCTTGTTGAGCTTGAGAAACTCTATAAGGAGGTTTGTTAGGCGGTGAACTTCCTGGAAGAAGTTCAATTGCATGGTCATCATTGCCTCGTTTAGGAGGTAGCTCACAAGGGATGTCGTCAATAAAGACATCTTGAAACCCCTTGAGAAATTTGGATAACTCTAATTCCTTTTGATTGTGTATATTTTCTTTTGTTAAAACATTAGGTTCATTTTGAGAATCTTTAACAAAAATCATGTACACGGAAATAGAGCTCTTTATTGACTTGTTGAAAGCTTGTGTATGTCCCTGAACTTAAAGGAGATTCCCTGAACTTAAAGGAGATTCTCCTTTCAGGGAATTTAACATTGGCAGCCGTGCGATCAAACCATGGTGCCCCTAGGATTACATCCTCATGCTTGAGAGGAGAGATAAAGAAGTCCTCTTTGTCCACATAGCTTTGGACATGGAGCCTCAATTTCCCTATTAAGGGAGTGATTGAAGCTTCTTGCCCCTTGAAAGCACTGTCTGCGGGTAGGACATCTCCCATCTTGTAGGCTTGTATGCCTAGCTTGGTGGCCAACTCTATAGATATAAAATTGTGAGTAGAACCGGGGTCAAAGAGAATAAAAGCATCATGTTCTCTTACCTTTCCCCAAGCATGGCATAGAGGAGATCCTTTGTGGTGAGTTTGCTCCTCTTGGATTTCGACCAAGGTAGCTCTAGGAGGATCATGGCGGTTGTTCTTTTGGGGACAAGCACTGTACACATGCCCTTGTTCGTCGCACTTGAAACACCGGTTATGCTTGCGATAACGCTCAAGCTCTTTCGGAGAGAGTTTATTTTTGCCTTTATAAACTCCCTTCTCTTTAGCTTTGTTGGAGTTGCCCTTAGAAGACTTTTGGACATTGTCCTTCCCCTTAGGCTCATTGGAACCCTTGTTTTCAGGGGGCTTAGAATTCCTCTTAGCCCCTTTTTGGAAATTGATTCGAGAGGCCACCATAGTATGATGTATTACCGTCGATATGGTCCATGGCCTTTGGGAGTTCACATACTCCACCATTTCTTCAGTTAAGCCTGCACAAAATTGCTGCTTTTGCTCTCCAAAATCCAACTTTTTGAAGACAGTGGCTTTGAGTTGTAGGTCCCAAAACTTGTCTACATATTTGTGGATGGATTCATAGGGAGAGAGCTTCAAGCTTCGCCATTCGGTGAGTACTTTGTCTTTGGCATCGGTGGCCAAAAATTGTTTCATAATGGAAGCTCTTAAAGCTTTCCATGTTCATGGAGCTTCACCGTTGGCCCGTAGGCTAGACCACCATTGTCTGGCGGACTTTTGAAAGTGCAAAACTACATGGAGTAGCTTAGAGGACTCCGTGAAGCCCTCATCTCCGAACACCGCATCAAATTGTTGGATAAAGACCAAGACTTTGTTCGTAGCACCAAAACTGCCATCATAGGTAAGGAAAGGGATGCTCTTCCCTCTCTCTTTGAATTTCTTGAGCTTGGACGACCTCTTCCATGCGGCATAGGAGTTGCTATGGCCTCTTCTTTTTTATGGTTCAAAGGTTGCACCATCACTTTCTTCAGAAGATGAAGAATTTGAGGAAGATGGAGAAGAGGGTGACCTCTTTCTCGCCTTTATCTTTCCTTGATCTTCTTTGTCTTTACCATCACTTTCATAAGAGGAAGAGGATGAAGAAGATGGAGAAGAGTGTGTCCTCTTTCTCGCCTTTTTTCTTCTCTTGCTTTTTGTCATCCCTCTTTGAAGTATGGTGTGGAGAAGTATGCGATGGTCTTCTCCGTTTTGGAGGTGATGGAGAGCGTTTAGCCCGCTGTCTTCGTGGAGCCATCTTTGTCGAGGTGGCGGGAGACTCACTTCTTTCTCGTTCCTTCGGTGGAGGCTCTTGAATTCTCCTTTGAGAAGGAGATGCGTCATCAAGGAGCAAATTTCTGAGCCCTTCATAGGGATCCTCTTCTTCTTCCCGAATTGGAGAGAGACCTCTTTTGGAAGTCTCATGTAACATTTAATGGCCTAATAACTTATGTGTAGCGGAATTAGCATGAACATAGTGGGCATTTCATTAGAATAGATTCCTAATGAGAATTACAAGAGTGCTTGGGTGGAGAGAGCAACAAAAATCATAACACCTAGTTAGATAGCATCAACAATACTTTCAAAAGAGAGAGAGATTAAGCTATTGACAACAATTGAGGACCGGCTTTGCATGGAGCCGGTCCCCCCTCCAAAAGGCTTTGTATTATGGTTTCTCCCATCAAGAGAGACATTGTACAATACAATTCTTTGTGTTCCTTCAAGACTAGCTAGTGCAATGAAGATGAAAGCTTAATGCACTAAGCAAAACACTTAACAAACACAACTTTAATTATCCCCGTTCTCAGACCCAAGACGTCACACACCTTCGAAGATGGTGAGAGCTAGCAGGGTATGAGAGTAGATTGAGAGGAAGAAGGAGTATCTTATGAGAAAGATGTACATATCCTCACATAATCACTCATATTAGCATAGCTTTAGCTTAGTAATTAGCTTGGTAGAGGAGATGAGCATGCATTGAAGCTTGGCTCTTGGTTGGATTTGCATCCACAAGCCAAGAGTGTGTCGATGTAGGCTTGTATCTCACAAGCTTGGAGTAGGTGATGAGCTCTCCATTAAAGCTTGGGAAGAGATAGTCTTCTCTTTCTTCACACATGAGATTGTGTGAGTGTGTGTGTTATAATGCCTTGCAAAAATCAGCCCCCTCTCTCTCTTGGGCGAGCCCCTTGCTATTTGCTCTTGCAGGCTCCCTATTGGACAATGCCAAGCTCAGCCAATGGCTATTAAGCAGCATAAGTGATAGCCTTCTGACATGTGTCCCCCTTTCCCCTTTTGTGAGAGCTTAATCAATTAAACTTAATTGATTTAAATGAATCAAATCCCCATTGGACCTTTCCCCATTCTGACCAATAGGAGTTAAGTAGCCCATTGGGCTGCTCAATTCCTATTGGACCCCTTCTCAGGCTGTCCAATAATCATCTAGGAGACTTAATTTTCATTGGTTCTTTTTATTAAGTGTTTTAAAATTAATTAGGCTAAATTTACTCTAGCCTAATTCTCATTGGTCCACTTCAAGGGTCATCCAATAGAAATTGGGCATACCTTGTGGGCATCTGGTCTAGGGAGCTGACATGTGTCCCTCATTCCCTTTGTGTAAAGGGGGCTTGTGTGTGTGTGTGTGTGTGTGTGTGTGTGTGTGTGTTGATTTCTCTCTCATCCCCTACCTTTAGGGCTCGCCCCCTCATGTGTAGGGATGTGTGTTGACTTTGGAGAGCACACAAAGCATCCAATTCCCCATAAGCTTTAACCCTTTGTACACAACCTTTGAATTTTGGAACCTTAGCATTTTTGAAGTCTTAATGGGCTGAACCTTAGGGTCTTTTTAGCCCATTGTTGCACATGGCTCTTTTGCAGATGGCCCCCCCTTTGGATCCCTACTGAGGCCGGTCTGCTAGCTTAACCAATATTCTAGCTTTTTCTCCCTTGGCACTTCCCCACATTAAATGATCAGTTTAATATGAGAAAATCATTTAGGAGAATTAGATATTGGTTATTATGACATCTCACAAGGAGGCTTCCTAGGTGTTCTCTTGTCATGGTGGGGAGCTTGAAGAATCCCATGAGCACAAAGCTGCCGTTGCACTTCACTTTGGAGGGATGGATTGCCCATGGCTTGATGAAGCCTAGAAACAAGATAGTTAACAAGCATCGGGGCATCATTAGTAGCTTGCTCATTAGCAAAATCAAAGTTATCAACAATAATTTCGCTCTCTTTACTATTGTCAGTCATTCTAACAACTTTTAGGTGTAAAATTTTTAGGTGTACTTTGGCACTTCAAGCCCTAGTTGCTACTCCTCTTTACCCCTTTAGAAAAAGCACTCAAGCTACTATACCCGTGGCTCGAATACCATTAATTGCAAGGAATAAAAGAGAGGGTCATTCAACACCAAAACATCACCGGCTCCTGTCAAGCTTCTAATAGCTCAATAGTGGTTAAGCCGTAGGCAAGCCCCGTAGGACTCCACTATTAAGACCATAGCTCTCGACGGTGATGCCCCGTTAACTGCACAAAGGCAGGCGAACTACAAAGCTGAAAAATCCCTATTCTACTTACTCACATGCAATTAATAGTACCAACCATTTGTAGCTAGCTTGAGGACCTCCCTTCTTGAGCAAGAAAAGAGAAACCTTGTGCTCTGATACCAATGTAACATTTAATGGCCTAGTAACTTGTGTGTAGTGGAAAATAGCATGAACATAGTGGGCATTTCATTAGAATAGATTCCTAATGATAATAATAAGAGTGCTTGGATGGAGAAAGCAACAAAAAGCATAACACCTAGTTAGATAGCATGAACAATACTTCAAAAGAGAGAGAAATTAAGCAATTGACAACAGTTGAGGATCGGATTTTCATGGAGCCGGTCCCCCCTCCAAAAGGCTTTGTACTATGGTTTCTCCCATCAAGAGAGACATTTTACAATACAATTTCTTGTGTTCCTTCAATACTAGCTAGTGCAATGAAAATGGAAACTTCATGCACTACACAAAACACTTATCAAACACATCAATTCCCTCACGGTCTCAGACCCAAGACCTCACACACCTTCGAAGATGGTGAGAGCTAGCGGGGTATGAGAGTAGATTGAGAGGAAGAAGGAGTATTCTTACGAGAAAGATGTACATCTCCTCACATAATCACTCATGTTAGCATTGCTTAGCTTAGTAATTAGCATGGTAGAGGAGATGAGCATGCATTGAAGCTTGGCTCTTGGTTGGATTTGCATCACAAAGCCAAGAGTTGTTGGTGTAGGCCTTCCTTCTCACAAGCTTGGAATAGGTGATAAGCTTTCCATTAAACCTTGAGAAGGAGAGAGAGTCTTCTTTACTTCACACATGAGATAGTGTGAGTGTGTGTGTCAATAATGCCTTGAAAAAATCAGCCCCCCCTCTCTCTTGGTCGACCCCCCTTGCTAATTACTCATGCTAGCATCCTATTGGACCTCCCCGGGCTTAGCCAATGACAATTAAGCAACATAAGTGATAGCCTTCTGACATGTGTCCCCGTTTCCCCTTTTGTGAGAGCTTTCGGTAATTTAATAATTCAACTAAACTCTCATTGGACCCCTTTGCCTCTTGGCCAATAGGAATGAGGCAAGCCATTGGGCTGCTGAATGCTCATTGGTCCCCTTGGGAGATTGTCCAATAGTCTTCTAGAGAGCTTAATGCTTATTGGTTCTTTTGTTAATTGTTTTTAAATTAATTAAACTAGATTTACTCTAGCCTAATTCTCATTGGTCCACCTCCAAGGCCACCCAATAGGATTTGAGTACACCTTGTGGGCATCTGGGCTAGGGAGCTGACATGTGTCCCTCTTTCCCCTTTTGTACAAAGGGAGCCTGTGTGTGTGTGTGTGTGTGTGTATGGGTTTCTCTCTCATCCCCTACTTCTTGGGCTCGCCCCCTCCTATGTAGGGCTTGACAAAGACTTTTGGGACACACACAAAGCATCCAATTGTCCCTAAAGTTGACCTTTGGACACAACCTTTGAATTTTGGAACCTTAGCATTTTGGAAGTCTTAATGTGCTGAACCTTAAGGTCTTTTAAGCCCATTGTTGCACATAGCTCTTTTGCAGATGCCCCCCCCCCTTTGGATCCCTATTTTCCCTCCTGTGGATCCCTATTGTGGCCAGTCTGCTAACTTAACCAATATTCTAGCTTTTTCTCCTGTGGCACTTCCCCATATTAAATGATCAGTTTAACATGAGAAAATCATTCAGGAGAATTAGATATTAATTATTATGACATATACAACAACTCTTGCACCTTGTGCAAACTTGTTTCAGAATAGTAGAGAGTACCTGTGAACAATGCGGCTAAAAGTAAAGCTTTCTACACCATCAATATTTAGATTTGCAAAATCCCCAAGATGGAGGAAAAACTAAAAACGGGGATCAAAACGTGCTTGAAATGGAAATCTACCTGCACAGTTCCCTCCAAAGGTCTGCATAGAATCCTAAGATGCACAATCTACAAAAGGAAGCACCTCAATCGGAGATCATTTGACGATGGCTCTCGGGAGTCCTGAGAATGCTTTCTCTCCTGCTCCTACTTGCTACTCCAAGCTCCTCAGACACAACTAGGCTCTATGACTATGTTCAGAGAGAGAGAGAGAGAGAGAGAGAGAGAGAGAGAGAGAGAGAGAGAGAGAGAGAGAGAGAGAGAGAGAGAGAGAGAGAGAGAGAGAGAGAGAGAGAGCATGACCTCTTGCAGGAACACACACAGTCACACACAAAGATGGAGGAAAAACCCCTGTTCTTCTTCTTCTTCACTAACTCAAGATAAGAGGTCTACATATAAACATATGGGAAAATAAAAACAAGAAAGGAAACTTATACAATTGTTAGTGTAAAACGCTAGTGAGGAGGTGAATGGATAAGTGTTCCATCACTCCGGTAGGTAGACCAACTCAATGTAGTATAGCTACAGTATCAATGACAAAGATATGCATATCCACCAAGGCACGCCAGTGATGGATGACTATCAGTGATAGTCATCTAGGAGTCGTACATGTTGAGCTTGACATCCCAACAAGTACATCATGTACATGTGCATCAAAAATAGGCTAATCCATGACATTTTTGGAAATTCCCATAGGCTATACATTTGCCTCGCTAGAATTTCCATTCAAGGTTCCACCATTGAAAAGAGGCAACAATGTATCATAATTGTCCTAGAATCTTACATTACTATCTCTAGTACATGATAAAAAGGATTGAATGGAATCCTCCACTAAATATAATATCTCATGAAACCAAGATACACTCTGTTTACGGATGGTACAATGTATAACCTTTGCTTTTAGGACTGTAACCAACAAAAATACATTTGATATCCTTATCATCCAATTTTCTGCTTTGCTTTTGTGGTACCAAAGCATAAGCTAAGGAAGCAAAGACATGCATCTAATCAATAAATGGCTTCTTATCATCCCATGCTTCATATAAGGAGTCTTAAACTGCAAGGCTTTGGTAGGACACTTGCTAACTACATACGTAGTACGCATGGCAACTTCAAGCCAGAATGAATATGGTAAATCTTGACCCTTGACCATACATCATGCCATCTCCATAAAAAACATATTTTTTCTTTCATCAACATCATTTTGTTGAGGCTTTTACGGCACTGTAAATTGGTGTTTTATCCCACAACTAGCCAAAAGTGCATTATATTCATGAGACATATCCTCCCTCCTAGATATGAAGAGAGGGTTGGCCATAGTATATTTAGAGACATTTTTTTCCATAGCCAAAAATTGCTTGAAGCATGAATACTTCAAACTTATCTTTAAGCGGATGCATCCATGCATTCTGGTAGTAATTATCAATGAAAGGCATGAAGTACAAGTAATTACCCAAGGATGGAGTTTGGATAGGTTCACAAACATCACTATGCACAAGTTATAACCTACATGTAGCCCTTAGTGAACCATCCTTTGGGCACTTGAACACTGCATCTTACCCAAAATACAACCTTCACAAACATGCTTAGGAGCTTCAAGAGGCGCCAAAGAAGCAACCATCCCATATTCCTATAAAATACTGTAAAGTGGCAAAATTCAAATGCCCAAAACATGCATGCCAAAGTTTTGCATCTGAAATAACCTTTGAATCTACAAGTACATTTGCAAAATTCTATCCACAATTGTCATATAAAATGAGCTTATATAGTCTACAACACAAAATGCTAGATACAACATTTCATCACCAAAATTGAAATCATAATTTTACATTGGTCATCCACAAATTTGACAACAAGACCAATTCTTGAATGCTAGATAAAGAGAAAAGGTTCTTTTTGATCCCTGGTACATAAGGTGTATCAGCAAGTATGAAATAATTACTATTTGGAGCAGTTAGCATAATCTTTCAAACTCCCTTGATTGAATAAGAGGCATTTTAGGCACAAGTGACCATATTCCCATGAGGGACAACTCAAGAGAGAAAAACAAGTCACAATGAGAAGTAATGTGCTTTGTAGATGGCTATCAAAGTACTAAACACGTGACTACAACAATTGACATACATGGTGATTTTGCCGAGCAAATGTGAGGGATAATATTGCACTTCATAGATAATGCAATCAATGCATGAGCCTATGCTTCTTCAACATCCCAATGAGATTTTTTAGTTGTAGGCAAAACATCTCTACCAACAAGAGATCTGCTAGAGTCTACAACACCCTCAATACAGCCTGTCTCCACCACAGAAGGCGAACATATATCAATGCCTTGCACAACATTCCAGATACCTTTGAAACAAGAACATATGTTATCATGTAAGCCACATTGAATAATTATCCCCGTTCATTTTATCCTCAACACCAAACATTTTGAAAACATATGCTACACTTGATGTAAAACTACCCCACCTCAAAAGAGGAAAAAAAAACAAAGTAGGACTAGCATGCGCTATATGGCACAACCGAAAGAGGACGATAAGGAACTCGTTTTACATAAAATTGCACTGACAAAAATTCTACACAAATTAAGAACAAAATTTCCCACATTCTACTATTTGTAATGGAAACAAGGGCCAAAATGATCTTGAATGTAAAACTTGAGCACATCGAGCTCTACAACATCTACAACCTCTACAACCTCACTTGAAGTATTAGTCGACCTGCCTACACTTCCCAAAACTCAAAAAATCTGAGAATGTGAGCAAAGAGGCGTCGATGAAAATACTAGGAGGACATGACCTGCTCTAATACCACTTGTTGAGTTAGGGTTGCAAGAATGCACACACAGTTTGGAGATAGAGAAGAAGCTCAAGGCACACATTAGAGAGTATACTGCTTAGTATGCAAATAGAAAGATAAAATAGCCCTAGAGTGATGAGCATATATACAATGTACCGGAAAATAACCTTCTAGTGAGGGAAAAAGTACCAAACCGATAGTCCTAAATGTGTTCACACATATCACTACCATATATATGGTTGGCCCATATATATGGGCCGACCATCATGAAAGATTTTGCCATCACATTAGCTTCTGACAAGTGAGGTCCAACCATTATTTTATAGGCTTGTTGGGAAGATAATTTATTTCACTTTAACAAAAGTATAAATTTTGATTTTGCCTCTTTTATAGACTTGATTGGCAAAAGAAACATAAATTTGAGGCTTTATTTCAATCACACGTCTCTTAGGGAATATAGTACACATGTTTTAGCGAATAGGATGCACCACTGGGCAATGACAAGAAACATATCTTGCACTTGCAATGCCAAACACCGAACCATTGGGCACGTGTACACAACCAAAGCTCCCACTAGAGAATGTTCCAAACCACCCAGGATGTGGTGTGATGTGGAAAAATGCATCCTCATCTAGCAATTGATGGGGACAAGTCTCACCTCTCAAAGGCGTGTAAGCATGAGGAACACTAAAGGTCATCACCATTAGTAGCATTTGAAGCCACCGCTCTATCATGTGTCAAAACCTCATATGCATCACGCATACATCTCCGCTACTACCTCATACGCTTGAAATAGTGATGCCTAATGTTCCATATGTGACCACAATGCCAACATTGCATATACTGGCAACTATGAAACCGCTGTCTCTCACAAGTCATCATTGTTGACTCTAAATTGTCAAACATGTTTGCTATATGGATGCCAAGAAACCAAACTGTGTCCTTGGGGGTGCACTATTTAGTACTCCCCAATATAATGTGTGTTCATGGTGTAATTAAAAAATCCCCTTTTTTAACATGTTGAATGAATAAAATGACCTCTTGTTTTAGGATTTTTTTCAAAATTGAATATAAAAACCCCTTATTTTAATGTGTCTTTGTTAAATTGCCCAAAATTTTTGCATTTAAAAACCCTTCATGCTGAATTCACATGGTACATTGAGATGATTACATAGTGCACCCCCATAGACTATGGCAAGAAATCAAGGGAGAAACTCGGCAAAGTTTCCCAATAATCGAGCAAAAAAACTCAAGAAAAATCTCAAGCATAAATGATGCCAAAATGGCAGCAAAGTGGGAGATCACCGTGTCGACCACTACAAGATCATGAAAACCATGATCAATTGCATCAAAATTGATACTTTGGTAGGAGAAACCCCAGAGTATCTCCTTAATAAACTGAGCAAAAGACTCAAGCAAAATATCAACCATAAACGGTACCAAAATTACAACAAAGTGGGAGATCACCGTGTCGACCACTACAAGATCATGAAAACCATGATCAATTGCATCAAAATTGATACTTTGCTAGGAGAAACCTTAGAGTATCTCCTTAATAAATTGAGCAAAAGACTCAAGCAAAATATCAACCATAAACGGTACCAAAATGGCAACAAAGTGGGAGATCACTCTCTCGCTACACTATCATGCAAACCATGATCAATTGCATCAAAATTGATGCTCACATATGTGTAAAACAGCTCCACAATCTGCACACATAAACAACATCACTAAACCAAGTGAGCAAAATCTGGGACAAACAACTCAATTGAGCATAAAGCGCATAACCATATACACAAGTAGTGAGCAAACATGCTCAAAACGCATCCCATTGGAAAATTGCTTGCAAAGGTTTGCAAAGACCTGTAAATTTGTGACTACTTGGCTACTTGTACTGTAGCCACATAAGCATATGCAACTGATAAAACCTGTCAAAGTGCGAGTGAGAATCGACCACTAAACCATGAGAGAATAAAATGCAGATACGCACAAAGCATGGTGAGCATTTGAGAAAAGCCAACAGAGTTTCCCCTAAAACTAAGTAAAAACTCAAAAATCTCACCAAAACAAAAAAAAGCATGAATAAATACTCAATGTCTTTCTAGGAAAATCCAAACACGACAAACATAATTTGCCAAAACCTTGGCAATCAAGCTCACTCGTGAATGAGTGGCTCTATGGATGCCTACACCTATCCAAAAACCTGTGAATCTACCACCTGCAAGCTATACATAGCTCACGATGTATCCACGTATGCATAAATAGCATAAATTGCACAAAATTGTGCTAAAAAGTCTATGGAATGACCCACATAGTCATACATGAGCACTACCTTTGCCGCATAGTCTTCACTGCAAGGAACGTGCAACCTATGAGCAAAACACTAGAATCTGGCATACACTACTGCTTTGATTGATAAACTCGTCGACAAAAAATCAGACACATAGCACAACCAGCCATTGATGGTCATAAACGTCATCCAAAATCCATGCTCGCTTGTGGGAAATCTACTCTAGAATGGTCCATCAAAGCCGCTATACATCTAATCCATGTCACCAAGGGAAAATTGGAGAACCATCAAAGCCAAATTGTTGTCAAGTTGGGTTGCTAGGGAGACATTTCAGAGCCAAGCTACTCTAGATAGAGGCTAGAGGAGAGCTGATGCCACTCTTACTTGATCTCTCTTTTGGTAAGATGAAATCGGGAAGCCAAGGGAAAATGTTGGAGCATAACCGCTCTGAAATGTGGCCTGGGAGGGGAGATGATAGTGAAGCTACATTGGAGGAGAGCCAAATCGATCTTGCTCCCTCTTGCTATGCCAAAGCCAAGAAAATCTGGTCGATGCCATCTTCCACCATTGGACGAAAGTGCTTGCCAATGTTGTAGCTGTTGATGCCGAGCCGATACGAAGTCACAAAAACAAATGCCAAAAAACCAAGAAGCCGTAGAAAGTGTGCTTGCCAAAGCCAAAACTAATCCAAGATTCAATCCACTCTCTCTCTCGCGTTCTCTCTCTCTATACTTGTACACTAAGGTTGTTGAAGTCTAGCCATTGAGTGGATGATCGGTGAGGAATGCCGATCATGAAGAGAATGTGTTGTTGAGGAACACCACTGGTGCCACTCTATGTATCTTGCTAAGCAAGATGCACACAAGTTGATGTCAAGAGGAGGCACATGATGCCTCTCTCTCTCTCTCTCTCATTATCTTCTCACTTTTTGTAGCTTTTTTTCACTTTTTGATCCTGGCTCTTCACCTTATGTGTGTGTGTGTGTGTGTGTGTGTGAACACACCCTTACACAAAATTCTTCAAAAAAAAATATTCTACAGTTTCTTAAATTTTCCTCCTTGCACTGTATTGACTTTTCCTTCTCCCTATTGTTTGGCTCAATTTGTTAAATTGTGTGTGTGTGTGTGTCTGTGTGTGGATACACACACATACACTCAATTTGTTAAATTGTGTGTGTGTGTCTGTGTGTGGATACACACACCTTTGCTCCTCTCTCTCCCTCTCCCTCTAAAGCGCTACACCTCAATGCTATCTAAGCTCAGTTTCAAGCACTGTAGAGCCTTCAAATTTGCTCAATTTTGCAGACCTACCTTGCTTGCTTGATGCCAATGCTCACCTATTTGCTGATTTGTGCTACTTGCTACTGCTTGATTTGGTTTGTAGCTCGATGTGCTCGTTTTCACTTGCAATGTGTGTGCGCGTGTGCGTGTGTGTGTGTACACACACAACCACACACACTTTCTTTTCCCCTAGCACTGTTGCCCGAGCCTGCTTGCTAGCTTTACTGCACTCTCCAAGCTTGGTTCTCTACAGATTTGATTGTCCCATTTTCTATAGAGATGCCAAGATACCTTTCAAGATTCCCTCTTCTCAAGAGAGGCTGAACATGCCGATGAGGAAGCCGAGCTCTGAGATCCGTCGAATCTCCTCTAGATGCTTCTCACTGGGAAGCCATCACACATGACGATCATCATATAGGTTCTAATACTGATAGAGTGCATGTGTGTGAGAAATGCGTGTGTGCATGACACAATACAAGTGAGGGAAGAGACGATGAGTGCACGGTGTGGGTGGAGCAACCTCCAAGAAGTGGGGAGCTCCTTATTCATGTATATATACAAGAACAAGGGTAAGTGTATGGGCAGTGGGCATCGGACGTCCGGACGAGAAAAGGCACAACTTAAGGAGTACGAGCGGAAGTGCGAGAAGAAGAGCACGAGGATATGGTGAACTCGCTCTACTGTAATGTGTAGAGCATAGTGAGTTCTTATTAGGTTTTTACAAAAGTATATGTGTACATACCTGGCGGCCCGCCCACTTACCTGGGCGACCACGTTGGGCTTTATACCCCAACAACCTCCCACTTAAAGTCCAATGTGGTACTTTAAGTGTGAGAGAAGCTACTATACAAGCTAATATACAAGAGATGTAGAGAAGTGATGTACTACCTTACACCTAACTGCTTGCGAAAATGCGTAAATCTCTCTGAGGGAAGTCCTTTTGTAAGTAGATCAGCAAGATTTTATGTGGTGTGAACTTTGACAAGCTGAAGTTGCTTATCCTCGAGCATTTCCCTGATGAAATGATACTTCACATCCACATGCTTTGTCTTTGAGTGATAAACTGGATTGCGAGCCAATTGTATAGCACTTTGACTATCACAATATAACACATGCATCTCTTCTTTGATTCCCAAATCTGTTACTAGTCGATTAAGCCAAATTGATTCTTTGCATGCCTCTGATGCTGCAACATATTCAGCCTCTGTAGTAGACTGAGTAACACAATCTTGTAATCTAGAACGCCATGATACTGCTCCACTAGCCAATGTAAAGACATACCTTGACGTAGACCTTCGGTTGTCTAAGTCACCTGCATAATCTGAGTCTGTAAAACCCTTTACACTTAGCTCCTGACTCCCATAGCATATACGCATACTCTTTGTAGCTTTCAGGTATCTCAATATTCCTTTCACTGCCTCCCAATGTTTCTTGCCTGGGTTTGACATGTATTGACTTACTACTCCCACTGCAAATGCAATGTCTGGGCGAGTAGCAATCATTGCATACATCAAACTACCCATTGCAGAAGCATATGGAATCTTATCCATTTCAGCCTGTTCTTCCTCAGACACAGGAAAATCTTGTTCGCTAAGTTTCACATATGGTGGCAATGGAACACTCAGTGTCTTTCCCTTCTCCATATTGAAACGTTGCAAAACCTTGTCAATATACTCTGTTTGAGATAACCAAATCAACTTCTTTGATCTGTCTCTCTCAATGCGCATACCAAGTATATGACTTGCCTCACCCATGTCTTTCATGTCAAACAATTTTGCCATCTTTGACTTCAAAGCTGAAATTTCTTCCAAGTGCTTGCCAGCAATCAACATGTCATCCACATACAAAATAAGGATCAGCCAACTACCATCCTTAGCCTTCTTTGTATATAGACAGTGATCGAACTCACTACGTTTGTAGCCTTGAGAAAGCATAAACTTGTGGAATTTATGGTACCATGCCCTCAGTGATTGTTTTAAGCCATAAAGACTCTTTAACAACTGGCATACCCAATCTTCCTTGCCTTTCTCAACAAATCCTTCTGGCTGCTGCACGTAAATTTCCACATCTAAATCCCCATGCAAGAACGCTGTCTTGACATCCATTTGGTGCAACACCAAATCCAATATGGCAACCAATGCAAGAAAGCATCTCAATGTAGTCATTTTGACCACCGGAGAGAAGACTTCATCAAAGTCAATGCCTTGTTATTGCTTAAAGCCCTTGGCAACAAGCCTTGCTTTGTACTTTGGCTGACTATCATGAGCGGTGATCTTATACCTGTAAACCCATTTACAAGGTAGAGCCTTTTTGCCCTGTGGTAATTTAACTAGCTTCCATGTCTTGTTTTTATGCAGAGCTGTCATCTCTGACTGCATGGCCAATTGCCAATTCTCGGAGTCCTTCATTTGCACTGCTTCCTTGTAACATGAAGGCTCATTGCAATTAGTCAACATGACATAATTCATACATGGAACAAACCTATCAGGAGGTCGCGTGACACGTCCAGATCTACACACAATAGGTGGCTCAGGCTCAGCCACAACCTGTGGTTCCACTCTATCCTGTCCTTGCTCCTCTTGAGCTCTGACATTTTGTCTTGCACGTGCAGGTCCATCTTCTTGGAAGACAACTCTTCTAATCTCCTCAACCCTCTCTGGTTTAGAATGATATTTGGATTCATTAAAGTGAACATCATTGCTGCGGACAACCTTTCTGGATTCGGGATCCCAAAGTCTGTACCCCATCTCACCAGAATTACCATAGCCTAGAAAGATGCACTTTCTACTTTTTGGCTCAAGTTTGTTCCTAAATTCCTTTGGAACGTGAGTATATGCCTCACAGCCAAAGACTCTGAGATGCTTGTATGAGGGCATTTTGCCTGACCATACCATCTCTGGCACTGAATGCTTCTGCAAAACCTTGCTAGGAGATCTATTTACAAGATGAACAACTGTTGATACAGCTTCAGCCCAAAACCCATTTGGCAGCTGTGCATTAGACAACATACTTTTGACCTTCTCTTGTATGGTCCTATTCATCCTCTCAGCAACACCATTTTGAGGAGGATTGTAAGGAGCAGTAAGTTCATGTTTTATACCTTTTGACTCACAAAAGTCCTGAAAGGCCTTTGAAACATACTCTCCACCATTGTCAGTGCGTAAGCATTTAAGCTTCTTGCCACTCTGATTCTCCACAAGTGTCACAAACGTTTTGAAAACACTCAACGCTTCATCCTTGTGCTTGAGAAAGTAAACCCATACTTTCCTCGAGTAATCATCTATAAATGTCATAAAGTAAGAAGCTCCCCCTAGAGATAGGTTAGGCATAGGTCCACACAAATCACTAAGAACAAGTGCCAACTGTGTATCTCTTCTACTGCTTCTATGCTTATGTGGCTGCTGTGTTTGCTTACCATACAGACAATGTTCATAGAATTCAAAATCATTAAATGAAAAGCCAGGCAAATAACCAGAACGAGACAAGATTTCCATTCGCTTCTTGGACATATGTCCTAACCGGCTATGCCACAAAGAAACGTTTGGCTGCTCGGTTACATTGATTACATTTTTAGAGACATTTGATACATAAATCATGTAAAGTCCTCCAGACTTTACTCCATGTGCTACTGTCATAGAACCCTTGGATATCTTCCACATGTTCTGTCCAAAAGTGGTGACGTAGCCAGCATCATCAAGTAAACCTGTGCTGATCAAGCTTTTTGTAATTGCGGGAACATGTCTCACATTCTTCAGCGTGAAAGAAGAGCCATTTTGAAACTTCAATTGAACATCTCCAACACCTAAGATCTCACATGTCTGCCCATTGCCTAGCCGAACATGATCTTTAGTGGTCACATAAGAAGTAAACCACTCCTTGTTTGGAGACACATGAAGTGATGCCCCTGAGTCTATTATCCAGTCACTCAGTGCATTTCCATCAGATGCTGTAAGAAGAGCTGAGTCCATTATATTATTCAAGAAGTAGATGTCTCCTGACACTAGACTGTCATCCTCTGCAACAGTGTTTGTCACATTTATTTCTTGAATCTTCACTGAGGACTTGTTCTTCTCACCATGGTCTTCAGCTTTCTCTTTGCCTTTTTCTGCTTTCCATTCTCTGCAGTCTCTTTTCATGTGACCCTTCTTGCCACAATGGTAGCATTCTACGTCACTCTTGCCTTTAGCACTGCGGGACTTGCTACGAGACCGATTCCTCTTTCCACCTTTGTACTTTTCTTTGGTCCTTCCCCTGACAATTAAGGCTGTTCCTTTGCCTTTGTCCATTGTCTTTCTATTAGTTTCTTTAGTAAGTAGACTTCCTTCTACACCTGCTATGTTCAAACCATTTGGAGGTGTAGAATTACTCAAATCTGTGCGAAAAGTGTCCCAACTTTTTGGCAATGTGATCAACAGGAACATAGCTCTAACAGGTTCATCAAACTTGACACCTTGAGCTGACAACTGACTATAGATTGTGTTGAATTCATTCAGATGATTGGACATAGGTGTACCTTCTTTCATCTTCAAGTCAAAAAGCTTCTGAAGCCAGTATACCTGTGAAGCTGCACTCTGCTTCTCATAAAGATCACTCAGCTTTAACCATGCTTGATAAGCCGACATCTCGTCTGCTACATTGAAGTAAACGCTTTCTGCCAAAGTCAGCATAACGGTAGAAAGTGCCAATTCATCCATTTCGCTCCATTCATCTTCGTCCATTATCTTCTAGTTTTATCCCCTTGAGCTTTATAGGTTTTATCTGCTTCTTTTGTACCAACACGTGCCAAATCTGCTTCTTCCACAATGGGAAATTGGTTCCATCCAGCTTCTTGATATTGTAAAGAGCAGTGTCCTGTGATCCAGCCATAGCTACGCTTCACAGTGGTTTACTTTCCTGGGAAAAATTCGGCAAAGTTTCCCCTGTAAACTGACCTCTGAACCAATATCAACCTGCCAAATGAACCAAGAAAGCTTCAGATTCTGCATAAATTTTGGCAGAGTCTCCTTTGTAAAATGGCTATGGTGTACTAAAAAACAGACCAAAAAACAGCTCAAAAACACTGTCTCTCTGACACTGTAAGCTGCGGGTAAACCTGTCTTGCACCTGTATTGTCTCTGATTGTCCTGTAAGCATAGACTGCGACAATGCCTCAACGGCAGTAAAGCAAAGATGCAATCCCAACTGTCTAACTCACAATCAATACATCCTAGCTACCTATCTAAGGGTGCTCGAGGGATCGCTCCAAGACCTGTATCACCGAAAGGATCTCAACATTCGAGAATCCCCCAGCTCAATAAAACCTCACTCGACCCTCAACAAAGGCTCCAGTAAATCTGGCAGTACATAGACTTCCCACAAAGTCATACATCCACAAATTTCCCACTGTATGTTGTAACCGCTGCGGCGGTTGTTTGCTGCGTGACTCACAGCCAGCAAACCCTCAACAGACATACATCATCTCTGAAAATACATCCCATGTGGAAGTACCTGCAATGTCAGGATGAAATCTGGAATATCAAGCAGCAAACACAAGCTACCTGATGACTAGTGGATGTCGACTACAGTTTGTGTGTAGATGCGCCCGTGTCGTATGTGACACGTCTCCAAGAACTGTGAGCCGTCCTTCGATGTGTAGACAGCCACAAATCAACACTCTGGGAGTGTCGATATCCTCAACACCTGCAGTCGTAGGCCGAAAACCCCAAATTTGCAGAGTTGGATCTGCACCCGTCGAGACCACGTAGTCGAAAATGGCCTGCGCAGACCTTTGTCGAAGCCGAACGGTGGCCGAGATGACCTCAGAATGAAATTCTGACAACACCAAGCCCGTAGGGCTTACCCACGAGATTTGGGGCCGTGTCTTCGCGTGTCGAATTTCACTCCAATCTGAGCTGGTGACTCTAGCCTCCTGCAGTGCTGCCCCGAGCCTTGATCTGAGCTCTGATACCAGTTGAAGGAGTACGAGCGGAAGTGCGACGCGAGAGAGAGTGCGAGAAGAAGAGCACGACGATATGGTGAACTCGCTCTACTGTAATGTGTAGAGCATAGTGAGTTCTTATTAGGTTTTTACAAAAGAATATGTGTACACACCTGGCGGCCAGCCCACTTACCTGGGCGACCACATTGGGCTTTATACCCCAACAACAACACCTTTACCCCAACAATTTTTATGCAATCGTATCGGCTTTAGTGATAGAGGAGCATGAAAGTCCATGCTAGAGCTTGTATGGAAACCCTATAGGCATCTTTGTATGGTTTGTATAGTTTCACAGTGCATCATGATGATGTCAGCCATTGTATGCCTAACAATCCCTAGTACAAATGCTTCCAATGCAGCTGCTAGATTGGGCCTCAACACGAATAGGCCATACATGAGATGCCCAAACGTTGATGAAATCTAGACAACCCTGGATGTACTAGCCTCCTCAACGCTATCTCCATACAATGTATCATGAGGACTACTCATCACATATGGATGTGTCATCATCAACACTAGGATGGCTACATCCCTTTCATCCATAGGTGGAACTATGTGTCTTGGCATCAAGTCACTAGCATGAGCATATCAAAGAACTCCATGTTTGTCATCGCTACATGTACCTTAGGGAGCAGACCCACTCTGCATTTGTCAGCATAGACTTTGGCAACACTTGCTATGTCTCATTGGAGAAATCGCACTCCACCTATACCTCTGCAAAGTCCATTGACATGTCCTACATAGATACATGCCCTATGTCCTAAGCATATTGGAGCTCACTCGTGAATGAGACATATCCCATCTCTCTCATACCACATATCATTGATACAATCAAGACCAAACCGTCTTGAAACTCAAATGTGTCCAATGGAGCAGAGAAGTCATATCTATCTCCTCTCGCAATCACAAGCAATCTGCATTTGGAATGATTGCTCTCAAAGCAGTATATGACAACACAATCTGCTATCTATCTTGCCAAGATCAAACTCTACGTAATCTTAGGAACATAATGCACATGCCATAGCATAAAAGATGAACCACTAGGTAATGACTAGCATACATATCCTACTCCTATATGTTAAATGTTGGACCATTGGCTAAGTGCACACAACCAAGTCTCCCACTCGAGAAGGTACTAAACCACCCACAATGCGCTGTGCTGTGGAAGACAATCACAGCCATTTTCTAAATGGATGTCACGAAACCAAAATTTTTATATGCATCAAAAGGTGTATGGTGAGAAATTCTAAAAGAAATTTGACAGTGTCTCCCTTTGTAAACTGAGTAAAATCTCAAGCAAAATCTCAACCATAAACCGCATCAAAGATGCAAAAGTGGAAAATCAGCTCGATCACTACACAATCATATCTATGATTAACATATATGCAACCTAGAGCTCAATGTAGCTCTACCAAAGAAAGCTGTAGAACTTGTAACTTGTGACAACATGTAGCATGTAAGCAATAGACTCACAATTAAAATACCCATCCATGAAAAATAATGTATAACTTGTAAGATGTAGTCACTACAAGCATACACAATCTCACTCCTATGAGAGTGGATAAAAGAACACTAAATTCGTGTCCGCCGAAAGTGATAAAAAACATGTCCAAGCGAGAGTCAAACTCAATCACTATCAATGTGGGAGTCACACTGGACCACTAAGGCATCAAAGAATAGACCGTGGATACATAGAAACCATGGTGAGAACTTGGAAAAAATTTGACAGAGTTTCCCGCTGTAATTTTAGCAAACTCTCAAAAAATCTCACCAAAAATAGGCATACATAAAACCTTCAAAGCATTAGGAAAAGTTTGGACTCAAATTTGGGCCTTGTAAGAAATGCCATGTGAACGTAGAGACTCCATAGGGAGAGGTAATGGAAAATTTATTATCTATTTAAAAAAAAACTCAAATGTCTTTTTTATTAGAAGGTATGTTTATTAAATAATTCAAGTAGTAATCTTCTCATGATAACACTTAATTGTCTGCAGCCGCCAAGAATTCAATGCCGAATATGGAAATCTTTTGCATTTTTGAAAAATAAACTCTGCTTTCTCAGCTCATGCTCCCCCCTATTTCCCCCTACTTGCTGTTGCACACGATTGTTGATGTTTCTTTCTTCCATTGCCCTCACTTCCTTCTGTAGAAAGTTTCAATTAGTCATGTCTCAATCCACTCTTATAGCTTCCTGTGACAAATAACTTCTATGAGGAATTAGAGAGATGTATATTATATGCATGTAGAGCTCTCATGAGAGTATGAGCCTCTTTGTAAGGAAAACAAATAGAACACCATTTCAGAAGCTTTGAAATAGAACTTCATGTCACAGGGCATAAAAAATGTGGACCTTCGACTGGATGGCAAAATGTATCCCAAGCATCCCATCACAACCACATTTCAATGATATAACTTCCTTAATGAACTATGTCAGAGATGGACCCAATGACCTGTATGGCTACACCAAGAAGTTGGCCACAAGAAATGATGTTTTGCAACGAGAGAGAGAGAGAGAGAGAGAGAGAGAGAGAGAGAGAGAGAGAGAGAGAGAGAGAGAGAGAGAGAGAGAGAGAGAGAGAGAGAGAGAGAGAGAGAGAGAGATAGATAGATAGATAGATAGATTTTATTATCGTCCTCGGAGGTCAAATATGACCTATGGGACCAAAGTTACATGTGATGTAGTATGTGTATGGCTGATGAGTGACTCTCGATGCTCCAAAATTGTAGTGATGAGAGTCGCGATGGAGAGCCCACACGTTGGCTGGGAGAGGAAAGTGTGTAGGTCTAAGTTATGGCTGAAAATGTGAGAGAAGCAAGTTCGGATGTGATCAAAAGCTGAGCACTCTAGTAGTGTGTGGTACTCAGACTCTCGAACTTGCAGTGAGCATAATGTGCACAATCGATTTGACCCTTCTCCATTGCCCCAACGCCCTATCTCGCATCGAAGGAAATGGGAGCTAAGCCGAATTGCTGCGATAGTGCGTATCGCGGACAAGGGAATAGGCTCAAGCATGTAAGTGTGAGTATGGTTTCCTCTCTCAGTGAAGAACATGGTTTTGTAGTTGGGGGCAATATAGGTGGTGTAATGTATGAAGCGTGACCCACCGGATTTCTCCCAAGCCGTAATACATTGGCGTTGTAGAAAAGCTTCATTCACTTGAGAGTCAATTGAAGCATCATGTAGCAAGTGTAATGCATCCCATCTCCCAAACCACTTCTTTATGTCTTGCATCCATCCCGTGCTCAAGATCTTGCTTTTATGCGTCTTTTGAACTTTTTTGCTTGCTTCCCATGCAATTGTAGGAAGTCGATAGGAGGTTTTGATGCATCTTTATCATGTACTCCACAACCCTTTCCATACCCATAACCTCAATTGGAAGAGATCCCGACTCAAGAAGTAGGAGCATATATGGTGTTTATGTCTTAACTTGGAGAAAGCTTGTAAGAAAACGCTTTTGGACATTCTCAAACTCTTTCCAAGTAGACTTTGAGATGCTCCCGCCCCACACTTCAACTCCATAAAGAAGAACCGGTGTCACCAATGCATCAAAAAGATACTTCTTGAGAACCCAACACTTGATGTTTCCCGCATTACACATGTTCTCAAATGCATAATATGCTCTCTTTCCCGCTTCCAAACGACGCATAGCACATTCATGCCACTTGTGATTGGATGGAACCTCAAGGCCAAGGTACTTAAAGCTCTCAACAACTTCAAGTGTCTCGTTGTTGTACACAATGCATGGATTCTCCTTATGGTTGGTTTTCACAAGCATAACCTTTGTTTTGGATTCATTTACAATCAGCCCACTATGCAAGCAAAAGTTCTCAAGGACAACCATAAGCTTTTGTGCATCTTCTAAAGTGTGTGCTAGAAGCACTACATCATCCGCATACAACAAAAGCATGATTACCGCATTGCAAATAGTGACCTCTTCAATGCCTTCTTCTTGTATAAAGTCTAGTACCATTTTTTCCAATTGATCGATGCATAGACCAAAGAGAGTTGGTGACAATGGACATCCTTGTTTAACCCCAATAGTGCTTACAAAAATTTCTGAAATTTCTCTTCCCATGCGCAATTGACAAATCACCTTCTCATAGATTCTAGAAACCGCAAGCATATAAACTCACTTGGCACTTGGAGTTCTTCCATCCTTCTCCACAAATTGTTACGTGGAATCATATCAAAGGCTTTCTTAAAGTCCACAAAACAACAATACAATCGCTTGCCTTTCAACCGACTTTCCTCCATGAGAACACGAAGAGTGACAAGATGATCAATGGTGCTATGGCATCGACGAAAACCCGCTTGTCCCTTTGTACGCTTGTCATTCTCTTCAGCCCAATCACTCAATTTCATCTCCATTATGCACCCAAACAACTTTGCCATAAGAGACCCAATCATTATAGTCCGGTAGTTGCTTACATTCTTTACATCCCCTCCTTTATGCAAAGGCTTAACCCAATTAGTACTCCAATCATAAGGCATACCATGTTGAAGTGCAAGGTTGAACATATCACACATCCACTCATGGGTAAAATCTCCTGTCCATTTGATCATCTCCGGCTTGATATCTTGAAGATCTCCTGCTTTGCGAGTGGCCAACTTTTCAAGCCCACCGCATACATCCTCAATAGTAAAAAAAAACGGCATACATGGGAGTGAACCATAAAATGGCATTTTTTTAGTATTTGCTTGCTCATATAATTGCCTACAATGTGTGTACATACCCACTAGACTCAAGTTACCAAAATTCTCAACCCGCTTGCCTCTCAAGTTTCTCCAAAATCTTCCACATGCATGTGCCTTTTCTTGGACTTGAAATTCTTGTTGCTTTACTTCCCATCTTCTTCTCTTCTTTTGAATCAATGCCTTGTATGTATGCAAATGACTTTGATAGTTGTCTTTGTCCATAGTTGCAGCAAGCTTTATCAAGGACTTTCGAGCATCTTGACATTCTTTATCAAACCACCTTTTGCGTGATCTATCTTTGTTGATACCATGGAGATGCTTTATGGCAAAGCATTCTTCCGCACAAGAACAAATAGCTTTCTTGAAAGCTTCCCATTTAGTTTCCAATGGTGCATCACATTGAAGCTTTGTCCTCCATAATTTTTGCTCAACCATTTCAATGTACATTGGTGCCCGTTTGAAATCCATACATAGTGATAACTTCTCTTTCCTTTGGCTGAGATTATCATGCTTAGTTGCTTCTCCACATGAAAGGTCAATACATAAGGTGCGATGGTCGGATTCCGGGGTCCATTGACCAAACATAAAACTCTTTATGCAATACATGATGGCTTCAGAGAGTAGCATATAGTCAATCACACTATCCCCATTATGTCTCCTACATGTAAATCCATTGGTTCCACTCCACAAAGATACACCATTGGCAATGAGCATACCCGTGCTATTACACATGTGTAAAAGTAACTTTCCATAGTGATCCAGCTCTTTCTCATCCATTGAAGTACGATCATACAAGTGAACTTCCTCAAACTCCCTTGAAATGTATGGCATATCAAATTGTTGAGTATCATGTTGCAATGTTTTTGTGCGAGCATTCATATCCCCAAATACAATAACATCACCTTCACCTTTGAAATAAGCAATGTCCTCTTCTAAATCAGAAAGTGGTTGATCTCTATCCATGCAAGCATAAAAGGGAGAATCATGATGAGGAATGTAGCAACCGGCTACAAAAATGGGTGCTCTTTTTGGTGTCATAATTTTCAGCCATACATAACGTTTGTACTTGTCATCTTTCACAATTGATACAAAATCTTCCAATCCTTTCTTAACCATACATGCTAACCCTCCTTGTCCTCTTCGTTGCTTGAGATTCTTTGACCACATCAATGAATGTACATTGTAATCCTCCAAGCTGTTAATCCTTTGTGTATCATGCTCCCAAGTTTCAACAAGAAGTACAACATCGGCTTTGCTTGTTAGTTCATCAATGCCAACCCCCGCATTCCATGGGTATCCATTACAATTCCAAAAGCATATTTTCAATTGTAACTCGGTCTCATAGGTCACGCATCCCTATTTGCTTGAGAGACTTGCCTCCTCCTTGGGCACATTTTCTTCATGAGAGATCTCCTTGTTTTTATTATTCTTTTCCTCATATGCCTTGCGACGCATATTTTGTTGCTTAATAGTGCGATCTTCACATACAAAACATTTTGTATCCCTCAAATAGATCCAACTATTATCAAGGATAATCTTTCGCTTGGTCTCATCCGGCATGGTGCATACAATTGGCCGTTCTCCCGAGCGAGGAGCTCCTTGCTTCCCCACTCTATGTGCTCCATAGACCATAACTCCGGACATGCCAAAGTGGGTTTTGAAGAAATCTTCAATAACAATGGCAAGAGAAGGAGGTGTCTCTAACTTCTCTTCGGGAATTCCACAAATAACAATGTTCTTGGAACGTCGCTCCCGTTCCTTCAACTCCTCCACATCCACATTCTGAACATTCTTTGTTTGAACCATAGCTTGCATGAGTGAGGAATTAGAAACCACATTGCTACCACATACATCAGCCCAAGACTTGTTTGTGCATACATTTTTCATGTCGCATACATCCCGGCTCATAGTGTCAAATTTCTCCTCTTTCAATACATGGTCATGCTCTACTTTGCTCATCCGCTCCTTCAAAGCATTCAAGTCCACAAGAGAGCGTTTACATTCCTTGACTTCCTCTTCAAGTTGCATCAAACGTGTTGTTTGCATCTCAAGTGTCCTCTTGAGATTCTCATTCTCAACCACAAGTACCCTTAGTGTGCCATTCTCCATTGCAAGTGCTCGTAAGTCTTCGCCTTGTTTGTTTACGGTCTCTTGCAATGATACCAAGTACGCCATGATCATGGTTTTCGATGTCGTTGGTTGGGTGGTTGTGTTGTTATCTCCACACTTAGGAGATTTTGGATCATTTTTCACAATGGTTGTGGACCTTGTTGAAGAAGAAGAACCCTTGTGAGTGCCGGAAGACATTGTATGTAAACTAGGAGATGAGAATCAATTTTGTTGAACCTGTTCACTTCAAAAATGCTGCTACAGAAACTCCTTCCATAACTCTGAAATTTTTTGTCTTTATATCAATGCATAGAGGACTTTGTGCTCTTCGATTGAGGCTATAGATCACCGAAATCGGAGTTCGGATGAAGAAGTTATGATGAAAAGAGTGGACTGTTGTCTACTAGGTCAAAAAACGGCTGCGTTTTTTGAGAGAGAGAGAGAGAGAGAGAGAGAGAGAGAGAGAGAGAGAGAGAGAGAGAGAGATTGCATGTAAGGAAAATGTGCACGTACACCAGAAAGTCATGCAATGTATTCAACATGTTAAAGACGGCAAGGAGACCATGAAGGAGCTTGCTGAACACCTTAGAGAAAAAAAAACAGACTAAGGGACATTGAGGACTTGAAGGTTGTCTCAAGAGGAATCAAAAAGAGAGTGCAAGCCTTCAAGTAAGTGCATCTATGTATCTATCCTTGCTAGGTCACTATATTCTTAAACTCTCAAAAGTATCTCTTACGTTTGATGTGCATGCCCCGATCCTTGCTTCACCTCGAGAAGGAATTGTAGCGCAACACAACAACCTCCTCAACACCTTACGGCCTCATATTGAATCGCAAAAATGTTGATTGCCTCTTGGATGACAAGCACTAGGGTAAAATTGTTGCCAAGCAGCTTGATAGTCCTTTAATTGAGAACCAACTACAAGCACAAGATATTGAGTTAATTTTGAATGAAGCTGGAATATCCAATACGGCATATGTTGCGATTTATAAGTATGTAGTGTCAATTGTACTTTCATTTTATTAATAAAGGGTGTGGCATACTAACCCCTTGTACTCATGTCTATGAGACTTAGGTCAAGAATATTCATATCAAGCACAAACTATTTCCAAACCCTTTCTCTATTCAAAAAACAAGACAAGAAGTTAACGAGGAGGTGCTTCAAACTCAAGGTAGTCCTTTTCACATTGATTCGACATACAAATTGCTGAAAGGGGAGGAAAAGGTATATGAGTCATGACAAGTATAACAATATTTTTATGATTTGATTGGTCTACTTTTTATTGTTTGATTGCTCTGCAAACATACATGGTGTAGTTATTCGATGTTACTCTCAAAGAGTGCAACGATGTCCTAAAGTTTGTCATCAAGCTAGATGAGTGCGAGCTTGTCAAAGAGATGAAGGTTGAGCAAGTCACAATCACACTCATGGACAGAGATCTGTATGCAAGCATTGGACCAGACGATCCCATAAACTTTCGTGTGCAATTTGAGAACAACATTTTCCTTGTGGCAACCTTTAAGGTGAGCTATCGTTTAGTGTTGAAGCTCAATAAACATTCTGTTTTACTTGTATGCTTTAGAATGTGCATTTCAAATAGCTTAAAATTATCTTACAAGGTACCAGCTAAGAACTTTAATATATTGAATTGGATTTTCCATCAAACTAGCATCCCAAAAATTATAAGCGAACAAAGAAATGAAAAGAAGCCAGATGTGGAGGGCATGGGCTCCTACATAGCGGAGTGGCACATGGCAGGAGACCTAAAGTCCTTGAAATGCATATACAATGTTTCCAAAGGAGCAACAAGATAAAGCCCTTGCTTATATTGCATGGGAGGGGTTCACATCTTGGACAAACCATATTGGAGAAGAGCATCTAATAGGCATCTTCGCGACCCCAACTTTCATCCCATTTTGGATATTCCACTTTTTAGAGTGCACATATGCACAATGCATGCACTTTGTAGGATAATAGAAAACTAATGTTTCTCTACATCTATTTTTCTTGGAACACTTGACCTCTCCCTGCAAAGCAAAGGGCAATCTCAACTTTGGAGACAGTCTTCTCAGAGATGGGTTTGCATGGAGGACATGTTAATAAGATAAAGTAGGATGAAAAGAGGTCTAAGAATGGTTGGGATGTTCCAAAGAAGTTATCTATTGGTGGTGTGAAAGCCCGACTCTTCCTAACAATGCCTAGACTGGCAGACAATGCAAAATCCATAGTGCACAAGAAAGACAAGCAATGAGATATAATAGGTGGAAAAATTTGTACAATGTTGTAGTTGATCATACAGACAATGGTATAGCAAGGAATGGCAAGGTGAAGATATGAAAAACCTTGGATACAATATTAAAATTTTGTGAATTGAAGTCAATGTGGGGGACTGAAGTCGAGTATGCAAATCTCCAAGAAGCTGTGGAGACATTGCACAAGACATTCATAAGTGTGTGGACAAATCAACATATCACTCACTACATGGTAATGTAAGTGGTTTGATGACATGATAATTTTTTGAATCGCAAATGTATACCCTTATAATGTTTGTGCTTATTATGTTCACATCACATTATTTGTATCACATGCCTTGGTTTGCAAGGAATACGGTAGCTTGGGTATTTGGTCTACACAAGGGATGGAGAAAACCCACTACCAAGCGTGTACAGGATATTTTAGCCACACTTGGCATGGAGGTGGTGTAGAAAAAGACAATAGCTTAGAGGAGCTACATCAATGGACGTATCAAAAACTAAAGCATAGGTCACTTTGCAAGGAAAAAGTCAAAAGCAGTCAGATTAGCCATGCATTGAGATTAGCTAAAAAGAGACAAAGGAGGGAGATATGGGAGTTATCCTCTGCGGCAAGATGACATGCACATTGGCGGCTACAAAAAAAAACATGAGGGAAGGGTTTGGACAACACCGTTACAAGTTGTGCCATAACTCCATACACAAACCTTATACTAGCTAGAAGGCTATGTAATTTCAACTTTCCATTTGTAAATGATGATTGCAACAAAATAAAATACCTTTGCAAGATTTTGGTACAAAAGTGATCCAAAGTTGATGCATTAAAAAAATTACATTTGGATTGTTTCTTGTCATCAAGGAAATTTATAAAATACTATGGCCTCTTGCCCTTGTCCAAAGGGCCCTCCTCCTCATGTCTTGGTCTTTTTGAGCAACATGTTTCTTCATCAGCATCTATCGCATGCATGTTGAGGTCCGACAATCTAGTCTCCTCATTTGACTTAGACTGTATGACCTCTTCTATAAGTTGAAGTACTGACTGCTTATTTTTTAGCAAAGCATGTTTTTTGTATTGTGCCAAAATTGGAGTGGGTTTGTGATTCCAAAATCTAGACCATAGGCAGCATGTGTCAAAAAGTAGTGACTGCGCAAGCCATAGATATGAGGCCCAACACCAAACATTGAAACCGCTACTTGCTTCTCTAGCAGCATGACCTTGTTTGCATTCCATCTAATAGCCGCACCTCTTAGATAACTTGAGAGTGTCTTTGATACAAAAAGAGGAAATTATGCCCTGTCCTCGGAGAAGCTGGAATGAAAGCAAAGGAAATTTGGAGCACTCAAATTCTTCAAGTACTTTCCAAGGGAGGAATTCTTTCCCAAATTTCCCTTGCCTTGTCCATGTGTACAAGGAATGAACTCATTATCATAGACCCGAGCATAGACCATGAGCTATGACAAATAGATCCAAGTGTTAATACATGACAGTCATTGTTTGATGTGAAACGTTGAGTTGAAGCACTCACAAATCACTCTTGAAAACCAAGATACACTTTTACAAGAAAAGGCACAATGAGTAGATTTTCTCCATAACAATGGTGGTGTTTAGAAACACCAAGAGAATATCCTTTAAAATCCAAAATAGAGAGTTCCTAAAACATTCGGTTCTTTTTGTTGCAAACATATGATACATGACATGTATGTGTGCTTTAGTGATTGACTCAATCATAGCTTCAAATGTGATGATTTTTTGGTAGTTTTTAATAGACTTCTAAAATAAACATGTGTCCTCACATCCACATACAAATGTAAATTAATAAAAATTATATTTCGAAGTAGGACTTAGACCTCTCAACTTATTATAGTGTTTAGAAACACTAATGACTTTTATCATTCACTTGGACTCAAGGTATGCATAGTACTGTAGTTTTAAACAATGTTTTTTAGCTAGTAAGTTTTTGTAAGAATTACAAATAGGGCCCTTCAATGATTTCTTCAAGGAGAGGTAGAGAGTGGGAGGACAAAGACAGAGGAAACGTAAGCATAACATTAGACGAAGAGGAGGATGAAAATTTGGATTGATCATATTATAGTAAAGTATTAAAGGACTTTGATAAGACTTATATCCCATATAGTTGCTATAAATAAAGGTAGAGAGAGGGAGGCATAAAGAGAGGCCGGTTGAAAATTCAAGTAGTTATATTACAAAATTTTTTTAAAGACATTGAGGGCCGCTTTTCAAATTTTTACTCCACCTCTCTCTTGGTATGCACTTGATGGCAAGGCTTCAAGGCTTCGTAGAGGAGGAGGGACCTGATGCATGAAAATCACAAAAAAAATCTATGTATATTTTGTACATAGCTTTGGTTTTGACACATTTTGATTTCAAAAATAAGGAGAGGTAGGAACAAACCCTATGAAGACAAAAAAAAATCACTGGATGTTGATTCTACCTAACGATTGCTACCTGACGGTCACTACAGGTGAAGAATAAGAGTCAATAGTGAAAGGGAGGAGAATCTTATGCATAATTGAGTTAGAGTCAACAAAATGTTATCAAATCCAAGCATAATTCACTTGTGGACACAAGGGTTGCACATGGAGTCAAGAGGGGATCACCTGGAAGACTTTTGGAAGGGAAAAGATGGACACATATTTTTGTGGGATTTTTCTCTATTTTTTCCATTCCAAATTGGAAAAAATTTCAATAGCAAAGTTGTAGGCGTTAAGTTGTTCTTTCTGCCCCTATTTTTTATATAATCTTTGCAGCGACAATTTGGAAGATATGACCAAAATGGTGGATCCTATCTGTCCACATGGGAAGAAGTCATGACAACTTCACACACACAATTTCTTATAGGTTTCTCACCATTATTGCTCTATTTTCTCTTATTTTATCAAGATTCTCTCAAATATTATAAGGAAGCTCTTGGACTCAAGCTATGGAAGGTGGCATGGAGACAAAGCTCGCCATGATAAAGGCGATTAGGAGGAAATTGGTCAATAAGCAGGGCACATGGAGCTGTCTCATTGGGGGAATGCCTCTACTTGAGCTTACTTTGTGATAACTCCTCTTGCTCATAATCTCTTTCTTAATCACTGTAAATGGACACACTACACACACACACACACACACACACACACACACACACACACACACACTACGCCATATGCACACTATCCCATACCCACATACACACCCTTGTGCTACATGCTAGTAGCATGAACCCTAATCAAACAATCATAATATGATCACCATCATCATGCACAAAATGAGCACCATATCTCCACACACTTGTAATGAAGGATTGAAGACACAATCCCAAGAAGAAGAATGATGGCTATACTCATAAGATTCCTCGCCGTCAACTCCATTATGCTTCATACGGTCTCATGAGATTCCCCGCCATCCCTCCATTATGATTCATACCATCTTGTCCCCTTCTCATCTTCTCTCCTTATGCTACCTATTGTATTCATCTTTTGCAAGCAATCAACAAACTCCATCTTGGTGCCATACCTTGTGTCATTTGGGATACATTTCATTGTGAGTATGGTTTATGCTTGTTCTTTCCATTTTGCTTATGTTAAGGTGTGTGGATTCGCCACCAGACACACACTCTCTCTCCCTCTCATATTCCTATCATCTTGCTATTTGCATCTTAAGGTGTGTGGATTCGCCACCTTTGGTATGAGAAGTGAGCATACTTGCATGTCTCCCATACCTCATTATCTTTCTTACTACATGCACGAGTTGCAAACTCATTCTCACTCACTCACCATTCCTCTCATCTTGTTTTCCGACCACCCCATCCCACACTTGGGCATGGATCTTGAAATTGTTTTCCATGGCATGTTTGATTGTGTATATGTATGCATCCTATCCTCATATCTTGCTAGGTGGTTTCCCTATTGTGTACCTCCCATGATGAGGCCATCATGCATAGTCTTGGTGTAGAGGCCACTAGGTCTATTTTGCACTTCCGCCTTTCATTTGGTGCCCCCACTGATGAGGGATTTGCAAAGACCTTCAGTTAACAAAGAGTAGTGATGCATGCCATCAATCATGGATGAGTGGCTACAAGATTTTTCAAATTGGAGGACTGAAGAAGAGGAGACTGTAGAAGCACTCAAGGCCTTTATCAAAGTGCTACTGCCAGGTTGTAGCGTCATCGATATCCAAAAGGTAAGCTCCCCATCTCGAATTTCTCGTACTAATCACAAATCAAGAGCATCAAGAGGGAGGGCTACAAAATGTCATCACTGCTATGAGCCAAAGCATTATGTCAATGAGTGCCGACAGGGGAGGTGAAGAAAGAATGATGAGTTTTGCTTTTGAGAACCACATCAACACTCTCACATCAATCAAATTTTGTGTAGCACCAAGTGTTTTCTCTCCAACGGTCAGAGAAGAGTCGTTATCTACATCAACCACAAAGACCAAGCCACAAAGCCTAAAGCATTTGGTGGAAGCAAGTGGGCCTATGCGACGACACTCAACTCCCAACTACCCACAATGCAACGGTTTGGTGTAGAAGGTAAATGGTATGGTTTGCAAGATCATCACTAAACATGTAAACAATCACAAAAGTGATTGGGACAAGCATATTATGGCTGCACTTTGGGCTTATCGCACTTCATTTTGCACATCCCTTGGGTTCACGCCATATCACATGGTGTATGTTAAGGAGGCCATTTTACCCATTGAAGTACAATCAGCTAGTCTCAGGGTGCTAGCTAGGCAAATGAAACGCCCTAATGCTCATCTTTACAACCACATTCTTGATCTAGAGAGGCTTCAATTAGACAGAGAAGATGCAGCACAGGCAAAGCAACGTCGACTTACCTTCAACAAGGGACTCAGAGCAAAAGGTCTCAAGAAAGGTATGCTGGTTCTAAGGTATGATAACATGTTTGACACTAGGAAGGATAAAAAGTTTTCACCCAGATGGGAGGGGCTATTTGTCATTAGAAAGCACTACAACAATGGTAGGTACCGATTGATGGATGCAGATGGTAGGCTCCGCAAAACACGTGTCAATGGATGGAGGCTGAAGAAGTACTTTTTGAGGTTTGATCAAGCACCTATGATGGAAATCTCTGAGGAGGGAGACTCCTCCACCTCAACTGAAGAAGAATCAAGTATAGAGCTAGAGACATAAATGCCTCTAGTTTCACGGGGAAGTCTAATGAGGACCGCTTTTTAAATTTTTTCTCTACCTCGCTCTCGTTATGCACTTGATAGCAAGGCTTCAAGGCTTTGTAGAGGAGGAGGGACCCGATGTATGAAAATTACAAAAAAAATCTATGTATATTTTGTACATAGCTATGGTTTTGACACATTTGGATCTCGAAAATAAGGAGAGGTAGGGAACAAACCCTATGAAAAATAAAATAAAATCATTGGATGCTGATTCTACCTAACGGTCACTACAGGTGAAGAATAAGAGTCAATAGTGAAAGGGAGGAGAATCTTATGCATCATTGAGTTGGAGTCAACAAAATGTTATCAAATTCAAGCATAATTCACTTGTGGACACAAGGCTTGCACATGAAGTCAAGAGGGGACCTCCTGGAAGACTTTTGGAAGGGAAAAGACAGACATATATTTTTGTGGTATTTTTCTCTATTCTTTCCATTCCAAATTGGAAAAAGTTTTCAATAACAAAGTTGTAGGCATTGAGTTGTTCTTTCTGTCCCTATGTTTTATATAATTTTTGCAGCTACGATTTGGGAGATATAACCAAAATGGTGGAGCTTATCTGTCCACCTGGGAAGAAGTCATAATTATCCAACTCCACATACACAGTTTCTTATAGGTTTCTCACCATTATTGTTCTATTTTCTCTTATTTTATCAAGATTCTCTCAAATATTATAAGGAAGCTCTTGGACTCAAGCTATGGAAGGTGGCATGGAGACAAAGCTCGCCATGATAAAGGCAATTAGGAGGAAATTGGTCAATAAGTAGGGCACATAGAGCTCTCTCATTAGGGGAATACCTCTAATTGAGTTTACTTTGTAATAACTCCTCTTGCTCATAATCTCTTTTCTAATCACTCTCTTGGCCTATAAAAGGAGGCCTCCTCTTTTGTAAATGAACACACTACACACACACACACACACACACACACACACACACACACACACACACACACACACACACACACACACACACACACTACCCCATATGCACACTATCCCATACCCACATACACACCCTTGTGCTACATGCTAGTAGCATGAACCCTAATCCCATAATCACAACACCATCACCATCACCAAGCACAAAATGAGCACCATATCTCCACATACTTGTAATGAAGGATTGAAGACACGATTGCAAGAAGAAGAATGATGGATACACTTATGAGATTCCTTGCTATCAACTCCCATCCCTCCATTATGCTTCATACGGTCTTGTCCCCTTCTCATCTTCTCTTCCTATGCTACCTATTGTATTCATCTTTTGCAAGAAATAAACACACTCCATCTTGGTGCCATACCTTGTGTCGTTTGGGATGCACTTCATTTTGAGTATGGTTTATGCTTGTTCTTTCCATTTTTCTTATGTTAAGGTGTGCGGATTCACAAGCATACACACACACACACACACTCCCTCTCATATTCCTATCATCTTGCTACTTGTATCTTAAGGTGTGTGGATTCGCCACCTCTGGTATGAGAAGTGAGCATACTTGTATGTCTCCCTTACCTCATTATCTTCCTTACTACATGCACGAGTAGCAAACTCATTCTCACTCACTCACCAATCCTCTCATCTTGTTTTCCGACCATCCCATTCCACACTTGGGTGTGGATCTTGAAATTGTTTTCCATGGCATGTTTGATTGTGTATATGTATGCATCTTAGCCGCATATCTTACTAGGTGGTGCCCCTATTGTGTACCTCCCATGATGAGGCCATCGTGCATAGTCTTGGTGTAGAGGCCACCGGGTCTGTTTTGTATTTCCGCCTCTCAACATATAAGAAACCTCTTAGATACCATATTATCAATCTAAGCAAGAATACTCTCAAATATGCAAATCATCAAGTTGAGAGGAATATGGCATCATTAAAGTCAAAAGAAATTTGAGCATTCTATCATTGTGGTTTAGAACGTATTGAAGATTTGGCAAGGACTTGATTTTAATTTTTTGCAAGTCGTTTTACTATGACCAATGCACACACGGCTCATCTACATGATTGATACATCTTATGAAGCATTTTCATTCTACCAAATGGCCAAAATTTGAGTCTCTGAATAACAAAGTTGTGAATTTTCTCATCATAAGGGCAATAGGAACAAGGGGGACAGATGGAGGGACACAAAGAGAGATAGAGAGAGGGGGGGGGGGGGGGGGGGGGGGGGGGGGACAAGGTACAAACGACACATAACTTTCATGTCCATGCTCACAATAACATACCACCATAGATTTGCCTTGGATGGGCCAAATTGTCTTCTAGAAAGCCTTTCAATTTGACCCTTTGGTCAACATTTGCAATCTCAAAATTAGTAAATTACTTGTGAGTAGTTTTAAGGGGGGAATTGGGGAGGTTGAGAGCTCGAATATAGTTTTCTCTTGGGGAAACTTGAAAAGAGGCCCTTTCATGGGCATCTTTATATTATCTCATAGGATACAAGAAGAATTTATCTTTTGATCACAAAGACAAAACTTGAGAGTATAAACTTAAATTTTTCTAAATTTCTAAGCGTCCTAACATTGTACAATGCAAAGTGATTAAGTCCTGGTCCTAGGAAGCCTGGAAATTGAATCACTTGGCGAACATATGCTTCTCCTAGTGGGGAGGGAGGGTGCCACGGTGTGTGTGTGTGTGTGCCTGAGAGAGAGAGAGAGAGAGAGAGAGAGAGAGAGAGAGAGAGAGAGAGAGAGAGAGAGAGAGAGAGAGAGAGAGAGAGAGAGAGAGAGAGTTTTAACTATTAACAATATACATAACACATGAGATATTCTACAAAAACCTTGGCCTACAGATATAGTACAAAATCATGTATTTCTTTCCACAGTATATCCAAAGCAAATACATCTTAGTTACAGGCCAATAAAGGGATTCATGGTCCTGTTTTAGTCCAATAGTTACAAGTACAACACTTCATCTACTTAATCAGTAGCCAAGGAGAGGACACCCTTACTTGCATCCACAGTAAGAAAACAAACTTTTGGTTAGCTTCCAGACAGCATTGCAGGTAACTAGGGTGAACCAGTTGTCATCCATGTCACCGAGGTACCAAAAAAGAAAAAAATCATGCTGCTAATAATCAAAGTGATAAGTAATTTTGTGTTTTCCATATGCCAGGATTTTGTATGTTTCTAACAAACTATGAAATTTCTTGAAAAAACCATATACTTTTAATTCAAGTCTAACTTTAATTTAAAGTGAAGTTTTAACAAGCAATCTGCCTAGGAGGAAGGAAAGGAAAACATTTAGAGACTTTTGGAACCATATCAAGTAAAGAAGTTTCACTTGACGAGCTAAGTCCCTGTTGAAAGCTTTTTACTCCTTCCAGAGCCGCGTCATCCCTACAAAAAAGGCCTTTAGGAGCCTTAGCAGGATCAAATGATTTAGTGGAAGCAAAACAAGAAGTGAGGCCACATAATTTTTTGATAAAGTTAGACAGGTCGGCTCCCTTAGCCAAGAATTGTAGCAGATCAGTTTTATGACTTATTTCAATAGCAGATAGATTGGAAGCCAATCTCTGCAGATGAAGTAACCCTTCCTTTGAATCAGCAACTAGGTTGGCAAGGATCAAAACCCAGTCATTGAAAGTTAACAGATTCATGATCGAGTCATGGGTCTCTGTTACTTTTGAGTGCTGGTTTAGGAGAGAAATGGCTAAAGCATCTCGGATCAGTCTAATCACAAGCAGGGATGCCGGAGAGAAGGGCAAGGTAGAAAGGTCAAGGGTAGCAAAGATAGGGATTATCTAAAGCCAGAAAAAGGAAAATATTAGTAAGATCCATAAGAGGAGTTGGTAAGTATTCCATCTTAAAGACAACCAAGACAGAAGGTCATAACGGTTGTGAGGGATACTACCTATCCAAGAAAATATGGTTGCAAGCCATACCTTCTAAGGACAAAAATCTTGTAAACTAGGTCTTGGTGCTCTACGGCAACGTGAGGGCCAAAAAGCACCCATGTGCTTAAGGAGAGAGAGTTTTAGATATTAACATTATACATAACACATGAGATATTCTACAAAGACCTTGGCCTACAGATATAGTACAAAATCATGTATTTCTTTGATAGTATATCCAAAGCAAATACACCTTAGTACAAGCCAATAAAGGGATTGATGGTCCTGTTTTAGTCCAATAGTTACAAGTACAACACTTCATCTTCTTAATCAGTAGCCAAGGAGAGGACACCCTTACCTGCATCCACAGTAAGAAAACAAACTTTTGGTTAGCTTCCAGACATCATTGCAAGTAACTAGGGTGACCCAGTTGTCATCCATGTCACAGAGGTACCAAAAAAGAAAAAATCATGCTGCTAATAATCAAAGTGATAAGTAATTTTGTGTTTTCCATATGCCAGGATTTTGTATGTTTCTAAGAAAATATGTTAAAAAAAAAAAAAACCATATAGTTTTAATTCAAGTCTAACTTTAATTTAAAGTGAAGTTTTAACAAGCCAGGACCTAGTTCTTGTTACATCAATTGTAAATTCAAGCCATGATATGGTTCATTCCGACAATCTTAATTACCGGCGAGAACAGCATGTTCGTTCTAAAATTGATTTTACTATTAAAAAATTCCTCTAGAAAGCAGATTTTCACGAGTTTAAGAGATTTTCATGAGTTTAAGAAACCTGAAAGTCATATTCCCTTTGAAACCAACCAGGATCTGCAGACAGTCATCATAAAAAACTTTTACAAAAACACATTGGCTTGCCAGTTACAAGTCAGATTATGTCAACCATCGAACCATGTATGTCAGCTTCCAAAGAATAGTGTAAGCCTTATACACCCAAGCTTCAACCAATACTCTGAAGCCGAAGAAAGGGCCATAACAACCATAGTATTCTAGTCGGAAACCCCAACCAAACCTTTAGATTTATCCATGATGTGTCAACAGTCTGCTGCTGGTATAATTCCCAGCACATAAATAACCAATAGTTAGTGAACACTTTATTGCTACAACCAACCATTACAACAAGAGTTAGTCGAGGGCAGACCATACAGTATTCCGACCATGCCAGCCATTCGATCGAAACAGCCAGCCGTATCGGCCAGATAGCACCAAAAAATAATTGATAGTTAGTAATTTTAATAGTGCTGCAGTCATCCAGCAACACAAGTCAGTGTAGGATAACCCTAACACAATCCCCAAAATAAGTATAAGTCAAAATAGAGAGAATAAAAGTAAAGCACATGTTCATTTATTTCTGAATATCAGAACCAAGGGAAAAGAGAGAAGACTACCCACACTAGCTAGGGACATCAAATACTACCACTTGAATCCTCCTACTGTAAGGCAATGCTAAGAAGCAACCCAAAACTTCATCTAAATGTGATAAAGGATGGTCTCCCAACTTACTAGTTTTGGTAAAAACACAAAACCCATTCTGCAAAGTCTAGGGCCACAGTCAAGGACAGCTTATCCTACCCTATATCAAAGAACAGCAATGAGCCAATCACCTATCCCATTATCACAACATAATGGAACATCCAAACCCACACAACCTTTGTTTAGTCAAAGGGCCAGTGGGCAACTGCTACGGCCACCATAGAACACCCTAGTAGCAAGGATACATCCTAAGAGTAGTTTACTGTATAATGCCTATTCTTATCCTTTCAATAGTTCCATTCCCAAACCAAATCGATCATCAGAATATGCTTCAGCCAAAAGCAACTCAGAAGGCTAGTCCATCCTATCCATCAACCAGTTGTAATGACAAACTTAATAATCAAGGGTAAGCATCCCAACCTTACCATATTCGGCAGTAGTGAATTGACCAGCAAACCAGTCGGTAACAGTGAATTGACCAGCAAACCAGTCGGCAAAAATAGCCAGGATGAGCGTAGGATATCAAACCTTACCTTATATCAAACATCAGCCAAAACCCGATAATCACACACAGTAGAACATCCGATCATAGTCCAACCAATGATTAGACACATGGCCAGTCCATCCCTTCCACACACAGTAGAACATCCGATCATAATGCAACCAATGATTAGACACATGGCCAGTCCATCCCTTCCAACACACCACTACAAGATAATGCAAAGAGTCAAGGTAGATCAACCCCAACCCCTCAAACTGAGAGAGAAGATCAGTTCCATAGCCCAAGACTACACTCTTCCTCAAACCATACTCCATAATGGATAGAATGAGTAGCGTTACAACCCAAAACATAAGCTTAAGACTTTGTAAAACAATATAGAAAGAAAGACAAACGAGTCGGCAACACATCTAGGACCAGCATAAGATAGCATATACTACCACATATCACTCATCGGCAAGGATCCGATCATCCCTTTCATTAACCACAAACAGTAAAACATCCGAACAAAGTCCAGCCGCTAGTCAGACACATGACTAGTCCATCTTTTCCAACAGAGTGGATTGCCCAGAAAAATATACTAAGTCATTGCAATAAACCCAATCATACCATACTCAAAATGCCATAAAAGGTGCAAAAATACCTCTGTAGATTCAGCAGGTGTTTTTTTGCCGGGATCCATCTTAAAGTTGCTTGCGGAGTTGAAGCCCTTACCCACTCAATGTATGCAAACAAATTGAAAGAACAGAAATACCCTTTGCTCAATGGAAGCTAAGTGAGCGTTCTGCTCACCTTTATAAGGTAGTGTCCAAGCCTTGCAGTATCCCCCAACTGGCCATGGAGCCCGCTCCGGAGCACATGGAGTCTTTTACTGGCGTCGTATTTGAATGCCCACCCACCCAAGCTCGGGTAGTGCTAGTTGCATGCACCCCAAAGATAGCAAGCGGCGTCTGCATTAGCCATCAGAGCCACTTTGATGTTCTGTTACGCCACGCTGTGTCTTCAGATATGATTATTTTTCTTTGCCAAAAATATTATAAGACCCCAAAGTATAACTGACACCCAAAAAAAAGGGGCTTTTCACACACTCCATGGGCAAACCATGACCATATGGTATTACACAAACAATTTTCTGACCTAAATCCTCATGAAGATATTAAAGTTATTTTTAAGCTTTGATAGAGGGAAGCCCAGTCGGGCCATAGGGTCATAACCTGGTTGTTTCAAACCCGAGACTTGTAAAATATAGAGAAAGATAAGGAAAGAGAGAGAGATATACAGAGAGAGATGAAGAAAGAAGGCCATTTATTCTCTAGATATAGCATATAGTCAATGAGTTCAAAGGTTTAGCTAGTGTTAGACCAAGCCAGAGGTAGGATGTGGTAAATCGAATCCACCGTTATACCTAGTATATATATATATATATATATATATATATATATATATATATATATATATATATATATATATATATATATATAGATAGAGAGAGAGAGAGAGAGAGAGAGAGAGAGAGAGAGAGAGAGAGAGAGAGAGAGAGAGAGAGAGAGTAGGGAGAGAAAGTGAGAAGAGAGAACAACAAAGTCACACTTCAAGAGAGTGAGGAGAAACAGTTTGATAACAGTTCTATTCATATGGACCCACCCTTACCCAGGGGAAGGTCTTCCACTTGGTGAGGGGGGTGATCACCAAGTGATGAGACCTCCCCTACAACCAGTGTATTAGTGTATGAGTGTTAGAAGTTCAATAATAGTCTCCTTGTTGGCCAAGCATAAGGGCCAAGAGTTTTTAGCGAGAAAATTCCTAATCGTACCTCGTAGTTCTTTCATGGCAAAACCGTTTGCTTTATATTTCCTGATAAGGTGACAAATCGCCTGAAAGGCTAAGAACGAGTTCGAGGATGAGTACATAATCAGATATACCATGCCAAGATAGGTTTTTACAGCTATCTTATGTGGACAATTACTCTTCCTTTTGACATATTCAATCAAGCTCAGGTGTAGATTGTCTCTTTTCCAAGAGAATTTTGTGACATGCCTTCCAGTTAATGGAGAAAGAAGTGATAATTCTATACTCAGAAATACTGTTTTAGTAATGACATTAATCTCGGTATCGTTCAAGCATTCCAACGAGGTAGGTTCAATCTGAAGAGTGTCGAGATATATTAACGGTAAGTATTTTGCAAAATTGGGATTGTTTAAACTCAATAAATCATCCATATACCTGTAGGTATGTCGAAAGAGTGTTAGATCAATAGTGGTGTCTGTTGTCTCCAGCTGTTTCAGTATCCATCGATACTCAAAAAAAGCGAGGTAAAGATTGCACATAACTGGTGAACATGAGAATCCCGTAGGGTTACCATGGATCTGCCAAAAGCATTGATTCCCTAGCAAAACAAAGCAGTTCTGAAATAACCATTCAATAATCATAATTATACCACACTAATTATAGTGAGTGGGTGGTCCCTTATGTGCGTTTTTTACCCATCTGGGACTCCGGGTAAGTGAAATTGCGTGATAGCCCATCATATTTCATTTTTCAATAACCCATTTACTAATTCGTTGTAGGACAGAAAAAAGCCCCAAAGGTTCAAAGAGTGATACGTTTTCATAGCACTACGTGATATCTACTGAAAAAATGAAAAAGATGCACTGTGGTAGATTAATGAACACCTCAATCGTGTTTTTTACTAGCCAAAAGTTATTCACTTGAAGCCCCGTGAAGGTTTTTATTGCTATAAAATTTTCCTCGCAAATGCTGTTGAAGTCAGTGAGAATGAGATTGAGACATGCAGTAATTATGTTTGTGGCGTGTAACATAATGCAATTAGAGGCATCTGAAATCCACCTAAACTTATGCTTGTGACTCTTATACGTGGGAAAAAGTAAAGGTAGTTTAGAACTATGAGTGTCTAGTTTAAAGTTACTCAGTGAAATACCTAGGTAGCGTATGGTTTCTTCTGGACACATTTCAGATACCAAGAATTCTAGTCCTTTAAGTCTTGCCTCAGCTGCTACTTTGGCTAGGTGCTTGCAGATAAGAGTAGGTATATGAGGGGCTTTGTCAAGTCCTACCACAAACCAAGTCTGTTTTAGTTTATTTATCATAGAAAGTAGTGAAGGAGAGAGCCAAGTTGTTTCCTGGTTGAACCATGTAGGTGGGATTGACCCAACACATGCTTGAAAATATGAGAATAGTTAATCAAAAAGTCTAGCATGTTGTAGACTTTCTAAATTCAATAACTTGGCTATGTCAGCCAAGCAGGTAAGTAGTGCGGCAAAAGCCAAGTGTGGGTTTAATGGTTGTAATCGAATATGATTTAGACCCTTACCTAACAGGTCTTTGATTTCCTTTGAACCAATTAAAGATAGATCTGTAGTACAATGTGTTGTCCAAACTCACCAAAATCCGAACAGTAGTCTCTAAAAAGAGGACATGTACACGATGGTTGTTTGTCAGATGTCAAAAATTCTTTAGAATACACAAAATTCTTCAATGGCGGGTCAAAGGTCCAACCAAAAGACAATTCATCTAACATGTTAGAATTGCCAAACACTTGTTGAAAGGCATTTTGTATCAAAGATTTTGGTTTAAAAAGATCAAAAAACCGATTCGAAAAATGGCAGTGAATTATACGCTTTTTTAGATAATTTTTTTGCATAAAACCAGCTTCCCAGAAGTAGTCCGCTTGATCTGAAAAAGCAATAAAATCAAGAGTTAAACATTTTCTTGATAGGGAGATTCTTCCCCCTTCCTTTGACATAGCTTCTAGCTTTATTACGTCCTTCAGAAGACCTAGGTGTAGAAGAGGGGGATAAAAATGAGGTGATAGAGTGAGAAGTAGAACTAGTCAGCAGAGGCCTTTTAAGGGTGGGGGACTCATCTGCATCCAGTGAAGGCTTGAGAAGGGATAGAATATGTTTGATCCCTTTAGAAGCACTAATATTTGAAAGTAAATGACTAGGTGCATTTAAGTTTAGCTCCTTCAGAGCCTCATACATGAAATTCCTGAAGTGTAGATATGCAATCTGGGCTCGAACAGCTTCCTTAGCTTGGTCACCAAACCATGAACAAATCATAGGTAAAAAATGCTCCTTCGTGTGTGATGGGAAGAGGTCCTCCAGATGGTTAAGAAGAAACCAGATAGCATGATCAAACCAGAGGATGTTGCTTTCATAGTCTGCTTTTGCATTAAAAGATTTGCATGCACACTTGATGTAGGGATGGTAGATGTTCCAAATAGACTCAGAATATAATTCACTGCTTTGTTTAGAAAAGGTCAAAGTCCCCTTGGTTCTAACATAAATGCCTGGTAAGACAGGGCATTTCCTAGAATCCAAGAAGTGCATACTGAAAGGTGCTTTTATGACATCACCTTTGTCCAAGAACTGAACTCCTTTGAGGGTCTCCAATCGACAGTCTTCACTAGTAGAGGCTGGTAGCACTGCTAAGAAAACCCAAGTCTCTATAGAGATGGGTGCAACAAAAGCTTTATTATGAACTTTCCAAAGCTGATGGTCAAGCTCAATTCCTTCAATGGCAATCTGCCTAGGAGGGAGGAAAGGAAAACATTTAGAGACTTTTGGAACCATATCAAGTAAAGAAGTTTCACTTGACAAGCTAAGTCCCTATTGAAAGCTTTTTACTCCTTCCAGAGCCACGTCATCCCTACAAAAAAGGCCTTTAGGAGCCTTAGCAGGATCAAATGATTTAGTGGAAGCAAAACAAGAAGTGAGGCCACATAATTTTCTGATAAAGTTAGACAGGTCGGCTCCCTTAGCCAAGAATTGTAGCAGATCAGTTTTATGAATCATTTCAATAGCAGATAGATTGGAAGCCAATCTCTGCAGATGAAGTAACCCTTCCTTTGAATCAGCAACTAGGTTGGCAAGGATCAAAACCCAGTCGTTGAAAGTTAACAGATTCATGATCGAGTCATGGGTCTCTGTTACTTTTGAGTGCTGGTTTAGGAGAGAAATGGCTAAAGCATCTCGGATCAGTCTAATCACAAGCAGGGATGCCGGAGAGAAGGGCAAGGTAGAAAGGTCAAGGGTAGCAAAGATAGGGATTATCTAAAGCCAGAAAAAGGAAAATATTAGTAAGATCCATAAGAGGAGTTGGTAAGTATTCCATCTTAAAGACAACCAAGACAGAAGGTCATAACGGTTGTGAGGGATACTCCCTATCCAAGAAAATATGGTTGCAAGCCATACCTTCTAAGGACAAAAATCTTGTAAACTAGGTCTTGGTGCTCTACGGCAACGTGAGGGCCAAAAAGCACCCATGTGCTTAAGGAGAGAGAGTTTTAGATATTAACATTATACATAACACATGAGATATTCTACAAAGACCTTGGCCTACAGATATAGTACAAAATCATGTATTTCTTTGATAGTATATCCAAAGCAAATACATCTTAGTACAAGCCAATAAAGGGATTGATGGTCCTGTTTTAGTCCAATAGTTACAAGTACAACACTTCATCTTCTTAATCAGTAGCCAAGGAGAGGACACCCTTACCTGCATCCACAGTAAGAAAACAAACTTTTGGTTAGCTTCCAGACATCATTGCAAGTAACTAGGGTGACCCAGTTGTCATCCATGTCACAGAGGTACCAAAAAAGAAAAAATCATGCTGCTAATAATCAAAGTGATAAGTAATTTTGTGTTTTCCATATGCCAGGATTTTGTATGTTTCTAAGAAAATTTGTTTTTTTAAAAAAAAACCAAATAGTTTTAATTCAAGTCTAACTTTAATTTAAAGTGAAGTTTTAACAAGCCAGGACCTAGTTCTTGTTACATCAATTGTAAATTCAAGCCATGATATGGTTCATTCTGACAATCTTAATTACTGGCGAGAACAGCATGTTCGTTCCGAAATTGATTTTACTATTAAAAAATTCCTCTAGAAAGCAGATTTTCACGAGTTTAAGAGATTTTCATGAGTTTAAGAAACCTGAAAGTCATATTCCCTTTGAAACCAACCACGATCTGCAGATAATCATAAAAAAAAACTTTTACAAAAACACATTGGCTTTCCAGTTACAAGTCAGATTATGTCAACCATCAAACCATGTATGTCAGCTTCCAAAGAATATTGTAAGCCTTATACACCCAAGCTTCAACCAATACTCTGAAGCCGAACAAAGGGCCATAACAACCATAGTATTCTAGTCGAAAACCCCAACCAAACCTTCAGATTTATCCATGATGTGTCAACAGTCTGCTGATGGTATAATTCCCGGCATATAAATAACCAATAGTTAGTGAACACTTTATTGCTACAACCAACCATTACAACAAGAGTTGGTCGAGGGCAGACCATACAGTATTCCGACCATGCCAGCCACTCGGCCGAAACAGCCAGCCATATCGGCGAGATAGCACCAAAAAATAAGTGATAGTTAGTAATTTTAATAGCAGTGCAGTCATCCAACAACACAAGTCAGTCGAGGATAACCCTAACATAATCCCCAAAATATCATTTATAGAGTATGAGTCAAAATAGAGATAATAAAAGTAATGCACATCTTCATTCATTTCTGAATATCACAACCAAGGGAAAAGAGAGAAGACTACCCACACTAGCTAGGGTAAGCAAATACTACCACTTTTATCCTCCTACTATAAAGCAATGCTAAGAAGCAACCCAAAACTTGATCTAATGTGATAAAGGATGGTCACCCAACTTACTAGTTCGTAAAAACACAAAACCCATTCGGCAAAGTCTAGGGCCAGCCGAGGACAACTTATCCTACCCTATATCAAAGAACAACAATGAGCCAATCACCTATCCCATTATCACAACATAATGGGACACCCAAACCCACACAAACTTTGTTCAGTCAAAGGGCCAGTCGGCAACTGCTACGGCCAGCATAGAACACCCTAGTAGCAAGGATACATCCTAGAGAACTTTACTGCATAATGCCTATTCTTATCCTTTCAATAGTTCCATTCCCAAACCAAATTGATCATCAGAATATGTTCATCCAAAAGCAACTCAGAAGGCCAGTCCATCCTATCCATCAACCAACTGTAATGACAAAATTAATAATCAAGGGTAAGCATCCCAACTTACCATATTCGGCAACAGTGAATTGACCAGCGAACCAGTCGGTAATAGTGAATTGACCAGCAAACCAGTCTCGGCAAAAATAGCGAAGACGAGCATAGGATATCAAACCTTACCTTATATCAAACATAGGCCAAAACCCGATTATCTATTTCATTAACCACACACAGTAGATCATCCGATAATTGTCCAATCAATGATTAGATACATGGCTAGTCCATCCCTTCCAACACACCACTACAAGATAATGCCAAGAGTCAAGGTAAATCAACCCCCACCCCTCAAACTGAGAGAGAAGATCAGTTCCACAGCCAGAGACTACACTCTTCCTCAAACCATACTCCATAATGGATAGAATGAGCCACATTACAGCCCAAAACACAAGCTTAAGACTTTGTAAAACAATATAGAAAGAAAGACAAACCGGTCGGCAACACAGCTAGGACCAGCATAAGATAGCATATACTACCACATATCACTCATCGGCAAGGACCCGATGATCCCTTTCATTAACCACAAACAGTAAAACATCCGAACAAAGTCCAACCACTACTCAGACACATGGCCAGTCCATCTTTTCCAACATAGTGGATTGCCCAACAAAATACACTAAGTCATTGCAATAAACCCAATCATACCATACTCAAAATGCCATAAAAGGTGCAAAAATATCTCTGTAGATTCGGCATGTGTTTTTTTGCTGGGAGCCATTGATAGCCAATCTTTAGAAAACAAAGGAAAAAAGAAAAAAAAAGGTTATTTTTTTCTCTGCCGGAGCCTTGGCAACACCGTCGGAAGGCTCAGCAATGCCCTGGTCCGCCTCATGGCCCTAGCTTGTCCATACCCCAGCCTAGAAGGCCGCCATTTTCCCTATGCACCTCTCTTTGCCCCTCTCTCCCTTCTCGGCACACACTCTCTTTTCCTCATTCATATTTTCTCTCTCTCTCTCTCTCTCTCTCTCTCTCTCTCTCTCTCTCTCTCTCTCTCTCTCTCTCTCTCTCTCTCTCTCTCTCTCTCTCTCTCTCTCTCTCTCTCGCTGTATAACTCCTAAAAAAACACCCTTTTTTCCCATTGACTAAACAGTCCCCCCTTGCCTTCTGTCGGATGCAAGACGACACCGCTAGCTCCTCTCTCTCGCACCCCCGACCCAGCCCATGCGGGCGTGCTTGAAGCAACACCACCCACCCCCTATCCTCTCACCCTCCCTCACAACCTCACCCACACTCTCTCTCTTACTCGCGCTCACGCACACAGCCCTGCAGCCCGCTCTCACGATCGGTCCTCACGCTCTCTCTCTCTCTCTTCTCAGCCCGTGCAGGTGCCGCAACCCAAAACACACACACACACACACACACACACCTCACACACACTCTCTCGCGCTGTGTTCACGGTCCGCAACGACCCATATCACTCTCTCTCCCTCTCGCTCTCAGCCTGAAGGCGTGCCATAGTAAACAATATCTGTCTCTCTCTCTCTCTCTCTCTCTCTCTCTCACACACACACACACACACACACACACACACACACACACACACACACACACACACACACACTCCCCCACCCACACACAACACCCTCTCTCCATCTCTCTCCCGATCATCTCATCCTCGTGTTTTCCTGCAGCAGCAAACAACTAATTTTTTTTTTTTAAAAAAAAAAAATATATATATACACACATACTTCCCCCCGTTCCCACGCACATTGGCCGACACACATCTACATATACACACTCATGCTCGCGCACTCACATATATACACACACATCTACACACACTCACCCACACACAGTACACGCACACATATACGCACACAACACAAGAACAACATAAAAACTCATCTTTCAAACCATTTATTGATGTCAAGCATCCACCCCAAACTTAGTATTTTGCTCTTGCATGTCTTTTGGACCTTTTGACTTGCTTCAT